>NC_092768.1:70617636-71217636 GCF_047496795.1 Chiloscyllium punctatum | reverse complement strand
GTCAATGTAACACACCCAGGGGAGAGCAGCTTGACCACATTCTGTCAATGTAACACACCCAGGGAAGAGCAGACTGACACCACTCTGTCAATGTAATACACCCAGGGAAGAGCAGACTGACCCGACTCTGTCAGTGTAACACACCCAGGGAAGTGCAGACTGACCCCACTCTGTCAATGTAACACAACCAGTGAATAGCAGACTGACGTCACTCTGTCAATGTAACACACCCAGGGAAGAGCAGACTGACCCCACTCTGTCAATGTAACACCCAGGGAAGAGCAGACTGACCCCTTTCTGTCAATGTGTCACACCCAGTGTTCGTTCAGATTGACCCCACTGTGTCAATGTAACATACCCAGGGAAGAGCAGACTAACCGCAATCTGTCAATGTAACACACCCAGGTAAGAGCAGACTGACCTCACTCTGTCAATGTAACACACCCAAGGAAAAGCAGACTGAACCCACTCTGTCAATGTAACACACCCAGGGAAAAGCAGACTGACCCCACTCTGTCAATCTAACACACCCAGGGAAAAGCAGACTGACCCCACTCTGTCAATCTAACACACCCAGGGAAGAGCAGACTGACCTCACTCTGTCAATGTAAGCCACCAGGGAAGAGCAGACGGACCTCACACCGTCAATGTAACACACTCAGGGAAGAGCAGACTGACCCCACTCTGTCAATGTAACACCCAGGGAAGAGCAGACTGACCCCTTTCTGTCAATGTGTCACACCCAGTGTTCGTTCAGATTGACCCCACTGTGTCAATGTAACATACCCAGGGAAGAGCAGACTAACCGCAATCTGTCAATGTAACACACCCAGGTAAGAGCAGACTGACCTCACTCTGTCAATGTAACACACCCAAGGAAAAGCAGACTGACCCCACTCTGTCAATCTAACACACCCAGGGAAAAGCAGACTGACCCCACTCTGTCAATCTACCACACCCAGGGAACAGCAGACTGACCCAATTCGGTTAATGTACCACACCCAGTGATGAGCAGACTGACCCGACTCTGTCAGTGTAACACACCCAGGTAAGAGCAGACTGACCCCACTCTGTCAATGTAACACACCCAGTAAATAGCAGACTGACCTCACTCTGTCAATGTAACACACTCAGGGAAGAACAGACTGAACCCACTCTGTCAATATAACACACCCAGAGAAGATCAGATTGACCCCACTCTATCAATGTAAAATACACAGGGAAGAGCAGACTGACCTCACTCTGTCAATGTAACACACCCAGGGAAGAGCAGACTGAACCCACTCTGTCAATGTAACACACCCAGAGAAGAGCAGACTGACCCCACTCTGTCAATGTAACACACCCAGGGAAGAGCAGACTGACCCCACTCTGTCAATCTAACACACCCAGGGAAGAGCACACTGACCTCACTCTGTCAATGTAACACACCCAGGGGAGAGCAGACTGACCACATTCTGTCAATGTAACACACCCAGGGAAGAACAGACTGACACCACTCTGTCAATCTAACACACCCAGTGAAAAGCACACTGACCTCACTCTGTCAATGTAACACAACCAGGGAAGAGCAGACTGACCTCACTCTGACAAAGTAACACACACAGGGAAGAGCAGACTGAACCCACTCTGTCAATGTAACACACCCAGGGAAGAGCAGACTGACCCCACTCTGTCAATGTAACACACCCAGGGAAGAGCAGACTGACCCCACTCGGTCAATGTAACACACCCAGGGAAGAGCAGACTGACCCCACTCTGTCAATGTAACACCCAGGGAAGAGCAGACTGACCTCACTCTGTCAATGTAACACACGCAGGGAAGAGCAGACTGAACCCACTCTGTCAATGTAACACACCCAGGGAAGAGCAGACTGACCCCACTCTGTCAATGTAACACACCCAGGGAAGAGCAGACTGACCCCACTCTGTCAATCGAACACACCCAGGGAAGAGCACACTGACCTCACTCTGTCAATGTAACACACCCAGGGGAGAGCAGCTTGACCACATTCTGTCAATGTAACACACCCAGGGAAGAGCAGACTGACACCACTCTGTCAATGTAACACACCAAGGGAAAAGCAGACTGACCCCACTCTGTCAATCTAACACACCCAGGGAAGAGCACACTGACTTCACTCTGTCAATGTAACACAACCAGGGAAGAGCAGACTGACCTCACTCTGTCAATGTAACGCACCCAGGGAAGAGCAGACTGAACCAATCTGTCAATGTAACACACCCAGTGAAGAGCAGACTGACCCCACTCTGTCAATGTAACACACCCAAGGAAAAGCAGACTGATCCCACTCTGTCAATGTAACACACCCAGGGAAAAGCAGACTGTCCCCACTCTGTCAATCTAACACACCCAGGGAAAAGCAGACTGACCCCACTCTGTCAATCTAACACACCCAGGGAAGAGCAGACTGACCTCACTCTGTCAATGTAAGCCACCAGGGAAGAGCTGACGGACCTCACACGGCCAATGTAACACACCCAGGGAAGAGCAGACTGACCTCACCCACTGTCAATGTACCACACCCAGGGAACAGCAGACTGACCCAATTCGGTCAATGTACCACACCCAGTGAAGAGCAGACTGAACCCACTCTGTCAATGTAACACACCCAGGGAAGAGCAGACTGGCCCCACTCTGTCAATGTAACACACCCAGTAAATAGCAGACTGACCTCACTGTCAATGTAACACACTCAGGGAAGAACAGACTGAACCCACTCTGTCAATATAACACACCCAGAGAAGGTCAGATTGACCCCACTCTATCAATGTAAAATACACAGGGAAGAGCAGACTGACCTCACTCTGTCAATGTAACACACCCATGGAAGAGCAGACTGAACCTACTCTGTCAATGTAACACACCCAGGGAAGAGCAGACTGACCCCACTCTGTCAATGTAACACACCCCGGGAAGAGCAGACTGACCCCACTCTGTCAATCTAACACACCCAGGGAAGAGCACACTGACCTCACTCTGTCAATGTAACACACCCAGGGGAGAGCAGCTTGACCACATTCTGTCAATGTAACACACCCAGGGAAGAGCAGACTGACACCACTCTGTCAATGTAACACACCCAGGGAAAAGCAGACTGACCCCACTCTGTCAATCTAACACACCCAGTGAAGAGCACACTGACCTCACTCTGTCAATGTAACACAACCAGGGAAGAGCAGACTGACCTCACTCTGTCAATGTAACGCACCCAGGGAAGAGCAGACTGAACCAATCTGTCAATGTAACACACCCAGTGAAGAGCAGACTGACCCCACTCTGTCAATGTAACACACCCAAGGAAAAGCAGACTGATCCCATTCTGTCAATGTAACACACCCAGGGAAAAGCAGACTGACCCCACTCTGTCAATCTAACACACCCAGGGAAGAGCAGACTGACCTCACTCTGTCAATGTAAGCCACCAGGGAAGAACAGACGGACCTCACACCGTCAATGTAACACACCCAGGGAAGAGCAGACTGACCTCACCCTCTGTCAATGTACCACACCCAGGGAACAGCAGACTGAACCAATTCGGTCATTATAACACACCCAGAGAAGATCAGATTGACCCCACTCTATCAATGTAAAATAAACAGGGAAGAGCAGACTGACCTCACTCTGTCAATGTAACACACCCAGGGAAGAGCAGACTGAACCCACTCTGTCAATGTAACACACCCAGAGAAGAGCAGACTGATCCCAATTTGTCAATGTAACACGCTCAGGGAAGAGCAGTCTGACCCCACTCTGTCAATGTAACACACCCAGGGAAGAGCAGACTGACCCCACTCTGTCAATGTTACCCACCCTGGGAAGGGCAGACGAACCCCACTCTGTCAATGTAACCCACCCAGGGAAGAGCAGACTGACCCCACTCTGTCAATGTAACATACCCAGGGAAGACCAGACTGACCCCACACTGTCAATGTAACACACCCATGGAACAGCAGACTGACCCCACTCTGTCAGTGTAACACACCCAGGGAAGAATATACAGACCCCACTCTGTCAATGTAAGCCACCAGGGAAGAGCAGACTGACCCCACTCTGTCAATGTTACCCACCCTGGGAAGGGCAGACGAACCCCACTCTGTCAATGTAACCCACCCAGGGAAGAGCAGACTGACCCCACTCTGTCAATGTAACACACCCAGGGAAGAGCAGACTGACCCCACTCTCTCAATGTAACACACCCAGGGAAGAGCAGACTGACCCCACTCTGTCAAAGTACCACACCCAGGGAACAGCAGACTGAGCGCAATCTGTCAATGTAACACACCCAGGGAAGAGCAGACTGACCACACTCTATCAAAGTAACACATCCAGGGAAGATCAGACTGACCCCAATCTGTCAATGTAACACACCCAGGGAAAATCAGACTGACCCCACTCTGTTAATGTAACACACCCAGGGAAGAGCAGACTGACCTCACACTGTCAATGTAACAGAACCAGGGAAGAGCAGACTGACCTCACTCTGTCAATGTAACCCACCCAGGGAAGAGCAGACTGACCCCACTCTGTCAAGGTAACATACCCAGGGAAGAGCACACTGACCCCATTCTGTCAATGTAACACACCCATGGAAGAGCAGACTGACCCCACTCTGTCATTGTAACCCACCCAGGGAAGACCAGACTGACCCCACTCTGTCAATGTAACCCACCCAGGGAAGAGCAGACTGACCCCACTCTGTCAAGGTAACATACCCAGGGAAAAGCAGACTGACCCCACTCTGTCAATCTAACACACCCAGGGAAGAGCACACTGACCTCACTCTGTCAATGTAACACAACCAGGGAAGAGCAGACTGACCTCACTCTGTCAATGTAACGCACCCAGGGAAGAGCAGACTGAACCAATCTGTCAATGTAACCCACCCAGGGAAGAACAGACTGACCCCACTCTGTCAATGTAACACACCCAGGGAAGAGCAGACTGACCCGACTCTGTCAGTGTAACACACCCAGGGAAGAGCAGACTGACCCCACTCTGTCAATGTAACACAACCAGTGAATAGCAGACTGACGTCACTCTGTCAATGTAACACACCCAGGGAAGAGCAGACTGACCCCACTCTGTCAATGTAACACCCAGGGAAGAGCAGACTGACCCCTTTCTGTCAATGTGTCACACCCAGTGTTCGTTCAGATTGACCCCAATGTGTCAATGTAACATACCCAGGGAAGAGCAGACTAACCGCAATCTGTCAATGTAACACACCCAGGTAAGAGCAGACTGACCTCACTCTGTCAATGTAACACACCGAGGGAAGAGCAGACTGACCTCACTCTGTCAATGTAACACACCCAGGGAAGAGCAGACTGAACCCACTCTGTCAATGTAACACACCCAGGGAAGAGCAGACTGACCCCACTCTGTCAATGTAACACACCCAGGGAAGAGCAGACTGACCCCACTCTGTCAATGTAACACCCAGGGAAGAGCAGACTGACCTCACTCTGTCAATGTAACACACGCAGGGAAGAGCAGACTGAACCCACTCTGTCAATGTAACACACCCAGGGAAGAGCAGACTGACCCCACTCTGTCAATGTAACACACCCAGGGAAGAGCAGACTGACCCCACTCTGTCAATCGAACACACCCAGGGAAGAGCACACTGACCTCACTCTGTCAATGTAACACACCCAGGGCAGAGCAGCTTGACCACATTCTGTCAATGTAACACACCCAGGGAAGAGCAGACTGACACCACTCTGTCAATGTAACACACCCAGGGAAGAGCAGACTGACCCGACTCTGTCAGTGTAACACACCCAGGGAAGAGCAGACTGACCCCACTCTGTCAATGTAACACAACCAGTGAATAGCAGACTGACGTCACTCTGTCAATGTAACACACCCAGGGAAGAGCAGACTGACCCCACTCTGTCAATGTAACACCCAGGGAAGAGCAGACTGACCCCTTTCTGTCAATGTGTCACACCCAGTGTTCGTTCAGATTGACCCCACTGTGTCAATGTAACATACCCAGGGAAGAGCAGACTAACCGCAATCTGTCAATGTAACACACCCAGGTAAGAGCAGACTGACCTCACTCTGTCAATGTAACACAACCAGTGAAGAGCAGACTGACCCCACTCTGTCAATGTAACACACCCAGGGAAAAGCAGACTGACCCCACTCTGTCAATCTAACACACCCAGGGAGAAGCAGACTGACCCCACTCTGTCAATCTAACACACCCAGGGAAGAGCAGACTGACCTCACTCTGTCAATGTAAGCCACCAGGGAAGAGCAGACGGACCTCACACCGTCAATGTAACACACCCAGGGAAGAGCAGACTGACCTCACCCTCTGTCAATCTACCACACCCAGGGAACAGCAGACTGACCCAATTCGGTTAATGTACCACACCCAGTGAAGAGCAGACTGACCCGACTCTGTCAGTGTAACACACCCAGGTAAGAGCAGACTGACCCCACTCTGTCAATGTAACACACCCAGTAAATAGCAGACTGACCTCACTCTGTCAATGTAACACACTCAGGGAAGAACAGACTGAACCCACTCTGTCAATATAACACACCCAGAGAAGATCAGATTGACCCCACTCTATCAATGTAAAATACACAGGGAAGAGCAGACTGACCTCACTCTGTCAATGTAACACTCCCAGGGAAGAGCAGACTGAACCCACTCTGTCAATGTAACACACCCAGAGAAGAGCAGACTGACCCCACTCTGTCAATGTAACACACCCAGGGAAGAGCAGACTGACCCCACTCTGTCAATCTAACACACCCAGGGAAGAGCACACTGACCTCACTCTGTCAATGTAACACACCCAGGGGAGAGCAGACTGACCACATTCTGTCAATGTAACACACCCAGGGAAGAACAGACTGACACCACTCTGTCAATCTAACACACCCAGTGAAAAGCACACTGACCTCACTCTGTCAATGTAACACAACCAGGGAAGAGCAGACTGACCTCACTCTGTCAAAGTAACACACACAGGGAAGAGCAGACTGAACCCACTCTGTCAATGTAACACACCCAGGGAAGAGCAGACTGACCCCACTCTGTCAATGTAACACACCCAGGGAAGAGCAGACTGACCCCACTCGGTCAATGTAACACACCCAGGGAAGAGCAGACTGACCCCACTCTGTCAATGTAACACCCAGGGAAGAGCAGACTGACCTCACTCTGTCAATGTAACACACGCAGGGAAGAGCAGACTGAACCCACTCTGTCAATGTAACACACCCAGGGAAGAGCAGACTGACCCCACTCTGTCAATGTAACACACCCAGGGAAGAGCAGACTGACCCCACTCTGTCAATCGAACACACCCAGGGAAGAGCACACTGACCTCACTCTGTCAATGTAACACACCCAGGGGAGAGCAGCTTGACCACATTCTGTCAATGTAACACACCCAGGGAAGAGCAGACTGACACCACTCTGTCAATGTAACACACCCAGGGAAGAGCAGACTGACCCCACTCTGTCAATCTAACACACCCAGGGAAGAGCACACTGACCTCACTCTGTCAATGTAACACACCCAGGGGAGAGCAGACTGACCACATTCTGTCAATGTAACACACCCAGGGAAGAACAGACTGACACCACTCTGTCAATCTTACACACCCAGTGAAAAGCACACTGACCTCACTCTGTCAATGTAACACAACCAGGGAAGAGCAGACTGACCTCACTCTGTCAAAGTAACACACACAGGGAAGAGCAGACTGAACCCACTCTGTCAATGTAACACACCCAGGGAAGAGCAGACTGACCCCACTCTGTCAATGTAACACACCCAGGGAAGAGCAGACTGACCCCACTCGGTCAATGTAACACACCCAGGGAAGAGCAGACTGACCCCACTCTGTCAATGTAACACAACCAGGGAAGAGCAGACTGACCTCACTCTGTCAATGTAACACACGCAGGGAAGAGCAGACTGACCCCACTCTGTCAATCTAACACACCCAGGGAAGAGCACACTGACCTCACTCTGTCAATGTAACACACCCAGGGGAGAGCAGACTGACCACATTCTGTCAATGTAACACACCCAGGGAAGAACAGACTGACACCACTCTGTCAATCTTACACACCCAGTGAAAAGCACACTGACCTCACTCTGTCAATGTAACACAACCAGGGAAGAGCAGACTGACCTCACTCTGTCAAAGTAACACACACAGGGAAGAGCAGACTGAACCCACTCTGTCAATGTAACACACCCAGGGAAGAGCAGACTGACCCCACTCTGTCAATGTAACACACCCAGGGAAGAGCAGACTGACCCCACTCGGTCAATGTAACACACCCAGGGAAGAGCAGACTGACCCCACTCTGTCAATGTAACACAACCAGGGAAGAGCAGACTGACCTCACTCTGTCAATGTAACACACGCAGGGAAGAGCAGACTGAACCCACTCTGTCAATGTAACACACCCAGGGAAGAGCAGACTGACCCCACTCTGTCAATGTAACACACCCAGGGAAGAGCAGACTGACCCCACTCTGTCAATCGAACACACCCAGGGAAGAGCACACTGACCTCACTCTGTCAATGTAACACACCCAGGGGAGAGCAGCTTGACCACATTCTGTCAATGTAACACACCCAGGGAAGAGCAGACTGACACCACTCTGTCAATGTAACACACCAAGGGAAAAGCAGACTGACCCCACTCTGTCAATCTAACACACCCAGGGAAGAGCACACTGACCTCACTCTGTCAATGTAACACAACCAGGGAAGAGCAGACTGACCTCACTCTGTCAATGTAACGCACCCAGGGAAGAGCAGACTGAACCAATCTGTCAATGTAACACACCCAGTGAAGAGCAGACTGACCCCACTCTGTCAATGTAACACACCCAAGGAAAAGCAGACTGATCCCACTCTGTCAATGTAACACACCCAGGGAAAAGCAGACTGACCCCACTCTGTCAATCTAACACACCCAGGGAAAAGCAGACTGACCCCACTCTGTCAATCTAACACACCCAGGGAAGAGCAGACTGACCTCACTCTGTCAATGTAAGCCACCAGGGAAGAGCAGACGGACCTCACACGGCCAATGTAACACACCCAGGGAAGAGCAGACTGACCTCACCCACTGTCAATGTACCACACCCAGGGAACAGCAGACTGACCCAATTCGGTCAATGTACCACACCCAGTGAAGAGCAGACTGAACCCACTCTGTCAATGTAACACACCCAGGGAAGAGCAGACTGGCCCCACTCTGTCAATGTAACACACCCAGGGAAGAGCAGACTGACCCCACTCTGTCAATGTAACACACCCAGGGAAGATCAGACTGACCCCACTCAGTAAATGAATTACAACCAGCGAAGAGCAGACTGACCCCTCTCTGTCAGTGTAACACACCCAGGGAAGAGCAGACTGACCCCACTCTGTCAATGTAACACAACCAGGGAAGACCAGACTGACCCCACTCTGTCAATGTAACCCACCCAGGGAAGAACAGACTGACCCCACTCTGTCAATGTAACACACCCAGGGAAGAGCAGACTGACCCGACTCTGTCAGTGTAACACACCCAGGGAAGAGCAGACTGACCCCACTCTGTCAATGTAACACAACCAGTGAATAGCAGACTGACGTCACTCTGTCAATGTAACACACCCAGGGAAGAGCAGACTGACCCCACTCTGTCAATGTAACACCCAGGGAAGAGCAGACTGACCCCTTTCTGTCAATGTGTCACACCCAGTGTTCGTTCAGATTGACCCCAATGTGTCAATGTAACATACCCAGGGAAGAGCAGACTAACCGCAATCTGTCAATGTAACACACCCAGGTAAGAGCAGACTGACCTCACTCTGTCAATGTAACACACCGAGGGAAGAGCAGACTGACCTCACTCTGTCAATGTAACACACCCAGGGAAGAGCAGACTGAACCCACTCTGTCAATGTAACACACCCAGGGAAGAGCAGACTGACCCCACTCTGTCAATGTAACACACCCAGGGAAGAGCAGACTGACCCCACTCTGTCAATGTAACACACCCAGGGAAGAGCAGACTGACCCCACTCTGTCAATGTAACACCCAGGGAAGAGCAGACTGACCTCACTCTGTCAATGTAACACACGCAGGGAAGAGCAGACTGAACCCACTCTGTCAATGTAACACACCCAGGGAAGAGCAGACTGACCCCACTCTGTCAATGTAACACACCCAGGGAAGAGCAGACTGACCCCACTCTGTCAATCGAACACACCCAGGGAAGAGCACACTGACCTCACTCTGTCAATGTAACACACCCAGGGGAGAGCAGCTTGACCACATTCTGTCAATGTAACACACCCAGGGAAGAGCAGACTGACACCACTCTGTCAATGTAATACACCCAGGGAAAAGCAGACTAACCCCACTCTGTCAATGTTACACACCCAGGGAAGAGCACACTGACCTCACTCTGTCAAAGTAACACAACCAGGGAAGAGCAGACTGACCTCACTCTGTCAATGTAACGCACCCAGGGAAGAGCAGACTGAACCAATCTGTCAATGTAACACACCCAGTGAAGAGCAGACTGACCCCACTCTGTCAATGTAACACACCCAAGGAAAAGCAGACTGATCCCACTCTGTCAATGTAACACACCCAGGGAAAAGCAGACTGACCCCACTCTGTCAATCTAACACACCCAGGGAAAAGCAGAATGACCCCACTCTGTCAATCTAACACACCCAGGGAAGAGCAGACTGACCTCACTCTGTCAATGTAAGCCACCAGGGAAGAGCAGACGGACCTCACACGGCCAATGTAACACACCCAGGGAAGAGCAGACTGACCTCACCCTCTGTCAATGTACCACACCCAGGGAACAGCAGACTGACCCAATTCGGTCAATGTACCACACCCAGTGAAGAGCAGACTGACCCGACTCTGTCAGTGTAACACACCCAGGTAAGAGCAGACTGACCCCACTCTGTCAATGTAACACACCCAGTAAATAGCAGACTGACCTCACTCTGTCAATGTAACACACTCAGGGAAGAACAGACTGAACCCACTCTGTCAATATAACACACCCAGAGAAGATCAGATTGACCCCACTCTATCAATGTAAAATACACAGGGAAGAGCAGACTGACCTCACTCTGTCAATGTAACACACCCATGGAAGAGCAGACTGAACCTACTCTGTCAATGTAACACACCCAGGGAAGAGCAGACTGACCCCACTCTGTCAATGTAACACACCCAGGGAAGAGCAGACTGACCCCACTCTGTCAATCTAACACACCCAGGGAAGAGCACACTGACCTCACTCTGTCAATGTAACACACCCAGGGGAGAGCAGCTTGACCACATTCTGTCAATGTAACACACCCAGGGAAGAGCAGACTGACACCACTCTGTCAATGTAACACACCCAGGGAAAAGCAGACTGACCCCACTCTGTCAATCTAACACACCCAGGGAAGAGCAGACTGACCTCACTCTGTCAATGTAACACAACCAGGGAAGAGCAGACTGACCTCACTCTGTCAATGTAACGCACCCAGGGAAGAGCAGACTGAACCAATCTGTCAATGTAACACACCCAGTGAAGAGCAGACTGACCCCACTCTGTCAATGTAACACACCCAAGGAAAAGCAGACTGATCCCATTCTGTCAATGTAACACACCCAGGGAAAAGCAGACTGACCCCACTCTGTCAATCTAACACACCCAGGGAAGAGCAGACTGACCTCACTCTGTCAATGTAAGCCACCAGGGAAGAACAGACGGACCTCACACCGTCAATGTAACACACCCAGGGAAGAGCAGACTGACCTCACCCTCTGTCAATCTACCACACCCAGGGAACAGCAGACTGAACCAATTCGGTCAATGTACCACACCCAGTGAAGAGCAGACTGACCCGACTCTGTCAGTGTAACACACCCAGGTAAGAGCAGACTGACCCCACTCTGTCAATGTAACACACCCAGTTTATAGCAGACTGACCTCACTCTGTCAATGTAACACACTCAGGGAAGAACAGACTGAACCCACTCTGTCAATATAACACACCCAGAGAAGATCAGATTGACCCCACTCTATCAATGTAAAATAAACAGGGAAGAGCAGACTGACCTCACTCTGTCAATGTAACACACCCAGGGAAGAGCAGACTGAACCCACTCTGTCAATGTAACACACCCAGAGAAGAGCAGACAGATCCCAATTTGTCAATGTAACACGCTCAGGGAAGAGCAGTCTGACCCCACTCTGTCAATGTAACACACCCAGGGAAGAGCAGACTGACCCCACTCTGTCAATGTTACCCACCCTGGGAAGGGCAGACGAACCCCACTCTGTCAATGTAACCCACCCAGGGAAGAGCAGACTGACCCCACTCTGTCAATGTAACATACCCAGGGAAGACCAGACTGACCCCACACTGTCAATGTAACACACCCATGGAACAGCAGACTGACCCCACTCTGTCAGTGTAACACACCCAGGGAAGAATATACAGACCCCACTCTGTCAATGTAAGCCACCAGGGAAGAGCAGACTGACCCCACTCTGTCAATGTTACCCACCCTGGGAAGGGCAGACGAACCCCACTCTGTCAATGTAACCCACCCAGGGAAGAGCAGACTGACCCCACTCTGTCAATGTAACACACCCAGGGAAGAGCAGACTGACCCCACTCTCTCAATGTAACACACCCAGGGAAGAGCAGACTGACCCCACTCTGTCAAAGTACCACACCCAGGGAACAGCAGACTGAGCGCAATCTGTCAATGTAAAACACCCAGGGAAGAGCAGACTGACCACACTCTATCAAAGTAACACATCCAGGGAAGATCAGACTGACCCCAATCTGTCAATGTAACACACCCAGGGAAAATCAGACTGACCCCACTCTGTTAATGTAACACACCCAGGGAAGAGCAGACTGACCTCACACTGTCAATGTAACAGAACCAGGGAAGAGCAGACTGACCTCACTCTGTCAATGTAACCCACCCAGGGAAGAGCAGACTGACCCCACTCTGTCAAGGTAACATACCCAGGGAAGAGCACACTGACCCCATTCTGTCAATGTAACACACCCATGGAAGAGCAGACTGACCCCACTCTGTCATTGTAACCCACCCAGGGAAGACCAGACTGACCCCACTCTGTCAATGTAACCCACCCAGGGAAGAACAGACTGACCCCACTCTGTCAAGGTAACATACCCAGGGAAAAGCAGACTGACCCCACTCTGTCAATCTAACACACCCAGGGAAGAGCACACTGACCTCACTCTGTCAATGTAACACAACCAGGGAAGAGCAGACTGACCTCACTCTGTCAATGTAACGCACCCAGGGAAGAGCAGACTGAACCAATCTGTCAATGTAACACACCCAGTGAAGAGCAGACTGACCCCACTCTGTCAATGTAACACACCCAAGGAAAAGCAGACTGATCCCACTCTGTCAATGTAACACACCCAGGGAAAAGCAGACTGACCCCACTCTGTCAATCTAACACACCCAGGGAAAAGCAGAATGACCCCACTCTGTCAATCTAACACACCCAGGGAAGAGCAGACTGACCTCACTCTGTCAATGTAAGCCACCAGGGAAGAGCAGACGGACCTCACACCGTCAATGTAACACACCCAGGGAAGAGCAGACTGACCTCACCCACTGTCAATGTACCACACCCAGTGAACAGCAGACTGACCCAATTCGGTCAATGTACCACACCCAGTGAAGAGCAGACTGAACCCACTCTGTCAATGTAACACACCCAGGGAAGAGCAGACTGGCCCCACTCTGTCAATGTAACACACCCAGGGAAGAGCAGACTGACCCCACTCTGTCAATGTAACACACCCAGTGAAGATCAGACTGACCCCACTCAGTAAATGTAACACAACCAGGGAAGACCAGACTGACCCCACTCTGTCAATGTAACCCACCCAGGGAAGAACAGACTGACCCCACTCTGTCAATGTAACACACCCAGGGAAGAGCAGACTGACCCGACTCTGTCAGTGTAACACACCCAGGGAAGAGCAGACTGACCCCACTCTGTCAATGTAACACAACCAGTGAATAGCAGACTGACGTCACTCTGTCAATGTAACACACCCAGGGAAGAGCAGACTGACCCCACTCTGTCAATGTAACACCCAGGGAAGAGCAGACTGACCCCTTTCTGTCAATGTGTCACACCCAGTGTTCGTTCAGATTGACCCCACTGTGTCAATGTAACATACCCAGGGAAGAGCAGACTAACCGCAATCTGTCAATGTAACACACCCAGGTAAGAGCAGACTGACCTCACTCTGTCAATGTAACACACCGAGGGAAGAGCAGACTGACCTCACTCTGTCAATGTAACACACCCAGGGAAGAGCAGACTGAACCCACTCTGTCAATGTAACACACCCAGGGAAGAGCAGACTGACCCCACTCTGTCAATGTAACACACCCAGGGAAGAGCAGACTGACCCCACTCTGTCAATGTAACACACCCAGGGAAGAGCAGACTGACCCCACTCTGTCAATGTAACACCCAGGGAAGAGCAGACTGACCTCACTCTGTCAATGTAACACACGCAGGGAAGAGCAGACTGAACCCACTCTGTGAATGTAACACACCCAGGGAAGAGCAGACTGACCCCACTCTGTCAATGTAACACACCCAGGGAAGAGCAGACTGACCCCACTCTGTCAATCGAACACACCCAGGGAAGAGCACACTGACCTCACTCTGTCAATGTAACACACCCAGGGGAGAGCAGCTTGACCACATTCTGTCAATGTAACACACCCAGGGAAGAGCAGACTGACACCACTCTGTCAATGTAATACACCCAGGGAAAAGCAGACTGACCCCACTCTGTCAATCTAACACACCCAGGGAAGAGCACACTGACCTCACTCTGTCAATGTAACGCACCCAGGGAAGAGCAGACTGAACCAATCTGTCAATGTAACACACACAGTGAAGAGCAGACTGAACCCACTCTGTCAATGTAACACACCCAAGGAAAAGCAGACTGATCCCACTCTGTCAATGTAACACACCCAGGGAAAAGCAGACTGACCCCACTCTGTCAATCTAACACACCCAGGGAAAAGCAGAATGACCCCACTCTGTCAATCTAACACACCCAGGGAAGAGCAGACTGACCTCACTCTGTCAATGTAAGCCACCAGGGAAGAGCAGACGGACCTCACACCATCAATGTAACACACCCAGGGAAGAGCAGACTGACCTCACCCTCTGTCAATGTACCACACCCAGGGAACAGCAGACTGACCCAATTCGGTCAATGTACCACACCCAGTGAAGAGCAGACTGACCCGACTCTGTCAGTGTAACACACCCAGGTAAGAGCAGACTGACCCCACTCTGTCAATGTAACACACCCAGTAAATAGCAGACTGACCTCACTCTGTCAATGTAACACACTCAGGGAAGAACAGACTGAACCCACTCTGTCAATATAACACACCCAGAGAAGATCAGATTGACCCCACTCTATCAATGTAAAATACACAGGGAAGAGCAGACTGACCTCACTCTGTCAATGTAACACACCTATGGAAGAGCAGACTGAACCTACTCTGTCAATGTAACACACCCAGGGAAGAGCAGACTGACCCCACTCTGTCAATGTAACACACCCAGGGAAGAGCAGACTGACCCCACTCTGTCAATCTAACACACCCAGGGAAGACCACACTGACCTCACTCTGTCAATGTAACACACCCAGGGGAGAGCAGCTTGACCACATTCTGTCAATGTAACACACCCAGGGAAGAGCAGACTGACACCACTCTGTCAATGTAACACACCCAGGGAAAAGCAGACTGACCCCACTCTGTCAATCTAACACACCCAGGGAAGAGCACACTGACCTCACTCTGTCAATGTAACACAACCAGGGAAGAGCAGACTGACCTCACTCTGTCAATGTAACGCTCCCAGGGAAGAGCAGACTGAACCAATCTGTCAATGTAACACACCCAGTGAAGAGCAGACTGACCCCACTCTGTCAATGTAGCACACCCAAGGAAAAGCAGACTGACCCCACTCTGTCAATCTAACACACCCAGGGAAAAGCAGACTGACCCCACTCTGTCAATCTAACACACCCAGGGAAGAGCAGACTGACCTCACTCTGTCAATGTAAGCCACCAGGGAAGAGCAGACGGACCTCACACCGTCAATGTAACACACGCAGGGAAGAGCAGACTGATCTCACCCTCTGTCAATGTACCACACCCAGGGAACAGCAGACTGACCCAATTCGGTCAATGTACCACACCCAGTGAAGAGCAGACTGAACCCACTCTGTCAATGTAACACACCCAGGGAAGAGCAGACTGACACCACTCTGTCAATGTAACACACCCAGGGAAGAGCAGACTGGCCCCACTCTGTCAATGTAACACACCCAGGGAAGAGCAGACTGGCCCCACTCTGTCAAAGTAACACACCCAGGGAAGAGCAGACTGACCCCACTCTGTCAATGTAACACAACCAGGGAAGATCAGACTGACCCCACTCTGTCAATGTAACCCACCCAGGGAAGAACAGACTGACCCCACTCTGTCAATGTAACACACCCAGGGAAGAGCAGACTGACCCGACTCTGTCAGTGTAACACACCCAGGGAAGAGCAGACTGACCCCACTCTGTCAATGTAACACAACCAGTGAATAGCAGACTGACGTCACTCTGTCAATGTAACACACCCAGGGAAGAGCAGACTGACCCCACTCTGTCAATGTAACACCCAGGGAAGAGCAGACTGACCCCTTTCTGTGAATGTGTCACACCCAGTGTTCGTTCAGATTGACCCCACTGTGTCAATGTAACATACCCAGGGAAGAGCAGACTAACCGCAATCTGTCAATGTAACACACCCAGGTAAGAGCAGACTGACCTCACTCTGTCAATGTAACACACCCAAGGAAAAGCAGACTGACCTCACTCTGTCAATGTAACACACCCAGGGAAGAGCAGACTGAACCCACTCTGTCAATGTAACACACCCAGGGAAGAGCAGACTGACCCCACTCTGTCAATGTAACACACCCAGGGAAGAGCAGACTGACCCCACTCTGTCAATGTAACACACCCAGGGAAGAGCAGACTGACCCCACTCTGTCAATGTAACACACCCAGGGAAGCGCAGACTGAACCCACTCTGTCAATGTAACACACCCAGGGAAGAGCAGACTGACCTCACTCTGTCAATGTAACACACGCAGGGAAGAGCAGACTGAAACCACTCTGTCAATGTAACACACCCAGGGAAGAGCAGACTGACCCCACTCTGTCAATGTAACACACCCAGGGAAGAGCAGACTGACCCCACTCTGTCAATCGAACACACCCAGGGAAGAGCACACTGACCTCACTCTGTCAATGTAACACACCCAGGGGAGAGCAGCTTGACCACATTCTGTCAATGTAACACACCCAGGGAAGAGCAGACTGAACCCACTCTGTCAATGTAACACACCCAGGGAAGAGCAGACTGACCCCACTCTGTCAATGTAACACACCCAGGGAAGAGCAGACTGACCCCACTCTGTCAATGTAACACACCCAGGGAAGAGCAGACTGACCCCACTCTGTCAATGAAACACCCAGGGAAGAGCAGACTGACCTCACTCTGTCAATGTAACACACGCAGGGAAGAGCAGACTGAACCCACTCTGTCAATGTAACACACCCAGGGAAGAGCAGACTGACCCCACTCTGTCAATGTAACACACCCAGGGAAGAGCAGACTGACCCCACTCTGTCAATCGAACACACCCAGGGAAGAGCACACTGACCTCACTCTGTCAATGTAACACACCCAGGGGAGAGCAGCTTGACCACATTCTGTCAATGTAACACACCCAGGGAAGAGCAGACTGACACCACTCTGTCAATGTAATACACCCAGGGAAAAGCAGACTGACCCCACTCTGTCAATGTAACACACCCAGGGAAGAGCACACTGACCTCACTCTGTCAATGTAACACAACCAGGGAAGAGCAGACTGACCTCACTCTGTCAATGTAACGCACCCAGGGAAGAGCAGACTGAACCAATCTGTCAATGTAACACACCCAGTGAAGAGCAGACTGACCCCACTCTGTCAATGTAACACACGCAAGGAAAAGTAGACTGATCCCACTCTGTCAATGTAACACACCCAGGGAAAAGCAGACTGACCCCACTCTGTCAATCTAACACACCCAGGGAAAAGCAGAATGACCCCACTCTGTCAATCTAACACACCTAGGGAAGAGCAGACTGACCTCACTCTGTCAATGTAAGCCACCAGGGAAGAGCAGACTGACCCCACTCTGTCAGTGTAACACACCCAGGGAAGAGCAGACTGACCTCACCCTCTGTCAATGTACCACACCCAGGGAACAGCAGACTGACCCAATTCGGTCAATGTACCACACCCAGTGAAGAGCAGACTGACCCGACTCTGTCAGTGTAACACACCCAGGTAAGAGCAGACTGACCCCACTCTGTCAATGTAACACACCCAGTAAATAGCAGACTGACCTCACTCTGTCAATGTAACACACTCAGGGAAGAACAGACTGAACCCACTCTGTCAATATAACACACCCAGAGAAGATCAGATTGACCCCACTCTATCAATGTAAAATACACAGGGAAAAGCAGACTGACCTCACTCTGTCAATGTAACACACCCATGGAAGAGCAGACTGAACCTACTCTGTCAATGTAACACACCCAGGGAAGAGCAGACTGACCCCACTCTGTCAATGTAACACACCCAGGGAAGAGCAGACTGACCCCACTCTGTCAATCTAACACACCCAGGGAACAGCACACTGACCTCACTCTGTCAATGTAACACACCCAGGGGAGAGCAGCTTGACCACATTCTGTCAATGTAACACACCCAGGGAAGAGCAGACTGACACCACTCTGTCAATGTAACACACCCAGGGAAAAGCAGACTGACCCCACTCTGTCAATCTAACACACCCAGGGAAGAGCACACTGACCTCACTCTGTCAATGTAACACAACCAGGGAAGAGCAGACTGACCTCACTCTGTCAATGTAACGCACCCAGGGAAGAGCAGACTGAACCAATCTGTCAATGTAACACACCCAGTGAAGAGCAGACTGACCCCACTCTGTCAATGTAACACACCCAAGGAAAAGCAGACTGATCCCATTCTGTCAATGTAACACACCCAGGGAAAAGCAGACTGACCCCACTCTGTCAATCTAACACACCCAGGGAAGAGCAGACTGACCTCACTCTGTCAATGTAAGCCACCAGGGAAGAACAGACGGACCTCACACCGTCAATGTAACACACCCAGGGAAGAGCAGACTGACCTCACCCTCTGTCAATGTACCACACCCAGGGAACAGCAGACTGAACCAATTCGGTCAATGTACCACACCCAGTGAAGAGCAGACTGACCCGACTCTGTCAGTGTAACACACCCAGGTAAGAGCAGACTGACCCCACTCTGTCAATGTAACACACCCAGTAAATAGCAGACTGACCTCACTCTGTCAATGTAACACACTCAGGGAAGAACAGACTGAACCCACTCTGTCAATATAACACACCCAGAGAAGATCAGATTGACCCCACTCTATCAATGTAAAATACACAGGGAAGAGCAGACTGACCTCACTCTGTCAGTGTAACAAACCCAGGGAAGAGCAGACTGACCCCACTCTGTCAATGTAACACAACCAGGGAAGACCAGACTGACCCCACTCTGTCAATGTAACGCACCCATGGAAGAACAGACTGAAACCACTCTGTCAATGTAACACACCCAGGGAAGAGCAGACTGACCCGACTCTGTCAGTGTAACACACCCAGTGAAGAGCAGACTGACCCCACTCTGTCAATGTAACACACCCAGGGAAGAGCAGACTGACCCCACTCTGTCAATGTAAACCACCCAGTGAATAGCAGACTGACCTCACTCTGTCAATGTATCACACTCAGGGAAGAGCAGACTGACCCCACTCTGTCAATGTAAAACACCCAGGGAAGAGCAGACTGACCTCACTCTGTCAATGTAACACACCCAGGGAACAGCAGACTGAACCCACTCTGTCAATGTAACACACCCAGGGAAGAACAGACAGACCCCACTCTGCCAATGTAACACACCCAGGGAAGAGCAAACTGGCCCCACTCTGTCAATGTAACACACCCAGGGAAGAGCAGACTGACCCGACTCTGTCAATGTAACACCCACGGAAGAGCAGACTGAGTCCTTTCTGTCAATGTGACACACTCAGTGTTCGTTCAGATTGACCCCACTGTGTCAATGTAACATACCCAGGGAAGAGCAGACTAACCGCAATCTGTCAATGTAACACACTCAGGTAAGAGCAGACTGACCTCACTCTGTCAATGTAACACACCCAGGGAAGAGCAGACTGACCTCACTCTGTCAATGTAAAACACCCAGGGAAGAGCAGACTGACCTCACTCTGTCAATGTAACACACCCAGGGAAGAGCAGACTGAACCCACTCTGTCAATGTAACACACCCAGGGAAGAGCAGACTGACACCACTCTGTCAATGTAACACACACAGGGAAGAGCAGACTGGCCCCACTCTGTCAATGTAACACACCCAGGGAAGAGCAGACTGACCCCACTCTGTCAATGTAACACACCCAGGGAAGATCAGACTGACCCCACTCAGTAAATGAATTACAACCAGCGAAGAGCAGACTGACCCCTCTCTGTCAGTGTAACACACCCAGGGAAGAGCAGACTGTCCCCACTCTGTCAATGTAACACAACCAGGGAAGACCAGACTGACCCCACTCTGTCAATGTAACCCACCCAGGGAAGAACAGACTGACCCCACTTTGTCAATGTAACACACCCAGGGAAGAGCAGACTGACCCGACTCTGTCAGTGTAACACACCCAGGGAAGAGCAGACTGACCCCACTCTGTCAATGTAACACAACCAGTGAATAGCAGACTGACGTCACTCTGTCAATGTAACACACCCAGGGAAGAGCAGACTGACCCCACTCTGTCAATGTAACACCCAGGGAAGAGCAGACTGACCCCTTTCTGTCAATGTGTCACACCCAGTGTTCGTTCAGATTGACCCCACTGTGTCAATGTAACATACCCAGGGAAGAGCAGACTAACCGCAATCTGTCAATGTAACACACCCAGGTAAGAGCAGACTGACCTCACTCTGTCAATGTAACACACCCAAGGAAAAGCAGACTGAACCCACTCTGTCAATGTAACACACCCAGGGAAAAGCAGACTGCTCCCACTCTGTCAATCTAACACACCCAGGGAAAAGCAGACTGACCCCACTCTGTCAATCTAACACACCCAGGGAAGAGCAGACTGACCTCACTCTGTCAATGTAAGCCACCAGGGAAGAGCAGACGGACCTCACACCGTCAATGTAACACACCCAGGGAAGAGCAGACTGACCTCACCCTCTGTCAATGTACCACACCCAGGGAACAGCAGACTGACCCAATTCGGTCAATGTACCACACCCAGTGAAGAGCAGACTGACCCGACTCTGTCAGTGTAACACACCCAGGTAAGAGCAGACTGACCCCACTCTGTCAATGTAACACACCCAGTAAATAGCAGACTGACCTCACTCTGTCAATGTAACACACTCAGGGAAGAACAGACTGAACCCACTCTGTCAATATAACACACCCAGAGAAGATCAGATTGACCCCACTCTATCAATGTAAAATATACAGGGAAGAGCAGACTGACCTCACTCTGTCAATGTAACACACCCAGGGAAGAGCAGACTGAACCCACTCTGTCAATGTAACACACCCAGAGAAGAGCAGACTGACCCCACTCTGTCAATGTAACACACCCAGGGAAGAGCAGACTGACCCCACTCTGTCAATCTAACACACCCAGGGAAAAGCAGACTGACCCCACTCTGTCAATCTAACACACCCAGGGAAGAGCAGACTGACCTCACCCTCTGTCAATGTACCACACCCAGGGAACAGCAGACTGACCCAATTCGGTCAATGTACCACACCCAGTGAAGAGCAGAGTGACCCGACTCTGTCAGTGTAACACACCCAGGTAAGAGCAGAAAGACCCCACTCTGTCAATGTAACACACCCAGTAAATAGCAGACTGACCTCACTCTGTCAATGTAACACACTCAGGGAAGAACAGACTGAACCCACTCTGTCAATATAACACACCCAGAGAAGATCAGATTGACCCCACTCTATCAATGTAAAATACACAGGGAAGAGCAGACTGACCTCACTCTGTCAATGTAACACACCCAGGGAAGAGCAGACTGACCCCACTCTGTCAATGTAACACACCCAGGGAAGAGCAGACAGACCCCACTCTGTCACTGTAACACACCCAGGGAAGAGCAGACTGAACCCACTCTGTCAATGTAACACACCCAGAGAAGAGCAGACTGACCCCACTCTGTCAATGTAACACACCCAGGGAAGAGCAGACTGACCCCACTCTGTCAATCTAACACACCCAGGGAAGAGCACACTGACCTCACTCTGTCAATGTAACACACCCAGGGGAGAGCAGACTGACCACATTCTGTCAATGTAACACACCCAGGGAAGAGCAGACTGACACCACTCTGTCAATGTAACACACCCAGGGAAAAGCAGACTGACCCCACTCTGTCAATCTAACACACCCAGTGAAGAGCACACTGACCTCACTCTGTCAATGTAACACAACCAGGGAAGAGCAGACTGACCTCACTCTGTCAATGTAACGCACCCAGGGAAGAGCAGACTGAACCAATCTGTCAATGTAACACACCCAGTGAAGAGAAGACTGACCCCACTCTGTCAATCTTACAAACCCAGGGAAGAGCAGACTGACCCCACTCTGTCAATGTAACACACCCAGGGAAAAGCAGACTGACCCCACTCTGTCAATCTAACACACCCAGGGAAAAGCAGACTGACCCCACTCTGTCAATCTAACACACCCAGGGAAAAGCAGACTGACCCCACTCTGTCAATCTAACACACCCAGGGAAGAGCAGACTGACCTCACTCTGTCAATGTAAGCCACCAGGGAAGAGCAGACGGACCTCACACCGTCAATGTAACACACCCAGGGAAGAGCAGACTGACCTCACCCTCTGTCAATGTCCCACACCCAGGGAACAGCAGACTGACCCGATTTGGTCAATGTACCACACCCAGTGAAGAGCAGACTGACCCGACTCTGTCAGTGTAACACACCCAGGTAAGAGCAGACTGACCCCACTCTGTCAATGTAACACACCCAGTGAATAGCAGACTGACCTCACTCTGTCAATGTAACACACTCAGGGAAGAACAAACTGAACCGACTCTGTCAATATAACACACCCAGAGAAGATCAGATTGACCCCACTCTATCAATGTAAAATACACAGGGATGAGCAGACTGACCTCACACTGTCAATGTAACAGACCCAGGGAAGAGCAGACTGACCCCACTCTGTCAATGTATCAGACCCAGGGAAGACCAGACTGACCCCACTCTGTCAATGTAACACACCCAGGGAAGAGCAGACTGACCCCACTCTGTCAATCTAACAAACCCAGGGAAGAGCAGACTGACCTCACTCTGTCAATGTAACACACCCAGGGAAGAGCAGACTGACCCCACTCTGTCAATTTAACACACCCAGGGAAGACCAGACTGACCCCACTCTGTCAATGTAACACACCCAAGGAAGAGCAGACTGACCTCACTCTGTCAATGTAAAACACCCAGGGAAGAGCAGACTGACCCCACTCTGTCAACGTAACCCACCCAGGAAAGAACAGACAGACCCCACTCTGTCAATGTAACACACCGAGGGAAGATCAGACTGACCCCACTCAGTCAATGAATTACCACCAGCGAAGAGCAGACTGACCCCTCGTTGACAGTGTGACACACCCAGGGAAGAGCAGACTGACCCCACTCTGTCAATGTAACACAACCAGGGAAGAGAACACTGACCTCACTTGGTCAATGTAACACACCCAGGGAAGATCAGACTGACCCCACTTTGTCAATGTAACACACCCAGGAAAGAGCTGACTGACCCCACTCTGTCAATGTAACACACCCAGGGAAGAGCAGACTGACCACACTCTGTCAATGTAACACACCCAGGAGAGAGCAGACTGACCCCACTCTGTGAATGTAACACACCCAGGAAAGAGCAGACTGACCCCACTCTGTCAATGTAACACACCCAGGGAAGAGCAGACTGACCACACTCTGTCAATGTAACACACCCAGGAAAGAGCAGACTGACCCCACTCTGTGAATGTAACACACCCAGGGAAGAGCAGTACGACCCCACTCAGTCAATGTAACACCCCCAGGGAAGAGCACTCTGACCTCACTCGGTCAATTACCACACCCAGTGAAGAGCAGACTGACCCCACTCTGTCATTGTAACCCACCCAGGGAAGACCAGACTGACCCCACATTGTCAATGTAACCCACCCAGGGAAGAGCAGACTGACCCAACTCTGTCAATGTAACATACCCAGGGAAGACCAGACTGACCCCACACTGTCAATGTTACACACCCATGGAACAGCAGACTGACCCCACTCTGTCAGTGTAACACACCCAGGGAAGAATAGACAGAGCCCAATCGGTCAATGTAAGCCACCAGGGAAGAGTAGACTGACCTCATACTGTCAATGTAACACACCCAGGGAAGAGCAGACTGACCTCACACTGTCAAAGTAACACACCCAGGGAAGATCAGACTGACCCCACTCTGTCAATGTAACACACCCAGGGAAGAGCAGACTGACCTCACACTGTCAATGTAACACACGCAGGGAAGAGCAGATTGACCCCACTCTGTCAAGGTAACATACCCAGGGAAGAGCAGACTGACCCCATTCTGTCAATGTAACACACCCATGGAAGAGCAGACTGACACCACTCTGTCATTGTAACCCACCCAGGGAAGACCAGACTGACCCCACTCTGTCAATGTAACCCACCCAGGGAAGAACAGACTGACGCCACACTGTCAATGTATCACACCCAGGGAAAAACAGACTGAACCCACTCTGTCAATGTAACACACCCAGGGAAGAATAGACAGACCTCACTCTGTCAATGTAAGCCACCAGGGAAGAGCAGACTGACCACACTCTGTCAATGTAACACACCCAGGGAAGATCAGACTGACCCCACTCTCTCAATGTAATATACCCAGGGAAGAGCAGACTGGCCGCAATTTGTCAATGTAACACACACAGGTAAGAGCAGACTGACCACACTCTATCAAAGTAACACACCCAGGGAAGAATAGACAGACCCCACTCTGTCAATGTAAGCCACCAGGAAAGAGCAGGCTGACCTCACACTGCCAATGTAACACACCCAGGGAAGATCAGACTGACCCCACTCTCTCAATGTAACAGACCCAGGGAAGAGCAGACTGACCTCACACTGTCAATGTAACACACCCAGGGAAGATTAGACTGACTCCACTCTGTCAATGTAACAGACCCAGGTAAGAGCAGACTGACCACACTCTGTCAATGTAACACACCCAGGAAAGAGCAGACTGACCCCATTCTGTTAAAGTAACACACCCATGGAAGAGCAGACTGACTCCACTCTGTCAATGTAACCCACCCAGGGAAGATCAGACTGACCTCACTCTGTCAATGTAACACACCCAGGGAAGAACACACTGACCCCACTCAGTCAATGAATCACAACCAGCGAAGAGCAGACTGACCCCACTCTATCATTGTAACCCACCCAGGGAAGACCAGACTGACCCCACACTGTCAATGTAACCCACCCAGAGAAGAGCAGACTGTCCCCACTCTGTCAATGTAACATATCCATGGAAGACCAGACTGACCCCACACTGTCAATGTTACACACCCATGGAACAGCAGACTGATCCCACTCTGGCAGTGTAACACACCCAGGGAAGAATAGACAGACCCCACTCTGTCAATGTAAGCCACCAGGGAAGAGCAGACTGACCTCACACTGTCAATGTAACACACCCAGGGAAGATCAGACTGACCCCACTCTCTCAATGTAACACACCCAGGGAAGAGCAGACTGACCACACTCTGTCAATGTAACACACCCAGGGAAGAGCAGACTGACCTCACACTGTCAATGTAACACACCCAGGGAAGATCAGACTGACCCCACTCTGTCACTGTAACACACTCAGGGAAGAGCAGACTGACCGCAATCTGTCAATGTAACACACCCAGGTAAGAGCAGACTGACCACACTCTATCAAAGTAACACACCCAGGGAAGAATAGACAGACCCCACTCTGTCAATGTAAGCCACCAGGGAAGAGCAGACTGACCTCACACTGTCAATGTAACACACCCAGGGAAGAGCAGACTGACCTCACTCTGTCAATGTAACACACCCAGGAAAGAGCAGACTGACCCCACTCTGTGAATGTAACACACCCAGGGAAGAGCAGTACGACCCCACTCAGTCAATGTAACACCCCCAGGGAAGAGCACTCTGACCTCACTCGGTCAATTACCACACCCAGTGAAGAGCAGACTGACCCCACTCTGTCATTGTAACCCACCCAGGGAAGACCAGACTGACCCCACATTGTCAATGTAACCCACCCAGGGAAGAGCAGACTGACCCCACTCTGTCAATGTAACATACCCAGGGAAGACCAGACTGACCCCACACTGTCAATGTTACACACCCATGGAACAGCAGACTGACCCCACTCTGTCAGTGTAACACACCCAGGGAAGAATAGACAGAGCCCAATCGGTCAATGTAAGCCACCAGGGAAGAGTAGACCGACCTCATACTGTCAATGTAACACACCCAGGGAAGAGCAGACTGACCTCACACTGTCAAAGTAACACACCCAGGGAAGATCAGACTGACCCCACTCTGTCAATGTAACACACCCAGGGAAGAGCAGACTGACCTCACACTGTCAATGTAACACAAGCAGGGAAGAGCAGATTGACCCCACTCTGTCAAGGTAACATACCCAGGGAAGAGCAGATTGACCCCATTCTGTCAATGTAACACACCCATGGAAGAGCAGACTGACCCCACTCTGTCATTGTAACCCACCCAGGGAAGACCAGACTGACCCCACTCTGTCAATGTAACCCACCCAGGGAAGAACAGACTGACCCCACACTGTCAATGTATCACACCCAGGGAAAAACAGACTGAACCCACTCTGTCAATGTAACACACCCAGGGAAGAATAGACAGACCCCACTCTGTCAATGTAAGCGACCAGGGAAGAGCAGACTGACCTCACACTGTCAATGTAACACACCCAGGGAAGAGCAGACTGACCTCACACTGTCAATGTAACACACCCAGGGAAGATCAGACTGACCCCACTCTCTCAATGTAACAGACCCAGGGAAGAGCAGACTGACCTCACACTGTCAATGTAACACACCCAGGGAAGATCAGACTGACCCCACTCTCTCAATGTAACATACCCAGGGAAGAGCAGACTGACCCCACTCTGTCAATGTAACACACCCAGGTAAGAGCAGACTGACCACACTCTGTCAATGTAACACACCCAGGGAAGAATAGACAGACCCCACTCTGTCAATGTAAGCCACCAGGAAAGAGCAGGCTGACCTCACACTGTCAATGTAACACACCCAGGGAAGAGCAGACTGACCTCACACTGTCAATGTAACACACCCAGGGAAGATTAGACTGACTCCACTGTGTCAATGTAACAGACCCAGGTAAGAGCAGACTGACCACACTCTGTCAATGTAACACACCCAGGAAAGAGCAGACTGACCCCATTCTGTTAAAGTAACACACCCATGGAAGAGCAGACTGACTCCACTCTGTCAATGTAACCCACCCAGGGAAGATCAGACTGACCTCACTCTGTCAATGTAACACACCCAGGGAAGAACACACTGACCCCACTCAGTCAATGAATCACAACCAGCGAAGAGCAGACTGACCCCACTCTATCATTGTAACCCACCCAGGGAAGACCAGACTGACCCCACACTGTCAATGTAACCCACCCAGAGAAGAGCAGACTGTCCCCACTCTGTCAATGTAACATATCCATGGAAGACCAGACTGACCCCACACTGTCAATGTTACACACCCATGGAACAGCAGACTGATCCCACTCTGGCAGTGTAACACACCCAGGGAAGAATAGACAGACCCCACTCTGTCAATGTAAGCCACCAGGGAAGAGCAGACTGACCTCACACTGTCAATGTAACACACCCATGGAAGAGCAGACTGACCTCACACTGTCAATGTAACCCACCCAGGGAAGATCAGACTGACCCCACTCTCTCAATGTAACACACCCAGGGAAGAGCAGACTGACCACACTCTGTCAATGTAACACACCCAGGGAAGAGCAGACTGACCTCACACTGTCAATGTAACACACCCAGGGAAGATCAGACTGACCCCACTCTGTCAATGTAACACACTCAGGGAAGAGCAGACTGACCGCAATCTGTCAATGTAACACACCCAGGTAAGAGCAGACTGACCACACTCTATCAAAGTAACACACCCAGGGAAGAATAGACAGACCCCACTCTGTCAATGTAAGCCACCAGGGAAGAGCAGACTGACCTCACACTGTCAATGTAACACACCCAGGAAAGAGCAGACTGACCTCACTCTGTCAATGTAACACACCCAGGGAAGATTAGACTGACCCCACACTGTCAATGTTACACACCCATGGAACAGCAGATTGACCCCACTCTGTCAGTGTAACACACCCAGGGAAGAATAGACAGACCCCACTCTGTCAATGTAAGCCACCAGGGAAGAGCCGACTGACCTCACACTGTCAATGTAACACACCCAGGGAAGATCAGACTGACCCCACTCTCTCAATGTAACACACCCAGGGAAGAGCAGACTGACCACACTCTGTCAATGTAACACACCCAGGGAAGAGCACACTGACCTCACTTGGTCAATGTAACACACCCAGCGAAGATCAGACTGACACCACTCTCTCAATGTAACACACCCAGGGAAGAGCAGACTGACCACACTCTGTCAATGTAACACACCCAGGAAAGAGCAGACTGACCCCACTCTGTCAATGTAACACACCCAGCGAAGAGCAGACTGACCACACTCTGTCAATGTAACACACCCAGGAAAGAGCAGACTGATCCCAATTTATCAATGTAACACGCTCAGGGAAGAGCAGTCTGACCCCACTCTGTCAATGTAACACACCCAGGGAAGAGCAGACTGACCCCACTCTGTCAATGTTACCCACCCTGGGAAGGGCAGACGAACCCCACTCTGTCAATGTAACCCACCCAGGGAAGAGCAGACTGACCCCACTCTGTCAATGTAACATACCCAGGGAAGACCAGACTGACCCCACACTGTCAATGTAACACACCCATGGAACAGCAGACTGACCCCACTCTGTCAGTGTAACACACCCAGGGAAGAATAGGCAGACCCCACTCTGTCAATGTAAGTCACCAGGGAAGAGCAGACTGACCTCACACTGTCAATGTAACACACCCAGGGAAGAGCAGACTGACCCCACTCACTCAATGTAACGCACCCAGGGAAGAGCAGACTGACCCCACTCTGTCAAAGTACCACACCCAGGGAACAGCAGACTGAGCGCAATCTGTCAATGTAACACACCCAGGGAAGAGCAGACTGACCACACTCTATCAAAGTAACACACCCAGGGAAGATCAGACTGACCCCAATCTGTCAAAGTAACACACCCAGGGAAAATCAGACTGACCCCACTCTGTTAATGTAACACACCCAGGGAAGAGCAGACTGACCTCACACTGTCAATGTAACAGACCCAGGGAAGAGCAGACTGACCTCACTCTGTCAATGTAACCCACACAGGGAAGAGCAGACTGACCCCACTCTGTCAAGGTAACATACCCAGGGAAGAGCACACTGACCCCATTCTGTCAATGTAACACACCCATGGAAGAGCAGACTGACCCCACTCTGTCATTGTAACCCACCCAGGGAAGACCAGACTGACCCCACTCTGTCAATGTAACCCACCCAGGGAAGAACAGACTGACCCCACACTGTCAATATATCACACCCAGGGAAGAACAGACTGAACCCACTCTGTCAATGTAACCCACACAGGGAAGAGCAGACTGACAGCAATCTGTCAACGTAACACACCCAGGTAAGAGCAGACTGACCACACTCTATCAAAGTAACACACCCAGGGAAGAATAGACAGACCCCACTCTGTCAATGTAAGCCACCAGGGAAGAGCAGACTGACCACACACTGTCAATGTAACACACCCAGGGAAGAGCAGACTGACCTCACACTGTCAATGTAACACACCCAGGGAAGATCAGACTGACCCCACTCTCTCAATGTAACAGACCCAGGGAAGAGGAGACTGACCCCACTCTGTCAATGTAACACACCCAGGGAAGAGCAGACTGACCACACTCTCTCAATGTAACACACCCAGGGAAGAGCAGACTGACCACACTCTGTCAATGTAACACACCCAGGGAAGAGCACACTGACCTCACTTGGTCAATGTAACACACCCAGCGAAGATCAGACTGACACCACTCTCTCAATGTAACACACCCAGGGAAGAGCAGACTGACCACACTCTGTCAATGTAACACACCCAGGAAAGAGCAGACTGACCCCACTCTGTCAATGTAACACACCCAGCGAAGAGCAGACTGACCACACTCTGTCAATGTAACACACCCAGGAAAGAGCAGTCTGATCCCAATTTATCAATGAAACACGCTCAGGGAAGAGCAGTCTGACCCCACTCTGTCAATGTAACACACCCAGGGAAGAGCAGACTGACCCCACTCTGTCAATGTTACCCACCCTGGGAAGGGCAGACGAACCCCACTCTGTCAATGTAACCCACCCAGGGAAGAGCAGACTGACCCCACTCTGTCAATGTAACATACCCAGGGAAGACCAGACTGACCCCACACTGTCAATGTAACACACCCATGGAACAGTAGACTGACCCCACTCTGTCAGTGTAACACACCCAGGGAAGAATAGGCAGACCCCACTCTGTCAATGTAAGTCACCAGGGAAGAGCAGACTGACCTCACACTGTCAATGTAACACACCCAGGGAAGAGCAGACTGACCCCACTCTCTCAATGTAACACACCCAGGGAAGAGCAGACTGACCCCACTCTGTCAAAGTACCACACCCAGGGAACAGCAGACTGAGCGCAATCTGTCAATGTAACACACCCAGGGAAGAGCAGACTGACCACACTCTATCAAAGTAACACACCCAGGGAAGATCAGACTGACCCCAATCTGTCAAAGTAACACACCCAGGGAAAATCAGACTGACCCCACTCTGTTAATGTAACACACCCAGGGAAGAGCAGACTGACCTCACACTGTCAATGTAACAGACCCAGGGAAGAGCAGACTGACCTCACTCTGTCAATGTAACCCACACAGGGAAGAGCAGACTGACCCCACTCTGTCAAGGTAACATACCCAGGGAAGAGCACACTGACCCCATTCTGTCAATGTAACACACCCATGGAAGAGCAGACTGACCCCACTCTGTCATTGTAACCCACCCAGGGAAGACCAGACTGACCCCACTCTGTCAATGTAACCCACCCAGGGAAGAACAGACTGACCCCACACTGTCAATATATCACACCCAGGGAAGAACAGACTGAACCCACTCTGTCAATGTAACCCACACAGGGAAGAGCAGACTGACAGCAATCTGTCAACGTAACACACCCAGGTAAGAGCAGACTGACCACACTCTATCAAAGTAACACACCCAGGGAAGAATAGACAGACCCCACTCTGTCAATGTAAGCCACCAGGGAAGAGCAGACTGACCTCACACTGTCAATGTAACACACCCAGGGAAGAGCAGACTGACCTCACACTGTCAATGTAACACACCCAGGGAAGATCAGACTGACCCCACTCTCTCAATGTAACAGACCCAGGGAAGAGGAGACTGACCCCACTCTGTCAATGTAACACACCCAGGGAAGAGCAGACTGACCACACTCTGTCAATGTACCACACCCAGGGAACAGAAGACTGACCCCACTCTCTCAATGTAACAGACCCAGGGAAAAGCAGACTGACCCCAATCAGTCAATGTCACACACCCAGGGAAGAGCAGACTGACCCCACTCTGTCAATGTAACACACCCAGGGAAGAACAGACTGAACCCACTCTGTCAATATAACACACCCAGAGAAGATCAGATTCGCCCCACTCTATCAATGTAACATACCCAGGGAAGAGCAGACTGACCTCACACTGTCAATGTAACACACCCAGGGAAGAGTAGAATGACCCCACTCTGTCAATGTAACACACCCAGTGAATAGCAGACTGACCTCACACTGTCAATGTAACACACCCAGGGAAGAGCAGACTGACCTCACTCTGTCAAAGTAACACACCCAGGGAAGAACAGACTGAACGCACTCTGTCAATATAACACACCCAGAGAAGATCAGATTGACCCCACTCTCTCAATGTAACATACCCAGGGAAGAGCAGACTGACCGCAACCTGTCAATGTAACACACCCAGGGAAGAGCAGACTGACCACACTCTGTCAATGTAACATACCCAGGGAAGAGCAGACTGACCGCAACCTATCAAAGTAACACACCCAGGGAAGAATAGGCAGATCCCACTCAGTCAATGTAAGCCACCAGGGAAGAGTAGACTGACCTCATACTGTCAATGTAACACACCCAGGGAAGAGCAGACTGACCTCACACTGTCAAAGTAACACACCCAGGGAAGATCAGACTGACCCCACTCTGTCAATGTAACACACCCAGGAAGGAGCAGACTGACCTCACACTGTCAATGTAACACACCCAGGGAAGAGCAGACTGACCCCACTCTGTCAAGGTAACAATCCCAGGGAAGAGCAGACTGACCCCATTCTGTCAATGTAACACACCCATGGAAGAGCAGACTGACCCCACTCTGTCATTGTAACCCACCCAGGGAAGACCAGACTGACCCCACTCTGTCAATGTAACCCACCCAGGGAAGAACAGACTGACCCCACACTGTCAATGTATCACACCCAGGGAAGAACTGACTGAACCCACTCTGTCAATGTAACCCACCCAGGGAAGATAAGACTGACCTCACTCTGTCAATGTAACACACCCAGGGAAGAGCAGACTAACCCCACTCTGTCAATGTAACATATCCAGGGAAGACCAGACTGACCCCACACTGTCAATGTAACCCTTCCAGGGAAGAGCAGACTGACCCCACTCTGTCAATATAACATATCCAGGGAAGACCAGACTGACCCCACACTGTCAATGTTTCACACCCATGGAACAGCAGACTGACCCCACTCTGTCAGTGTAACACACCCAGGGAAGAATAGACAGACCCCACTCTGTCAATGTAAGCCACCAGGGAAGAGCAGACTGACCTCACACTGTCAACGTAACACACCCATGGAAGAGCAGACTGACCTCACACTGTCAATGTAACACAGCCAGGGAAGATCAGACTGACCCCACTCTCTCAATGTAACACACCCAGGGAAGAGCAGACTGACCACACTCTGTCAATGTAACACACCCAGGGAAGAGCACACTGACCTCACTTGGTCAATGTAACACACCCAGGGAAGATCAGACTGACACCACTCTCTCAATGTAACACACCCAGGGAAGAGCAGACTGACCACACTCTGTCAATGTAACACACCCAGGGAAGAGCAGACTGACCTCACACTGTCAATGTAACACACCCAGGAAAGAGCAGACTGACCCCACTCTGTCAATGTAACACACCCAGGGAAGAGCAGTCCGACCCCACTCTGTCAATGAAACACACCCAGGGAAGATCAGACTGACACCACTCTCTCAATGTAACACACCCAGGGAGGAGCAGACTGACCCCACTCTCTCAAAGTAACACCCCCAGGGAAGAGCACACTGACCTCACTCGGTCAATTACCACACCAAGTGAAGAGCAGACTGACCCACTCTGTCACTGTAACCCACCCAGGGAAGAGCAGACTGACCCCACTCTGTCAATGTAACATATCCAGGGAAGACCAGACTGACCCCACACTGTCAATGTTACACACCCATGGAACAGCAGACTGACCCCACTCTGTCAGTGTAACACACCCAGGGAAGAATAGACAGACCCCACTCTGTCAATGTAAGCCACCAGGGAAGAGCAGACTGACCTCACACTGTCAATGTAACACACCCAGGGAAGACCAGACTGACCCCACTCTCTCAATCTAACCCACCCAGGGAAGAGCAGACTGACCTCACACTGTCAATGTAACACACCCAGGGAAGAGCAGACTGACCACACTCTATCAAAGTAACACACCCAGGGAAGAATAGGCAGATCCCACTCAGTCAATGTAAGCCACCAGGGAAGAGTAGACTGACCTCATACTGTCAATGTAACCCACCCAGGGAAGAGCTGACTGACCTCACACTGTCAAAGTAACACACCCAGGGAAGATCAGACTGACCCCACTCTGTCAATGTAACACACCCAGGGAAGAGCAGACTGACCTCACACTGTCAATGTAACACACCCAGGGAAGAGCAGACTGACCCCACTCTGTCAAGGTAACATACCCAGTGAAGAGCAGACTGACCCCATTCTGTCAATGTAACACACCCATGGAAGAGCAGACTGACCCCACTCTGTCATTGTAACCCACCCAGTGAAGACCAGACTGACCCCACTCTGTCAATGTAACCCACCCAGGGAAGAACAGACTGACCCCACACTGTCAATGTATCACACCCAGGGAAGAACTGACTGAACCCACTCTGTCAATGTAACACACCCAGGGAAGAGCAGACTGACCCCACTCTGTCAATGTAACACACTCAGGGAAGAGCAGACTGACCGCAATCTGTCAATGTTCCACACCCAGGTAAGAGCAGACTGACCACACTCTATCAAAGCAACACACACAGGGAAGAATAGACAGACCCCACTCTGTCAATGTAAGCCACCAGGGAAGAGCAGACTGACCTCACACTGTCAATGTAACACACCCAGGGAAGAGCAGACTGACCTCACACTGTCAATGTAACACACCCAGGGAAGATCAGACTGACCCCACTCTCTCAATGTAACATACCCAGGGAAGAGCAGACTGACCGCAATCTGTCAATGTAACACATCCAGGTAAGAGCAGACTGACCACACTCTGTCAAAGTAACACACCCAGGGAAGAATAGACAGACCCAACTCTGTCAATGTAACACACCCAGGGAAGATTAGACTGACCCCACTCTGTCAATGTAACAGACCCAGGTAAGAGCAGACTGACCCCACTCTGTCAATGTAACACACCCAGGAAAGAGCAGACTGACCCCATTCTGTTAAAGTAACACACCCATGGAAGAGCAGACTGACCCCACTCTGTCTATGTAACTCACCGATGGAAGAGCAGACTGACCCCACTCTGACAATGTAACCCACCCAGGGAAGATCAGACTGACCTCACTCTGTCAATGTAACACACCCAGGGAAGAACACACTGATCCCACTCAGTCAATGAATCACAACCAGCGAAGAGCAGACTGACCCCACTCTATCATTGTAACCCACCCAGAGAATACCAGACTGTTCCCACACTGTCAATGTAACACACTCAGGGAAGAGCAGACTGACCGCAATCTGTCAATGTAACACACCCATGTAAGAGCAGACTGACCACACTCTATCAAAGCAACACACCCAGGGAAGAATAGACAGACGCCACTCTGTCAATGTAAGCCACCAGGGAAGAGCAGACTGACTTCACACTGTCAATGTAACACACCCAGGGAAGATCAGACTGACCCCATTCTCTCAAGGTAACATACCCAGGGAAGAGCAGACTGACCGCAATCTGTCAATGTAACACACCCAGGTAAGAGCAGACTGACCACACTCTATCAAAGTAACACACCCAGGGAAGAATAGACAGACCCCACTCTGTCAATGTAAGCCACCAGGGAAGAGCAGACTGACCTCACACTGTCAATGTAACACGCCCAGGGAAGAGCAGACTGACCTCACACTGTCAATGTAACACACCCAGGGAAGATCAGACTGACCCCAATCTCTCAATGTAACAGACCCAGGGAAGAGCAGACTGACCTCACACTGTCAATGTAACACACCCAGGGAAGATTAGACTGACCCCACTCTGTCAATGTAACAGACCCAGGTAAGAGCAGACTGACTCCACTCTGTCAATGTAACCCACCCAGGGAAGATCAGACTGACCTCACTCTGTCAATGTAACACACCCAGGGAAGAGCAGACTAACCCCACTCTGTCAATGTAACATATCCAGGGAAGACCAGACTGACCCCACACTGTCAATGTAACCCACCCAGGGAAGAGCAGACTGACCCCACTCTGTCAATGTAACATATCCAGGGAAGACCAGACTGACCCCACACTGTCAATGTTACACACCCATGGTACAGCAGACTGACCCCACGCTGTCAGTGTAACACACCCAGGGAAGAATTGACAGACCCCACTCTGTCAATGTAAGCCACCAGGGAAGAGCAGACTGACCTCACACTGTCAATGTAACACACCCAGGGAAGATCAGACTGACCCCACTCTCTCAATGAAACACACCCAGGGAAGAGCAGACTGACCACACTTGGTCAATGTAACACACCCATGGAAGATCAGACTGACCCCACTTTGTCAATGTAACACACCCAGGGAAGAGCAGACTGACCCCACACTGTCAATGTAACACACCCAGGAAAGAGCAGACTGATCCGACTCTGTCTATGTAACACACCCAGGGAAGAGCAGACTGACCACACTCTGAGAATGTAACACACCCAGGGAAGAGCAGATTGACCCCACTCTGTGAATGTAACACACCAGGGAAGAGCAGTACGACCCCACTCAGTCAATGTAACACACCCATGGAACAGCAGACTGACCCCACTCAGTCAATGAATCACAACCAGCGAAGAGCAGACTGACCCCACTCTATCATTGTAACCCACCCAGGGAAGACCAGACTGACCCCACACTGTCAATGTAACCCACCCAGAGAAGAGCAGACTGACCCCACTCTGTCAATGTAACATATCCATGGAAGACCAGACTGACCCCACACTGTCAATGTTACACACCCATGGAACAGCAGACTGATCCCACTCTGTCAGTGTAACACACCCAGGGAAGAATAGACAGACCCCACTCTGTCAATGTAAGCCACCAGGGAAGAGCAGACTGACCTCACACTGTCAATGTAACACACCCAGGGAAGAGCAGACTGACCACACTCTGTCAATGTAACACACCCAGAGAAGGTCAGATTCGCCCCACTCTGTCAATGTACCACACCCAGGGAACAGCAGACTGAGCGCAATCTGTCGATGTAACACACCCAGGGAAGAGCAGACTGACCACACTCTATCAAAGTTACATACCCAGGGAAGATCAGACTGACCCCAATCTCTCAATGTAACAGACCCAGGGAAGAGCTGACTGACCCCACTCTGTCAATGTAACACACCCAGGGAAGATCAGACTGACCCCACTCTGTCAATGTAACACACCCAGGGAAGAGCAGACTGACCCCACTCTGTCAATGTAACACACTCAGGGAAGAGCAGACTGACCGCAATCTGTCAATGTAACACACTCAGGGAAGATCAGACTGACCTCACTCTCTCAATGTAACACACCCAGGGAAGAACAGACTGACCACACTCTGTGAATGTAACACATCAGGGAAGAGCAGTACGACCCCACTCAGTCAATGTAACACACCCATGGAACAGCAGACTGACCCCACTCAGTCAATGAATCACAACCAGCGAAGAGCAGACTAACCCCACTCTGTCAATGTAACATATCCAGGGAAGACCAGACTGACCCCACACTGTCAATGTAACCCACCCAGGGAAGAGCAGACTGACCCCACTCTGTCAATGTAACATATCCAGGGAAGACCAGACTGACCCCACACTGTCAATGTTACACACCCATGGTACAGCAGACTGACCCCACGCTGTCAGTGTAACACACCCAGGGAAGAATTGACAGACCCCACTCTGTCAATGTAATCCACCAGGGAAGAGCAGACTGACCTCACACTGTCAATGTAACACGCCCAGGGACGAGCAGACTGACCTCACACTGTCAATGTAACACACCCAGGGAAGAGCAGACTGACCTCACACTGTCAATGTAACACACCCAGGGAAGATCAGACTGACCCCACTCTCTCAATGTAACATACCCAGGGAAGAGCAGACTGACCGCAATCTGTCAATGTAACACATCCAGGTAAGAGCAGACTGACCACACTCTGTCAAAGTAACACACCCAGGGAAGAATAGACAGACCGAACTCTGTCAATGTAACACACCCAGGGAAGATTAGACTGACCCCACTCTGTCAATGTAACAGACCCAGGTAAGAGCAGACTGACCCCACTCTGTCAATGTAACACACCCAGGAAAGAGCAGACTGACCCCATTCTGTTAAAGTAACACACCCATGGAAGAGCAGACTGACCCCACTCTGTCTATGTAACTCACCGATGGAAGAGCAGACTGACCCCACTCTGACAATGTAACCCACCCAGGGAAGATCAGACTGACCTCACTCTGTCAATGTAACACACCCAGGGAAGAACACACTGATCCCACTCAGTCAATGAATCACAACCAGCGAAGAGCAGACTGACCCCACTCTATCATTGTAACCCACCCAGAGAAGACCAGACTGTTCCCACACTGTCAATGTAACACACTCAGGGAAGAGCAGACTGACCGCAATCTGTCAATGTAACACACCCATGTAAGAGCAGACTGACCACACTCTATCAAAGCAACACACCCAGGGAAGAATAGACAGACGCCACTCTGTCAATGTAAGCCACCAGGGAAGAGCAGACTGACTTCACACTGTCAATGTAACACACCCAGGGAAGATCAGACTGACCCCATTCTCTCAAGGTAACATACCCAGGGAAGAGCAGACTGACCGCAATCTGTCAATGTAACACACCCAGGTAAGAGCAGACTGACCACACTCTATCAAAGTAACACACCCAGGGAAGAATAGACAGACCCCACTCTGTCAATGTAAGCCACCAGGGAAGAGCAGACTGACCTCACACTGTCAATGTAACACGCCCAGGGAAGAGCAGACTGACCTCACACTGTCAATGTAACACACCCAGGGAAGATCAGACTGACCCCAATCTCTCAATGTAACAGACCCAGGGAAGAGCAGACTGACCTCACACTGTCAATGTAACACACCCAGGGAAGATTAGACTGACCCCACTCTGTCAATGTAACAGACCCAGGTAAGAGCAGACTGACTCCACTCTGTCAATGTAACCCACGCAGGGAAGATCAGACTGACCTCACTCTGTCAATGTAACACACCCAGGGAAGAGCAGACTAACCCCACTCTGTCAATGTAACATATCCAGGGAAGACCAGACTGACCCCACACTGTCAATGTAACCCACCCAGGGAAGAGCAGACTGACCCCACTCTGTCAATGTAACATATCCAGGGAAGACCAGACTGACCCCACACTGTCAATGTTACACACCCATGGTACAGCAGACTGACCCCACGCTGTCAGTGTAACACACCCAGGGAAGAATTGACAGACCCCACTCTGTCAATGTAAGCCACCAGGGAAGAGCAGACTGACCTCACACTGTCAATGTAACACACCCAGGGAAGATCAGACTGACCCCACTCTCTCAATGAAACACACCCAGGGAAGAGCAGACTGACCACACTTGGTCAATGTAACACACCCATGGAAGATCAGACTGACCCCACTTTGTCAATGTAACACACCCAGGGAAGAGCAGACTGACCCCACACTGTCAATGTAACACACCCAGGAAAGAGCAGACTGATCCGACTCTGTCAATGTAACACACCCAGGGAAGAGCAGACTGACCACACTCTGAGAATGTAACACACCCAGGGAAGAGCAGATTGACCCCACTCTGTGAATGTAACACACCAGGGAAGAGCAGTACGACCCCACTCAGTCAATGTAACACACCCATGGAACAGCAGACTGACCCCACTCAGTCAATGAATCACAACCAGCGAAGAGCAGACTGACCCCACTCTATCATTGTAACCCACCCAGGGAAGACCAGACTGACCCCACACTGTCAATGTAACCCACCCAGAGAAGAGCAGACTGACCCCACTCTGTCAATGTAACATATCCATGGAAGACCAGACTGACCCCACACTGTCAATGTTACACACCCATGGAACAGCAGACTGATCCCACTCTGTCAGTGTAACACACCCAGGGAAGAATAGACAGACCCCACTCTGTCAATGTAAGCCACCAGGGAAGAGCAGACTGACCTCACACTGTCAATGTAACACACCCAGGGAAGAGCAGACTGACCACACTCTGTCAATGTAACACACCCAGAGAAGGTCAGATTCGCCCCACTCTGTCAATGTACCACACCCAGGGAACAGCAGACTGAGCGCAATCTGTCGATGTAACACACCCAGGGAAGAGCAGACTGACCACACTCTATCAAAGTTACATACCCAGGGAAGATCAGACTGACCCCAATCTCTCAATGTAACAGACCCAGGGAAGAGCTGACTGACCCCACTCTGTCAATGTAACACACCCAGGGAAGATCAGACTGACCCCACTCTGTCAATGTAACACACCCAGGGAAGAGCAGACTGACCCCACTCTGTCAATGTAACACACTCAGGGAAGAGCAGACTGACCGCAATCTGTCAATGTAACACACTCAGGGAAGATCAGACTGACCTCACTCTCTCAATGTAACACACCCAGGGAAGAACAGACTGACCACACTCTGTGAATGTAACACATCAGGGAAGAGCAGTACGACCCCACTCAGTCAATGTAACACACCCATGGAACAGCAGACTGACCCCACTCAGTCAATGAATCACAACCAGCGAAGAGCAGACTAACCCCACTCTGTCAATGTAACATATCCAGGGAAGACCAGACTGACCCCACACTGTCAATGTAACCCACCCAGGGAAGAGCAGACTGACCCCACTCTGTCAATGTAACATATCCAGGGAAGACCAGACTGACCCCACACTGTCAATGTTACACACCCATGGTACAGCACACTGACCCCACGCTGTCAGTGTAACACACCCAGGGAAGAATTGACAGACCCCACTCTGTCAATGTAATCCACCAGGGAAGAGCAGACTGACCTCACACTGTCAATGTAACACGCCCAGGGACGAGCAGACTGACCTCACACTGTCAATGTAACACACCCAGGGAAGATCAGACTGACCCCACTCTCTCAATGTAACACACCCAGGGAAGAGCAGACTGACCACACTCTGTCAATGTAACACACCCAGGAAAGAGCAGACTGACCCGACTCTGTCAATGTAACACACCCAGGGAAGATCAGACTGACCCCACTCTCTCAATGTAACATACCCAGGGAAGAGCAGACTGACCCCACTCTGTCAATGTAACACACCCAGGTAAGAGCAGACTGACCACACTCTATCAAAGTAACACACCCAGGGAAGAATAGACAGACCCCACTCTGTCAATGTAAGCCACCAGGAAAGAGCAGGCTGACCTCACACTGTCAATGTAACACACCCAGGGAAGAGCAGACTGACCACACTTGGTCAATGTAACACACCCATGGAAGATCAGACTGACCCCACTTTGTCAATGTAACACACCCAGGGAAGAGCAGACTGACCACACTCTGTCAATGTAACACACCCAGGAAAGAGCAGACTGACCCGACTCTGTCAATGTAACACACCCAGGGAAGATCAGACTGACCCCACTCTCTCAATGTAACATACCCAGGGAAGAGCAGACTGACCCCACTCTGTCAATGTAACACACCCAGGTAAGAGCAGACTGACCACACTCTATCAAAGTAACACACCCAGGGAAGAATAGACAGACCCCACTCTGTCAATGTAAGCCACCAGGAAAGAGCAGGCTGACCTCACACTGTCAATGTAACACACCCAGGGAAGAGCAGACTGACCTCACACTGTCAATGTAACACACCCAGGGAAGATCAGACTGACCCCACTCTCTCAATGTAACAGACCCAGGGAAGAGCAGACTGACCTCACACTGTCAATGTAACACACCCAGGGAAGATTAGACTGACTCCACTGTGTCAATGTAACAGACCCAGGTAAGAGCAGACTGACCACACTCTGTCAATGTAACACACCCAGGAAAGAGCAGACTGACCCCATTCTGTTAAAGTAACACACCCAGGGAAGAGCAGACTGACTCCACTCTGTCAATGTAACCCACCCAGGGAAGATCAGACTGACCTCACTCTGTCAATGTAACACACCCAGGGAAGAACACACTGACCCCACTCAGTCAATGAATCACAACCAGCGAAGAGCAGACTGACCCCACTCTATCATTGTAACCCACCCAGGGAAGACCAGACTGACCCCACACTGTCAATGTAACCCACCCAGAGAAGAGCAGACTGTCCCCACTCTGTCAATGTAACATATCCATGGAAGACCAGACTGACCCCACACTGTCAATGTTACACACCCATGGAACAGCAGACTGATCCCACTCTGGCAGTGTAACACACCCAGGGAAGAATAGACAGACCCCACTCTGTCAATGTAAGCCACCAGGGAAGAGCAGACTGACCTCACACTGTCAATGTAACACACCCATGGAAGAGCAGACTGACCTCACACTGTCAATGTAACCCACCCAGGGAAGATCAGACTGACCCCACTCTCTCAATGTAACACACCCAGGGAAGAGCAGACTGACCACACTCTGTCAATGTAACACACCCAGGGAAGAGCAGACTGACCTCACACTGTCAATGTAACACACCCAGGGAAGATCAGACTGACCCCACTCTGTCAATGTAACACACTCAGGGAAGAGCAGACTGACCGCAATCTGTCAATGTAACACACCCAGGTAAGAGCAGACTGACCACACTCTATCAAAGTAACACACCCAGGGAAGAATAGACAGACCCCACTCTGTCAATGTAAGCCACCAGGGAAGAGCAGACTGACCTCACACTGTCAATGTAACACACCCAGGGAAGAGCAGACTGACCTCACTCTGTCAATGTAACACACCCAGGGAAGATTAGACTGACCCCACACTGTCAATGTTACACACCCATGGAACAGCAGATTGACCCCTCTCTGTCAGTGTAACACACCCAGGGAAGAATAGACAGACCCCACTCTGTCAATGTAAGCCACCAGGGAAGAGCCGACTGACCTCACACTGTCAATGTAACACACCCAGGGAAGATCAGACTGACCCCACTCTCTCAATGTAACACACCCAGGGAAGAGCAGACTGACCACACTCTGTCAATGTAACACACCCAGGGAAGAGCACACTGACCTCACTTGGTCAATGTAACACACCCAGCGAAGATCAGACTGACACCACTCTCTCAATGTAACACACCCAGGGAAGAGCAGACTGACCACACTCTGTCAATGTAACACACCCAGGAAAGAGCAGACTGACCCCACTCTGTCAATGTAACACACCCAGCGAAGAGCAGACTGACCACACTCTGTCAATGTAACACACCCAGGAAAGAGCAGACTGATCCCAATTTATCAATGTAACACGCTCAGGGAAGAGCAGTCTGACCCCACTCTGTCAATGTAACACACCCAGGGAAGAGCAGACTGACCCCACTCTGTCAATGTTACCCACCCTGGGAAGGGCAGACGAACCCCACTCTGTCAATGTAACCCACCCAGGGAAGAGCAGACTGACCCCACTCTGTCAATGTAACATACCCAGGGAAGACCAGACTGACCCCACACTGTCAATGTAACACACCCATGGAACAGCAGACTGACCCCACTCTGTCAGTGTAACACACCCAGGGAAGAATAGGCAGACCCCACTCTGTCAATGTAAGTCACCAGGGAAGAGCAGACTGACCTCACACTGTCAATGTAACACACCCAGGGAAGAGCAGACTGACCCCACTCTCTCAATGTAACACACCCAGGGAAGAGCAGACTGACCCCACTCTGTCAAAGTACCACACCCAGGGAAGATCAGACTGACCCCAATCTGTCAAAGTAACACACCCAGGGAAAATCAGACTGACCCCACTCTGTTAATGTAACACACCCAGGGAAGAGCAGACTGACCTCACACTGTCAATGTAACAGACCCAGGGAAGAGCAGACTGACCTCACTCTGTCAATGTAACCCACACAGGGAAGAGCAGACTGACCCCACTCTGTCAAGGTAACATACCCAGGGAAGAGCACACTGACCCCATTCTGTCAATGTAACACACCCATGGAAGAGCAGACTGACCCCACTCTGTCATTGTAACCCACCCAGGGAAGACCAGACTGACCCCACTCTGTCAATGTAACCCACCCAGGGAAGAACAGACTGACCCCACACTGTCAATATATCACACCCAGGGAAGAACAGACTGAACCCACTCTGTCAATGTAACCCACACAGGGAAGAGCAGACTGACAGCAATCTGTCAACGTAACACACCCAGGGAAGAATAGACAGACCCCACTCTGTCAATGTAAGCCACCAGGGAAGAGCAGACTGACCTCACACTGTCAATGTAACACACCCAGGGAAGAGCAGACTGACCTCACACTGTCAATGTAACACACCCAGGGAAGATCAGACTGACCCCACTCTCTCAATGTAACAGACCCAGGGAAGAGGAGACTGACCCCACTCTGTCAATGTAACACACCCAGGGAAGAGCAGACTGACCACACTCTCTCAATGTAACACACCCAGGGAAGAGCAGACTGACCACACTCTGTCAATGTAACACACCCAGGGAAGAGCACACTGACCTCACTTGGTCAATGTAACACACCCAGCGAAGATCAGACTGACACCACTCTCTCAATGTAACACACCCAGGGAAGAGCAGACTGACCACACTCTGTCAATGTAACACACCCAGGAAAGAGCAGACTGACCCCACTCTGTCAATGTAACACACCCAGCGAAGAGCAGACTGACCACACTCTGTCAATGTAACACACCCAGGAAAGAGCAGACTGATCCCAATTTATCAATGTAACACGCTCAGGGAAGAGCAGTCTGACCCCACTCTGTCAATGTAACACACCCAGGGAAGAGCAGACTGACCCCACTCTGTCAATGTTACCCACCCTGGGAAGGGCAGACGAACACCACTCTGTCAATGTAACCCACCCAGGGAAGAGCAGACTGACCCCACTCTGTTAATGTAACATACCCAGGGAAGACCAGACTGACCCCACACTGTCAATGTAACACACCCATGGAACAGTAGACTGACCCCACTCTGTCAGTGTAACACACCCAGGGAAGAATAGGCAGACCCCACTCTGTCAATGTAAGTCACCAGGGAAGAGCAGACTGACCTCACACTGTCAATGTAACACACCCAGGGAAGAGCAGACTGACCCCACTCTCTCAATGTAACACACCCAGGGAAGAGCAGACTGACCCCACTCTGTCAAAGTACCACACCCAGGGAACAGCAGACTGAGCGCAATCTGTCAATGTAACACACCCAGGGAAGAGCAGACTGACCACACTCTATCAAAGTAACACACCCAGGGAAGATCAGACTGACCCCAATCTGTCAAAGTAACACACCCAGGGAAAATCAGACTGACCCCACTCTGTTAATGTAACACACCCAGGGAAGAGCAGACTGACCTCACACTGTCAATGTAACAGACCCAGGGAAGAGCAGACTGACCTCACTCTGTCAATGTAACCCACACAGGGAAGAGCAGACTGACCCCACTCTGTCAAGGTAACATACCCAGGGAAGAGCACACTGACCCCATTCTGTCAATGTAACACACCCATGGAAGAGCAGACTGACCCCACTCTGTCATTGTAACCCACCCAGGGAAGACCAGACTGACCCCACTCTGTCAATGTAACCCACCCAGGGAAGAACAGACTGACCCCACACTGTCAATATATCACACCCAGGGAAGAACAGACTGAACCCACTCTGTCAATGTAACCCACACAGGGAAGAGCAGACTGACAGCAATCTGTCAACGTAACACACCCAGGTAAGAGCAGACTGACCACACTCTATCAAAGTAACACACCCAGGGAAGAATAGACAGACCCCACTCTGTCAATGTAAGCCACCAGGGAAGAGCAGACTGACCTCACACTGTCAATGTAACACACCCAGGGAAGAGCAGACTGACCTCACACTGTCAATGTAACACACCCAGGGAAGATCAGACTGACCCCACTCTCTCAATGTAACAGACCCAGGGAAGAGGAGACTGACCCCACTCTGTCAATGTAACACACCCAGGGAAGAGCAGACTGACCACACTCTGTCAATGTACCACACCCAGGGAACAGAAGACTGACCCCACTCTCTCAATGTAACAGACCCAGGGAAGAGCAGACTGACCCCACTCAGTCAATGTCACACACCCAGGGAAGAGCAGACTGACCCCACTCTGTCAATGTAACACACCCAGGGAAGAACAGACTGAACCCACTCTGTCAATATAACACACCCAGAGAAGATCAGATTCGCCCCACTCTATCAATGTAACATACCCAGGGAAGAGCAGACTGACCTCACACTGTCAATGTAACACACCCAGGGAAGAGTAGAATGACCCCACTCTGTCAATGTAACACACCCAGTGAATAGCAGACTGACCTCACACTGTCAATGTAACACACCCAGGGAAGAGCAGACTGACCTCACTCTGTCAATGTAACACACCCAGGGAAGAGCAGACTGACCTCACTCTGTCAAAGTAACACACCCAGAGAAGATCAGATTGACCCCACTCTCTCAATGTAACATACCCAGGGAAGAGCAGACTGACCGCAACCTGTCAATGTAACACACCCAGGGAAGAGCAGACTGACCACACTCTATCAAAGTAACACACCCAGGGGAGAATAGGCAGATCCCACTCAGTCAATGTAAGCCACCAGGGAAGAGTAGACTGACCTCATACTGTCAATGTAACACACCCAGGGAAGAGCAGACTGACCTCACACTGTCAAAGTAACACACCCAGGGAAGATCAGACTGACCCCACTCTGTCAATGTAACACACCCAGGAAGGAGCAGACTGACCTCACACTGTCAATGTAACACACGCAGGGAAGAGCAGACTGACCCCACTCTGTCAAGGTAACAATCCCAGGGAAGAGCAGACTGACCCCATTCTGTCAATGTAACACACCCATGGAAGAGCAGACTGACCCCACTCTGTCATTGTAACCCACCCAGGGAAGACCAGACTGACCCCACTCTGTCAATGTAACCCACCCAGGGAAGAACAGACTGACCCCACACTGTCAATGTATCACACCCAGGGAAGAACTGACTGAACCCACTCTGTCAATGTAACCCACCCAGGGAAGATAAGACTGACCTCACTCTGTCAATGTAACACACCCAGGGAAGAGCAGACTAACCCCACTCTGTCAATGTAACATATCCAGGGAAGACCAGACTGACCCCACACTGTCAATGTAACCCACCCAGGGAAGAGCAGACTGACCCCACTCTGTCAATATAACATATCCAGGGAAGACCAGACTGACCCCACACTGTCAATGTTTCACACCCATGGAACAGCAGACTGACCCCACTCTGTCAGTGTAACACACCCAGGGAAGAATAGACAGACCCCACTCTGTCAATGTAAGCCACCAGGGAAGAGCAGACTGACCTCACACTGTCAACGTAACACACCCAGGGAAGAGCAGACTGACCTCACACTGTCAATGTAACACAGCCAGGGAAGATCAGACTGACCCCACTCTCTCAATGTAACACACCCAGGGAAGAGCAGACTGACCACACTCTGTCAATGTAACACACCCAGGGAAGAGCACACTGACCTCACTTGGTCAATGTAACACACCCAGGGAAGATCAGACTGACACCACTCTCTCAATGTAACACACCCAGGGAAGAGCAGACTGACCACACTCTGTCAATGTAACACACCCAGGGAAGAGCAGACTGACCTCACACTGTCAATGTAACACACCCAGGAAAGAGCAGACTGACCCCACTCTGTCAATGTAACACACCCAGGGAAGAGCAGTCCGACCCCACTCTGTCAATGAAACACACCCAGGGAAGATCAGACTGACACCACTCTCTCAATGTAACACACCCAGGGAGGAGCAGACTGACCCCACTCTCTCAATGTAACACCCCCAGGGAAGAGCACACTGACCTCACTCGGTCAATTACCACACCAAGTGAAGAGCAGACTGACCCACTCTGTCACTGTAACCCACCCAGGGAAGAGCAGACTGACCCCACTCTGTCAATGTAACATATCCAGGGAAGACCAGACTGACCCCACACTGTCAATGTTACACACCCATGGAACAGCAGACTGACCCCACTCTGTCAGTGTAACACACCCAGGGAAGAATAGACAGACCCCACTCTGTCAATGTAAGCCACCAGGGAAGAGCAGACTGACCTCACACTGTCAATGTAACACACCCAGGGAAGACCAGACTGACCCCACTCTCTCAATCTAACCCACCCAGGGAAGAGCAGACTGACCTCACACTGTCAATGTAACACACCCAGGGAAGAGCAGACTGACCACACTCTATCAAAGTAACACACCCAGGGAAGAATAGGCAGATCCCACTCAGTCAATGTAAGCCACCAGGGAAGAGTAGACTGACCTCATACTGTCAATGTAACCCACCCAGGGAAGAGCTGACTGACCTCACACTGTCAAAGTAACACACCCAGGGAAGATCAGACTGACCCCACTCTGTCAATGTAACACACCCAGGGAAGAGCAGACTGACCTCACACTGTCAATGTAACACACCCAGGGAAGAGCAGACTGACCCCACTCTGTCAAGGTAACATACCCAGTGAAGAGCAGACTGACCCCATTCTGTCAATGTAACACACCCATGGAAGAGCAGACTGACCCCACTCTGTCATTGTAACCCACCCAGTGAAGACCAGACTGACCCCACTCTGTCAATGTAACCCACCCAGGGAAGAACAGACTGACCCCACACTGTCAATGTATCACACCCAGGGAAGAACTGACTGAACCCACTCTGTCAATGTAACACACCCAGGGAAGAGCAGACTGACCCCACTCTGTCAATGTAACACACTCAGGGAAGAGCAGACTGACCGCAATCTGTCAATGTTCCACACCCAGGTAAGAGCAGACTGACCACACTCTATCAAAGCAACACACACAGGGAAGAATAGACAGACCCCACTCTGTCAATGTAAGCCACCAGGGAAGAGCAGACTGACCTCACACTGTCAATGTAACACACCCAGGGAAGAGCAGACTGACCTCACACTGTCAATGTAACACACCCAGGGAAGATCAGACTGACCCCACTCTCTCAATGTAACATACCCAGGGAAGAGCAGACTGACCGCAATCTGTCAATGTAACACATCCAGGTAAGAGCAGACTGACCACACTCTGTCAAAGTAACACACCCAGGGAAGAATAGACAGACCGAACTCTGTCAATGTAACACACCCAGGGAAGATTAGACTGACCCCACTCTGTCAATGTAACAGACCCAGGTAAGAGCAGACTGACCCCACTCTGTCAATGTAACACACCCAGGAAAGAGCAGACTGACCCCATTCTGTTAAAGTAACACACCCATGGAAGAGCAGACTGACCCCACTCTGTCTATGTAACTCACCGATGGAAGAGCAGACTGACCCCACTCTGACAATGTAACCCACCCAGGGAAGATCAGACTGACCTCACTCTGTCAATGTAACACACCCAGGGAAGAACACACTGATCCCACTCAGTCAATGAATCACAACCAGCGAAGAGCAGACTGACCCCACTCTATCATTGTAACCCACCCAGAGAAGACCAGACTGTTCCCACACTGTCAATGTAACACACTCAGGGAAGAGCAGACTGACCGCAATCTGTCAATGTAACACACCCATGTAAGAGCAGACTGACCACACTCTATCAAAGCAACACACCCAGGGAAGAATAGACAGACGCCACTCTGTCAATGTAAGCCACCAGGGAAGAGCAGACTGACTTCACACTGTCAATGTAACACACCCAGGGAAGATCAGACTGACCCCATTCTCTCAAGGTAACATACCCAGGGAAGAGCAGACTGACCGCAATCTGTCAATGTAACACACCCAGGTAAGAGCAGACTGACCACACTCTATCAAAGTAACACACCCAGGGAAGAATAGACAGACCCCACTCTGTCAATGTAAGCCACCAGGGAAGAGCAGACTGACCTCACACTGTCAATGTAACACGCCCAGGGAAGAGCAGACTGACCTCACACTGTCAATGTAACACACCCAGGGAAGATCAGACTGACCCCAATCTCTCAATGTAACAGACCCAGGGAAGAGCAGACTGACCTCACACTGTCAATGTAACACACCCAGGGAAGATTAGACTGACCCCACTCTGTCAATGTAACAGACCCAGGTAAGAGCAGACTGACTCCACTCTGTCAATGTAACCCACCCAGGGAAGATCAGACTGACCTCACTCTGTCAATGTAACACACCCAGGGAAGAGCAGACTAACCCCACTCTGTCAATGTAACATATCCAGGGAAGACCAGACTGACCCCACACTGTCAATGTAACCCACCCAGGGAAGAGCAGACTGACCCCACTCTGTCAATGTAACATATCCAGGGAAGACCAGACTGACCCCACACTGTCAATGTTACACACCCATGGTACAGCAGACTGACCCCACGCTGTCAGTGTAACACACCCAGGGAAGAATTGACAGACCCCACTCTGTCAATGTAAGCCACCAGGGAAGAGCAGACTGACCTCACACTGTCAATGTAACACACCCAGGGAAGATCAGACTGACCCCACTCTCTCAATGAAACACACCCAGGGAAGAGCAGACTGACCACACTTGGTCAATGTAACACACCCATGGAAGATCAGACTGACCCCACTTTGTCAATGTAACACACCCAGGGAAGAGCAGACTGACCCCACACTGTCAATGTAACACACCCAGGAAAGAGCAGACTGATCCGACTCTGTCAATGTAACACACCCAGGGAAGAGCAGACTGACCACACTCTGAGAATGTAACACACCCAGGGAAGAGCAGATTGACCCCACTCTGTGAATGTAACACACCAGGGAAGAGCAGTACGACCCCACTCAGTCAATGTAACACACCCATGGAACAGCAGACTGACCCCACTCAGTCAATGAATCACAACCAGCGAAGAGCAGACTGACCCCACTCTATCATTGTAACCCACCCAGGGAAGACCAGACTGACCCCACACTGTCAATGTAACCCACCCAGAGAAGAGCAGACTGACCCCACTCTGTCAATGTAACATATCCATGGAAGACCAGACTGACCCCACACTGTCAATGTTACACACCCATGGAACAGCAGACTGATCCCACTCTGTCAGTGTAACACACCCAGGGAAGAATAGACAGACCCCACTCTGTCAATGTAAGCCACCAGGGAAGAGCAGACTGACCTCACACTGTCAATGTAACACACCCAGGGAAGAGCAGACTGACCACACTCTGTCAATGTAACACACCCAGAGAAGGTCAGATTCGCCCCACTCTGTCAATGTACCACACCCAGGGAACAGCAGACTGAGCGCAATCTGTCGATGTAACACACCCAGGGAAGAGCAGACTGACCACACTCTATCAAAGTTACATACCCAGGGAAGATCAGACTGACCCCAATCTCTCAATGTAACAGACCCAGGGAAGAGCTGACTGACCCCACTCTGTCAATGTAACACACCCAGGTCAGATCAGACTGACCCCACTCTGTCAATGTAACACACCCAGGGAAGAGCAGACTGACCCCACTCTGTCAATGTAACACACTCAGGGAAGAGCAGACTGACCGCAATCTGTCAATGTAACACACTCAGGGAAGATCAGACTGACCTCACTCTCTCAATGTAACACACCCAGGGAAGAACAGACTGACCACACTCTGTGAATGTAACACATCAGGGAAGAGCAGTACGACCCCACTCAGTCAATGTAACACACCCATGGAACAGCAGACTGACCCCACTCAGTCAATGAATCACAACCAGCGAAGAGCAGACTAACCCCACTCTGTCAATGTAACATATCCAGGGAAGACCAGACTGACCCCACACTGTCAATGTAACCCACCCAGGGAAGAGCAGACTGACCCCACTCTGTCAATGTAACATATCCAGGGAAGACCAGACTGACCCCACACTGTCAATGTTACACACCCATGGTACAGCAGACTGACCCCACGCTGTCAGTGTAACACACCCAGGGAAGAATTGACAGACCCCACTCTGTCAATGTAATCCACCAGGGAAGAGCAGACTGACCTCACACTGTCAATGTAACACGCCCAGGGACGAGCAGACTGACCTCACACTGTCAATGTAACACACCCAGGGAAGATCAGACTGACCCCACTCTCTCAATGTAACACACCCAGGGAAGAGCAGACTGACCACACTTGGTCAATGTAACACACCCATGGAAGATCAGACTGACCCCACTTTGTCAATGTAACACACCCAGGGAAGAGCAGACTGACCACACTCTGTCAATGTAACACACCCAGGAAAGAGCAGACTGACCCGACTCTGTCAATGTAACACACCCAGGGAAGAGCAGACTGACCACACTCTGAGAATGTAACACACCCAGGGAAGAGCAGACTGACCACACTCTGTGAATGTAACACACCAGGGAAGAGCAGTACGACCCCACTCAGTCAATGTAACATACCCATGGAACAGCAGACTGACCCCACTCAGTCAATGAATCACAACCAGCGAAGAGCAGACTGACCCCACTCTATCATTGTAACCCACCCAGGGAAGACCAGACTGACCCCACACTGTCAATGTAACCCACCCAGAGAAGAGCAGACTGACCCCACTCTGTCAATGTAACATATCCATGGAAGACCAGACTGACCCCACACTGTCAATGTTACACACCCATGGAACAGCAGGCTGATCCCACTCTGTCAGTGTAACACACCCAGGGAAGAATAGACAGACCCCACCCTGTCAATGTAAGCCACCAGGGAAGAGCAGACTGACCTCACACTGTCAATGTAACACACCCAGGGAAGAGCAGACTGACCACTCTGTCAATGTAACACACCCAGAGAAGGTCAGATTCGCCCCACTCTGTCAATGTACCACACCCAGGGAACAGCAGACTGAGCGCAATCTATCAATGTAACACACCCAGGGAAGAGCAGACTGACCACACTCTATTAAAGTTACATACCCAGGGAAGATCAGACTGACCCCACTCTGTCAAAGTAACACCCCCAGGGAAGATCAGGCTGACCCCACTCTGTCAATGTAACACACCCAGGGAAGAGCAGAATGACCTCACTCTGTCAATGTAACATACCAAGGGAAGATCAGACTGACCCCAATCTCTCAATGTAACAGACCCAGGGAAGAGCTGACTGACCCCACTCTGTCAATGTAACACACCCAGGGAAGATCAGACTGACCCCACTCTGTCAATGTAACACACCCAGGAAAGAGCAGACTGACCTCACTCTGTCAAGGTAACATACCCAGGGAAGAGCACACTGACCCCATTCTGTCAATGTAACACACCCATGGAAGAGCAGACTGACCCCACTCTGTCATTGTAACCCACCCAGGGAAGAACAGACTGACCCCACACTGTCAATGTATCACACCCAGGGAAGAACAGACTGAACCCACTCTGTCAATGTAACACACCCAGGGAAGAGCAGACTGACCCCACTCTGTCAATGTAACACACTCAGGGAAGAGCAGACTGACCGCAATCTGTCAATGTAACACACTCAGGGAAGATCAGACTGACCTCACTCTCTCAATGTAACACACCCAGGGAAGAGCAGACTGACCACACTCTGTGAATGTAACACACCAGGGAAGTGCAGTACGACCCCACTCAGTCAATGTAACACACCCATGGAACAGCAGACTGACCCCACTCAGTCAATGAATCACAACCAGCGAAGAGCAGACTGACCCCACTCTATCATTGTAACCCACCCAGGGAAGACCAGACTGACCCCACACTGTCAATGTAACCCACCCAGAGAAGAGCAGACTGACCCCACTCTGTCAATGTAACATATCCATGGAAGACCAGACTGACCCCACACTGTCAATGTTACACACCCATGGAACAGCAGACTGATCCCACTCTGTCAGTGTAACACACCCAGGGAAGAATAGACAGACCCCACTCTGTCAATGTTAGCCACCAGGGAAGAGCAGACTGACCTCACACTGTCAATGTAACACACCCAGGGAAGAGCAGACTGACCACACTCTGTCAATGTAACACACCCAGAGAAGGTCAGATTCGCCCCACTCTGTCAATGTACCACACCCAGGGAACAGCAGACTGAGCGCAATCTGTCAATGTAACACACCCAGGGAAGAGCAGACTGACCACACTCTATCAAAGTTACATACCCAGGGAAGATCAGACTGACCCCACTCTGTCAAAGTAACACCCCCAGGGAAGATCAGACTGACCCCACTCTGTCAATGTAACACACCCAGGGAAGAGCAGAATGACCTCAATCTGTCAATGTAACATACCAAGGGAAGATCAGACTGACCCCAATCTCTCAATGTAACAGACCCAGGGAAGAGCTGACTGACCCCACTCTGTCAATGTAACACACCCAGGGAAGATCAGACTGACCCCACTCTGTCAATGTAACACACCCAGGAAAGAGCAGACTGACCTCACTCTGTCAAGGTAACATACCCAGGGAAGAGCACACTGACCCCATTCTGTCAATGTAACACACCCATGGAAGAGCAGACTGACCCCACTCTGTCATTGTAACCCACCCAGGGAAGAACAGACTGACCCCACACTGTCAATGTATCACACCCAGGGAAGAACAGACTGAACCCACTCTGTCAATGTAACACACCCAGGGAAGAGCAGACTGACCCCACTCTGTCAATGTAACACACTCAGGGATGAGCAGACTGACCGCAATCTGTCAATGTAACACAATCAGGGAAGATCAGACTGACCTCACTCTCTCAATGTAACACACCCAGGGAAGAGCAGACTGACCACACTCTGTCAATGTAACACACCCAGGGAAGAGCAGACTGACCTCACACTGTCAATGTAACACACCCAGGGAAGATCAGACTGACCCCACTCTGTCAATGTAACACACTCAGGGAAGAGGAGACTGACCGCAATCTGTCAATGTAACACACCCAGGTAAGAGCAGACTGACCGCACTCTATCAAAGTAACACACCCAGGGAAGAATAGACAGACCCCACTCTGTCAATGTAAGCCACCAGGGAAGAGCAGACTGACCTCACACTGTCAATGTAACACACCCAGGGAAGATCAGACTGACCCCATTCTCTCAAGGTAACATACCCAGGGAAGAGCAGACTGACCTCACTCTGTCAATGTAACACACCCAGGGAAGAGCAGACTAACCCCACTCTGTCAATGTAACATATCCAGGGAAGACCAGACTGACCCCACACTGTCAAAGTAACCCACCCAGGGAAGAGCAGACTGACCCCACTCTGTCAATGTAACATATCCAGGGAAGACCAGACTGACCCCACACTGTCAATGTTACACACCCATGGAACAGCAGACTGACCCAACTCTGTCAGTGTAACACACCAAGGGAAGAATAGACAGACCCCACTCTGTCAATGTCAGCCACCAGGGAAGAGCAGACTGACCTCACACTGTCAATGTAACACGCCCAGGGAAGAGCAGACTGACCTCACACTGTCAATGTAACACACCCAGGGAAGATCAGACTGACCCCACTCTCTCAATGTAACACACCCAGGGAAGAGCAGACTGACCACACTCTGTCAATGTAACACACCCAGGGAAGAGCACACTGACCTCACTTGGTCAATGTAACACACCCAGGGAATATCAGACTGACCCCACTTTGTCAATGTAACACACCCAGGGAAGAGCAGACTGACCACACTCTGTCAATGTAACACACCCAGGAAAGAGCAGACTGACCCCACTCTGTCAATGTAACACACCCAGGGAAGAGCAGACTGACCCCACTCTGTGAATGTAACACACCCAGGGAAGAGCAGTACGACCCCACTCAGTCAATGTAACACACCCATGGAACAGCAGACTGACCCCACTCAGTCAATGAATCACAACCAGCGAAGAGCAGACTGACCACACTCTATCATTGTAACCCACCCAGGGAAGACCAGACTGACCCCAAACTGTCAATGTAACCCACCCAGAGAAGAGCACACTGACCCCACTCTGTCAATGTAACATATCCATGGAAGACCAGACTGACCCCACTCTGTCAATGTAAGCCACCAGGGAAGAGCAGACTGACCTCATACTGTCAATGTAACACACCCAGAGAAGATCAGATTCGCCCCACTCTGTCAATGTAACACACCCAGGGAACAGCAGACTGAGCGCAATCTGTCAATGTAACACACCCAGGGAAGATCAGACTGACCCCACTCTGTCAAACTAACACACCCAAAGAAGATCAGACTGACCCCACTCTGTCAATGTAACACACCCAGGTAAGTGCAGACTGACCCCACTCTGTCAATGTAACACACCCAGGGAAGTGCAGACTGACCTCACGCTGTCAATGTAACAGACCCAGGAAAGAGCAGACAGACCCCACTCTGTCAATGTAAGCCACCAGGGAAGAGCACACTGACCCCATTCTGTCAATGTAACACACCCATGGAATAGCAGACTGACCCCACTCTGTCATTGTAACCCACCCAGGGAAGAACAGACTGACCCCACACTGTCAATGTATCACACCCAGGGAAGAACAGACTGAACCCACTCTGTCAATGTAACACACCCAGGGAAGAGCAAACTGACCCCACTCTGTCAATGTAACACACTCAGGGAAGAGCAGACTGACCGCAATCTGTCAATGTAACACACCCAGGGAAGATCAGACTGACCTCACTCTGTCAATGTAACACACCCAGGGAAGAACAGACTGACCCCACACTGTCAATGTAACCCACCCTGCGAAGAGCAGACTGACCCCACTCTGTCAATGTAACATATCCAGCGAAGACCAGACTGACCCCACACTGTCAATGTTACACACCCATGCAACAGCAGACTGACCCGACTCTGTCAGTGTAACACACCCAGGGAAGAATAGACAGACCCCACTCTGTCAATGTAAGCCACCAGGGAAGAGCAGACTGACCTCACACTGTCAATGTAACACACCCAGGGAAGAGCAGACTGACCTCACACTGTCAAAGTAACACACCCAGGGAAGATCAGACTGACCCCACTCTCTCAATGTAACACACCCAGGGAAGAGCAGACTGACCACACTCTGTCAATGTAACACACCCAGGGAAGAGCAGACTGACCTCACACTGTCAATGTAACACACCCAGGGAAGATCAGACTGACCCCACTCTGTCAATGTAACACACTCAGGGAAGAGCAGACTGACCGCAATCTGTCAATGTAACACACCCAGGTAAGAGTAGACTGACCACACTCTATCAAAGTAACACACCCAGGGAAGAATAGACAGACCCCACTCTGTCAATGTAAGCCACCAGGGAAGAGCAGACTGACCTCACACTGTCAATGTAACACACCCAGGGAAGAACAGACTGACCCCATTCTCTCAAGGTAACATACCCAGGGAAGAGCAGACTGACCGCAATCTGTCAAAGTAACACACCCAGGTAAGAGCAGACTGACCACACACTGTCAATGTAACACACCCAGGGAAGATTAGACTGACCCCACTCTGTCAATGTAACAGACCCAGGTAAGAGCAGACTGACCCCACTCTGTCAATGTAACATACCCAGGGAAGATCAGACTGACCCCAATCTCTCAATGTAACAGACCCAGGGAAGAGCAGACTGACCTCACACTGTCAATGTAACACACCCAGGGAAGATTAGACTGACCCCACTCTGTCAATGTAACAGACCCAGGTAAGAGCAGACTGACCTCACACTGTCAATGTAACACACCCAGGGAAGAGCAGACTGACCCCACTCTGTCAATGTAACACACCCAGGTAAGTGCAGACTGACCTCACACTGTCAATGTAACACACCCAGGGAAGAGCAGACTGACCCCGCTCAGTCAATGTATCACCCCCAGGAAAGAGCAGACTGACCCCATTCTGTTAAAGTAACACACCCATGGAAGAGCAGATTGACTCCACTCTGTCAATGTAACCCACCCAGGGAAGATCAGACTGACCTCTCTCTGTCAATGTAACACACCCAGGGAAGAACACACTGACCCCATTCTGTCAATGTAACACACCCAGGGAAGAGCAGACTGACCCCACTCTGTCAATGTCACCCACCCAGGGAAGACCAGACTGACCCCACACTGTCAATGTAACCCGCCCAGGGAAGAGCAGACTGACCCCACTCTGTCAATGTAACATATCCAGGGAAGACCAGACTGACCCCACACTGTCAATGTTACACACCCATGGAACAGCAGACTAACCCCACTCTGTCAGTGTAACACACCCAGGGAAGAGCAGACTGACCGCACTCTGTCAATGTAACACAACCAGGGAAGACCAGACTGACCCCACTCTGTCAATATAACCACCCAGGGAAGAGCAGACTGACCTCACTCTGTCAATGTAACACACCCAGGGAAGAGCAGACTGACCCACTCTGTCATTGTAACACACCCAGGGAAGAGCAGACTGACCCCACTCTGTCAATGTAACCCACCCAGCGAAGAGCAGACTGACCCCACTCTGTCATTGTAACACACTCAGGGAAGAGCAGACTGACCCCATTCTGTCAATGTCACACACCCAGTGAACAGCAGACTGACCCCACTCTGTCAATGTAACACACCCAGGGAAGAGCAGACTGACACCACTCTGTCAATGTTTCACACCCAGGGAAGAGCAGACGGACCCCACTCTGTCAATGTAACACACCCAGGGAAGAGCAGACTGACCCCACTCTGTCAATGTAACACAACCAAGGAAGAGCAGACTTACCCCACTCTGTCAATATAACACACCCAGGGAAGAGCAGACTGACCCCACTCTGTCAATGTAACACACCCAGGGAAGAGCAGACTGACCCCACTCTGTCAATGTAACACACTCAGGGAAGAGCAGACTTACCCCACTCTGTCAATATAACACACCCAGGGAAGAGCAGACTGACCCCACTCTGTCAATGTAACACACCCAGAGAAGACCAGACTGACAGCACAGTGACAATCTAACTCACACAGGCAAGAGCAGATGACCCAACAGATGACCTGGTGGCCTGGTCTATCCAGGTGTTAGGGTCTGGAATACATTGTCTGGGTTTATGGGATTGACCGGATTAATCCCGGGGTTAGGGTCTGGAACACAGTTTGTGAGATTGTGCGAATGGCTGGAATATTTCAGGAGTTCGGGTCTGAACACATTGTTTGAGACAGTGGGATAGGTTGGATTAATCCAGAGGTAAGTGTCTGGAATACAGTGCCTGAGAGTTTGGGATAGGCCGGATTAAGCCAGGGGTTAGGGTCTGGAGTACAGTGTCTGAGAGAGTGGGGAGGCCGGGTCAATCCAGGGGTTAGGGTCTGGAACACAATGTCCGAGCGTGAGGGATTGGCCGGATTAATCCAGTGAGTAGGGTCTGGAACACAGTGTCAGAAAGTGTGGGGGAGGCCGGATTAATCCAGGGGTTAGTGTCTGGAACACAGTATCAGAGAGTTTGGGATAGGCCAGATTACTCCAGGAATTAGGGTCTGGAACACAGTGTCTGAGAGTGTGGGATAGGCCAGATCAATCCATCTTTTTGGGTCTGGAATATAGTGTCTGCGGGAGTAGGATAGGCCGGATTAATCCAGGCATTAGGGACTTGTGCAAAGTGCCGGAAAGTGTGGGGAAGGTTGATTCATTCCCAGGGTTAGAGTCTGGAACAAAGTGTGAGGGAGTGTGGGATAGGCCGGATTAATCCAGGCATTAGGGTCTGGTACAGAGTGTCTGAGAGCGTGGGATAGGCCGGATTAATCCAGGGATTAGGGTCTGGAACAAAGTTCCTCAGAGTGTAGGGAGGCCGGGATAATCCAGGATTCAGTGTCTGGAACTCAGTGTCTAGGAGTGTGGGATAGGCCGGATTAATCCAGGGGTTAGGGTCTGGTACAAAGTGCCTGAGAGTGTGGGGAGGCCGGGATAGTCCAGGATTTAGTGTCTGGAACTCACTGTCTGTGAGTGTGGAATAGGTCGGGTCAATCCAATGGTCAGTGTCTGGAACACAGTGGCTGAGAGTGTGGGGTAGGCCGGATTAATCCAGGAATTAGAGTCTGGAACACAGAGCCTGAGAGTGTGTATTGGCCGGGTCAATCCAGGGGTTAGGGTCTGGAACACAGTATCAGAGAGTTTGGGATAGGCCAGATTACTCCAGGAATTAGGGTCTGGAACACAATTCCTGAGAGTGTGTATTGGCCGGATTAATCCATGGGTTAGGGACTGGAAGACAGTGTCAGAGAGTTTGGGGTGGCCGGGTCAATCCAGGGGTTAGGGTTTGGAACAGTATGTGAGAGTGTGGGATAGGCCAGATTAATCCAGGGTTTAGGGTCTGGAACACAGTGTCTGAGAGTGTGGGGTAGGCCGGATTACTCCAGGAATTAGGGTCTGGAACACAGAGGCTGAGAGTGTGGGATAGGCCGGATTAATCCAGGGGTTAGGGTCTGGTACAAAGTACCTGAGAGTGTGGGGTAGGCCGGATTAATACAGGGGTTAGGGTCTGGAACACATTGTCTGAGAGTGTGGGATAGGCCGGAGTAATCCAGGGGTTAGGGTCTGGAACACAGTGTCTGAGAGTGTGGGATAGGCCGGATTAATCCAGGGGTTAGGGTCTGGAACACAGTGTCTGAGAGTGTGGGATAGGCCGGATTAATCCAGGGGTTAGGGTCTGGAACACAGTGTCTGAGAGTGTGGGATAGGCCGGATTAATCCAGGGGTTAGGGTCTGGAACACAGTGTCTGAGAGTGTGGGATAGGCCGGATTAATCCAGGGGTTAGGGTCTGGAACACAGTGTCTGAGAGTGTGGGATAGGCCGGATTAATCCAGGGGTTAGGGTCTGGAACACAGTGTCTGAGAGTGTGGGATAGGCCGGATTAATCCAGGGGTTAGGTCTGGCACAAAGTGCCTTCGAGTGTGGAATAGGCTGGGTCAATCCTTGGGTGAGGGTCTGGGACACAATGACTGAGCGTGAGGGATAGGCTGTATTAATCCAGTGTTAAGGTCTGGAACACAGCGTTTGAGAATGTGGGATAGGCTGGATTAATGCAGGGGTTAGGGTCTGGGACACAGTGATGAGAGTGTAGGATAGGCTGCATTAATCCAGGGGTTAGTGTGTGGGTAATACAATGTCTGAGAGTGTGGGATAGGCCGTGTCTATCCAGGGGTTAAGGTTTGGAATACAGGTCTGAGAGTGAGGGGTAGGCCAGATTAATCCAGAGTTTAGGGTCTGGAACACAGTGTCTGAGAGTGTGGGGAGGCCGGTTCAATGCAGGGTTTAGGTTCTGGAACAAAGTGCCTGAGAGTGTGGGAAAGGCCGGATTTCTCCAGAGGTTAGGGTCTAGAGCACAGGTCCTGAGAGAGTGGGTTAGGCCGGATTAATCCAGGGGTTAGGGTCTGGAACACAGGGCCTGAGAGAGTGGGTTAGGCCGGATTATTCCGGCGGTTTGCATCTGGAGTACAGTGTCTGCGGGAGTAGGAAAGGCTGGATTAATCCAGGGGTTAGAGTCTGGTACAAAGTGTCGGAAACTGTGGGGAAGGCCGATTCAATTCCGGGGTTAGAGTCTGGAACAAAGTGTTTGGGAGTGTGGGATAGGCCGGATTAATCCAGGCATTGGGGTCTGGAACACAGTATCTGAGAGCGTGAGATAGGCCGGATTAATCCAGGGGTTAGGGTCTGGAACACAATGTCTGAGCGTGAGGGATAGGCTGGATTAATGCAGGAGTTAGGGTCTGGAACACAGTGATAAGTTTGTAGGATAGGCTGGATTAATCCAGGGGTTAGGGTCTGAAACATAGTGTCTGAGAGTGTGGGATAGGCCGGGTCAATCCAAGGGTTAGGGACTGGAACACAATGTCTGAGCGTGAGGGATAGGCTGGATTAATCCAGGGGTTAGTGTGTGTAATACAATGTCTGAGAGTGTGGGATAGGCCGGATTAATCCAGAGTTTAGGGCTTGGAACACAGTGTCTGAGAGTGTGGTGAGGCCTGTTCAATGCAGGGGTTAGGATCTGGAACAAAGTGCCTGAGAGTGTGGGAAAGGCTGGATTAATGCAGGGGTTAGGGTCTGGACACAGTGCCTGAGAGTATGGGATAGGCCGGATTAATCGAGGGGTTAGGTTCTGGAACACAATGCCTGAGAGTGTGGGATAGGCCGGATTTTTCCAGCGGTTAGGGTCTGGTACAAATTGCCGGAAAGTGTGGGGAAGGACCATTCAATCCTGGGGTTAGAGTCTGGAACAAACTGTCTGAGAGTGTGGGATCGGCCGGATTAATCCAGGGGTTAGGGTGTGGTACAAAGCGCCTGAGAGTGTGAGATAGGCCGGATTAATCCAGGGGTTATGGTCTGGAACACAGTGTCTGAGAGTGTGGGATAGACCGGGTCAATCCAATGGTTCGTGTCTAGAACACAGTGTCATAGAGTTTGGGGTGGCCGGGTCAATCCAGGGGATAGGGTTTGGAACACAGTGTCAGAGAGTTTGGGGTGGCCGGGTCAATCCAGTGGTTCGGGTCTGGAACACAGTGTGTGAGTGTGGGATAAACCGGAATATTCCAGGAGGTAGGGTCTGGAACGCAGTGCTTGATAATGTGGGATAGGTCGGATTAATCCAGGGGTAAGTGTCTAGAATACAGTGCCTGAGAGTGTAAAATCGGCCAGATAAATCCAGGGGTTGGAGTCTGGAACACAGTGTCTGAGAACGTGGGGACACCGGATGAATCCAGGGGTTAGGGTCTGAAACATGGTGCCCGAGAGTGTGGGATAGGCCAGATTAATCCAGGGGTTAGGGTCTGGAATACAGTGTCTGAGAATGTGGGATAGGCCGGGTCAATCCAAAGGTTAGGGACTGGAACACAATGTCTGAGCGTGAGGGATAGGCTGGATTAATCCAGTGTTAAGGTCTGGAACACAGCGTTTGAGAATGTGGGATGTAGCTGGATTAATCCAGGGGTTAGGGTCTGGAACACAGTGTCTGAGAGTGTGGGGAGGCCAGTTCAATGCAGGGGTTAGGTTCTGGAACAAAGTGCCTGAGAGTGTGGGATAGGCCGGATCAATCCAACGGTTAGTGTCTGGAACACAGTCCCTGAGACTGTGGGATAGACCGGATTAATCCAGGGGTTAGGGTCTGGAACACAGTGCCTCAGAGTGTGGAATGGGCTGGATTAATCCTGGGTTTAGGATCCCGAACACAGTGCCTGAGAGTCTGGGGGAGGCCGGAATAATCCAGGGGTCTGAAACACAGTGTCTGAGAGTTTGTGATAGGCCGGGTCAATCCAGGGGTTAGGGTCTGGAACACAATGTCTGAGAGTGTGAGATAGGTCAGATTAATCCAGGGGTAAGTGGTTGGAATACAGTGCCTGAGAGCGTAGGATAGGCCAGATTAATCCATTGGTTAGGGTCTGGAACACAGTGTCTGAGAGTGTGAGGATACCGGATTAATCCAGGGGTTAGTGTGTGTAATACAGTGTCTGAGAGTGTGGGATAGGCCGGATTAATCCAGGGGTTAGTGTGTGTAATACAGTGTCTGAGAGTGTGGGATAGGCCGGATTAATCCAGAGTTTAGGGCTTGGAACACAGTGTCTGAGAGTGTGGTGAGGCCTGTTCGATGCAGGGGTTAGGATCTGGAACAAAGTGCCTGAGAGTGTGGGAAAGGCCGGATTAATCCAGGGGTTATGGTCTGGAACACAATGCCTGAGAGTGTGGGATAGGCCAGATTTTTCCAGCGGTTTGGGTCTGGAATACAGTGTCTGCGGGAGTAGGATAGGCCGGATTAATCCAGGGGTTAGGGTCTGGTACAAAGGGCCGGAAAGTGTGGGGATGGCTGATTCAATCCTGGGGTTAGAGTCTGGAACAAACTGTCTGAGAGTGTGGGATAGGCCGGATTCATCCAGGCATTCGGGTCTGGAACACAATGTCTGAGAGCGTGAGATAGGCCGGGTTAATCCAGGGGTTAGGGTCTCGAACAAAGTGCATGAGAGTGTGGGATCGGCGGGATTAATCCAGGGGTTAGGGTGTGGTACAAAGCGCCTGAGAGTGTGAGATAGGCCAGCCTAATCCAGGGTTTAGGGTCTGGAACACAGTGTCTGAGAGTGTGGGATAGACCGGGTCAATCCAATGGTTAGTGTCTAGAACACAGTGTCAGAGAGTTTGGGGAGGCCGGGTCAATCCAGTGGTTTGGGTCTGGAACACAGTGTGTGAGTGTGGGATAAACCGGAATATTCCAGGAGGTAGGGTCTGGAACGCAGTGCTTGATAATGTGGGATAGGTCGGATTAATCCAGGGGTAAGTGTCTAGAATACAGTGCCTGAGAGTGTAAAATAGGCCGGATAAATCCAGGGGTTGGGGTCTGGAACACAGTGTCTGAGAACGTGGGGACAACGGATGAATCCAGGGGTGAGGGTCTGAAACATGGTGCCCGAGAGTGTGGGATAGGCCGGGTCAATCCAAGGGTTAGGGACTGGAACACAATGTCTGAGCGTGAGGGATAGGCCGGATTAATCCAGGGGTTAGGGTCTGGAATACAGCGTTTGAGAATGTGGGATGTAGCTGGACTAATGCAGGGGTTAGGGTCTGGAACACAGTGTCTGAGAGTGTGGGATAGGCCGGATTAATCCAGGCATTAGGGACTGCAACACAGTGTCTGAGAGTGTGGGATAGGCCAGACTACTCCAGGAATTAGGGTCTGCAATGCAGTGCTTAAGAGAGTGGGATAGGTCGGATTAATCCAGGGGTTAGGGTCTGGAACAAAATGCCTGAGATTGTGGGGTGGCCGGAATAATCCAGGATTTAGTGTCTGGAGCACAGAGTCTGAGAGTGTGGGATAGGCCAGGTCAATCCAACGGTTAGTGTCTGGAACACAGTCCCTGAGACTGTGGGATAGACCGGATTAATCCAGGGGTTAGGGTCTGCATCACAGTGCCTCAGAGTGAGGAATGGGCTGGATTAATCCTGGGTTTAGGGTCTCGAACACAGTGCCTGAGAGTCTGGGGGAGGCCGGAATAATCCAGGGGTCTGAAACACAGTGTCTGAGAGTTTGTGATAGGCCGGGTCAATCCAGGGGTGAGGGTCTGGAACACAATGTCTGAGCGTGAGGGATAGGCTGGATTAATGCAGGAGTTAGGATCTGGAACAAAGTGCCTGAGAGTGTGGGAAAGGCTGGATTAATCCAGGGGTTAGGGTCTGGAACAAAGTGCCTGAGAGTGTGGGAAAGGCCGGATTAATCCAGGGGTTAGGGTCTGGAACACAATGCCTGAGAGTGTGGGATAGGCCGGATTTTTCCAGCAGTGTGGGTCTGGAATACAGTGTCTGCGGGAGTAGGATAGGCCGGATTAATCCAGGGGTTAAGGTCTGGTACAAAGGGCCGGAAAGTGTGGGGATGGCTGATTCAATCCTGGGATTAGAGTCTGGAACAAACTGTCTGAGAGTGTGGGATAGGCCGGATTCATCCAGGCATTCGGGTCTGGAACACAATGTCTGAGAGCGTGAGATAGGCCGGGTTAATCCAGGGGTTAGGGTCTCGAACAAAGTGCATGAGAGTGTGGGATCGGCCGGATTAATCCAGGGGTTAGGGTCTGGAACAAAGTGCATGAGAGTGTGGGATCGGCGGGATTAATCCAGGGGTTAGGGTCTGGAACACAATGTCTGAGAGCGTGAGATAGGCCGGGTTAATCCAGGGGTTAGGGTCTCGAACAAAGTGCATGAGAGTGTGGGATTGGCCGGATTAATCCAGGGGTTAGGGTGTGGTACAAAGCGCCTGAGAGTGTGAGATAGGCCAGCCTAATCCAGGGTTTAGGGTCTGGAACTCAGTGTCTGAGAGTGTGGGATAGACCGGGTCAATCGAATGGTTAGTGTCTAGAACACAGTGTCATAGAGTTTGGGGAGGCCGGGTCAATCCAGGGGTTAGGGTTTGGAACACAGTGTGTGAGTGTGGGATAAACCGGAATATTCCAGGAGGTAGGGTCTGGAACGCAGTGCTTGATAATGTGGGATAGGTCGGATTAATCCAGGGGTAAGTGTCTAGAATACAGTGCCTGAGAGTGTAAAATCGGCCGGATAAATCCAGGGGTTGGGGTCTGGAACACAGTGTCTGAGAACGTGGGGACACCGGATGAATCCAGGGGTTAGGGTCTGAAACATGGTGCCCGAGAGTGTGGGATAGGCCGGGTCAATCCAAGGGTTAGGGACTGGAACACAATGTCTGAGAGTGTGGGATAGGCCGGATTAATCCAGGGGTTAGGGTCTGGAATACAGTGTCTGAGAGTGTGGGATAGGCCGGGTCAATCCAAAGGTTAGGGACTGGAACACAATGTCTGAGCGTGAGGGATAGGCTGGATTAATCCAGTGTTAAGGTCTGGAACACAGCGTTTGAGAATGTGGGATGTAGCTGGATTAATGCAGGGGTTAGGGTCTGGAACACAGTATCTGAGAGTGTGGGGAGGCCGGTTCAATGCAGGGGTTAGGTTCTGGAACAAAGTGCCTGAGAGTGTGGGATAGGCCGGATCAATCCAGGGGTTAGGGTCTGGAACACAATGTCTGAGCGTGAGGGATAGACCGGATTAATCCAGGGGTTATGGTCTGGAACACAATGCCTAAGAGTGTGGGATAGTCTGGATTATTCCACCGGTTTGGGTCTGGAATGCAGTGTCTGCGGGAGTAGGATAGGCCGGATTAATCCAGGGGTTAGGGTCTGGTACAAAGTTCCGGAAAGTGTGGGGAAGGCCGATTCAATCCCGGGGTTAGAGTCTGGAACAAAGTGTCTGGGAATGTGGGATAGGCCGGATTAATCCAGGGGTTAGGGTCTGCATCACAGTGCCTCAGAGTGTGGAATGGGCTGGATTAATCCTGGGTTTAGGGTCTCGAACACAGTGCCTGAGAGTCTGGGGGAGGCCGGAATAATCCAGGGGTCTGAAACACAGTGTCTGAGAGTTTGTGATAGGCCGGGTCAATCCAGGGGTTAGGGTCTGGAACACAATGTCTGAGAGTGTGAGATAGGTCAGATTAATCCAGGGGTAAGTGGTTGGAATACAGTGTCTGAGAGCGTAGGATAGGCCAGATTAATCCAGGGGTTAGTGTGTGTAATACAGTGTCTGAGAGTGTGAGGATACCGGATTAATCCAGGGGTTAGGGTCTGGAACACAGTGTCTGAGCGTGAGTGATTGGCTGGATTAATCCAGTGTTAAGGGCTGGAACACAGTGTCTGAGAATGTGGGATAGGCTGGATTAATCCAGGGGTTAGGGTCGGGAACACAGTGTCACAGAGTTTGGGGTGGCCGAGTCAATCCAGGGGTTAGGGTCTGGAACACAGTGTGTGAGTGTGGGATAGGCCGGAATATTCCAGGAGTTAGGGTCTGGAATGCAGTGCTTGAGAGAGTGGGATAGGTCGGATTAATCCAGGAGTTAGTGTCTGGAATACAGTGCCTGAGAGTGTGTGATAGGCCAGATTAATCCTGGGTTTAGGGTCTCGAACACAGTGTCCGAGAGTGTGTGTTATGCCGGATTAATCCAGGGGTTCGGGTCTGGAACACAGTGTCTGAGAGTGTGGGGATGCCGGATTAATCCAGGGGTTCGGGTCTGGAACACAGTGTCTGAGAGTGTGGGGTAGGCCGGAATAATCCAGGTGTTCGGGTCTGGAAAACAGTGTCTAAGAGTGTGTGGGAGGCCAGAATAATTCAAGATTTAGGGTCTGGAACTCAGTGTCTGAGAGTGTGGAATAGGCTGGGTCAGTCCAATGGTTATTGTCTGGAACACAGTGGTTGAGAGTGTGCGGTAGGCCGGGCCAATCCAGGAATTAGGGTCTGGAACACAGAGGCTGAGAGTGTGGGATAGGCCGGATTAATCCAGGGGTTAGGGACTGGAACACAGTGTCTGAGAGTATAGGATAGACTGGAATAATCTGGGGGTTAGGGTCTGGAACACAGTGTCTGAGAGTATAGGATAGACTGGAATAATCTGGGGGTTAGGGTCTGGAACACAGTGTCTGAGAGTATAGGATAGACCGGATTAATCCAGAGTTTAGGGTCTGGAACACAGTGATGAGAGTGTAGGATAGGCTGGATTAATCCAGGGTTTAGTGTATGTAATACAATGTCTAGGAGTGTGGGATAGGCCGTGTCTATCCAGGGGTGAAAGTCTGGAATACAGTGTCTGAGAGTGTGGGATAGGCCGGATTAATCCAGAGTTAAGGTTTGGAACACAGTGTCTGAAAGTGTGGAGAGGCCGGTTCAATGCAGGGGTTAGGTTCTGGAACAAAGTGCCTGAGAGTGTGAGAAAGTCCGGATTAATCCAGTGTTAAGGTCTGAAACACAGTGTTTGAGAGTGTGGGAAATTCCGGATTACTCCAGGAATTAGGGTCTGGAATACAGAGCCTGAGAGTGTGTACTGGCCGGATTAATGCAAGGGTTAGCATCTGGTACACAGTGTCAGAGAGTGTGGGATAGGCCAGATTATTCCAGCAGTTTGGGTCTGGAATACAGTGTCTACGGGAGTAGGATAGGCCAGATTAATCCAGGTGTTCGGGTCTGGTACAAAGTGTCTGAGAGTGTGGGATAGGCCGGATTAATCCAGGAATTAGGGTCTGGAATACAGAGCCTGAGAGTGTGTACTGGCCAGATTAATCCATGGGTTAGGGACTGGAACACAGTGTGTGAGTGTGGGATCGGCCAGAATATTCCAGGAGTTAGAGTCTGGAACGCAGTGCTTGAGAGAGTGGGATAGGTCGGATTAATCCAGGGGTTAGGGTCTGGAACACAGTGCTTGAGAGTGTGGGATAGGCCGGGTAAATCCAGGGGTTAGGGTCTGAAACACAGTGTCTGAGAGTGTGGGATAGGCTGGATTAATGCAGGAGTTCGGGTCTGGAACACAGTGTCTGAGAATGTGGGACAGACCAGATTTAATCCAGGGGTTAGGGTCTGGAATATAGTGCCTGCGGGAGTAGAATAGACTGGATTAATCCTGGGGTTAGGGTCTGCATCACAGTGCCTTAGATTGTGGAATGGGCTGGATTAATCCTGGGTTTAGGGTCTCGAACACAGTGCCTGAGAGTCTGGGGGAGGCCGGAATAATCCAGGGGTCTGAAACACAGTGTCTGAGAGTTTGTGATAGGCCGGGTCAATCCAGGGGTTAGGGTCTGGAACACAATGTCTGAGAGTGTGAGATAGGTCAGATTAATCCAGGGGTAAATGGCTGGAATACAGTGTCTGAGAGCGTAGGATAGGCCAGATTAATCCATTGGTTAGGGTCTGGAACACAGTGTCTGAGAGTGTGAGGATACCGGATTAACCCTGGGGTTAGGGTCTGGAACACAGTGTCTGAGAGTGTGGGATAGGCCGGATTAATCCAGGGGTTAGGGTCTGGAACACAGTGTCTGAGCGTGAGTGATTGGCTGGATTAATCCAGTGTTAAGGGCTGGAACACAGTGTTTGAGAATGTGGGATAGGCTGGATTAATGCAGGTGTTAGTGTCTGGAACACAGTGATGAGAGTGTAGGATAGGCTGGATTAATCCAGGGGTTAGTGTGTGTAATATAATGTCTATGAGTGTGGAGTAGGCCCGATTAATCCGGGGTTAGGGTCTGGAACACAGTGTCAGAGAGTGTGGGGTGGCCGAGTCAATCCAGGGGTTAGGGTCTGGAACACAGTGTCAGACGGTTTGGGGTGGCCGGGTCAATCCAGGGGTTAGGGTCTGGAACACAGTGTCAGAGAGTTTGCCTCACAGCGCTAGAGACCTGGGTTCAATTCCAGCCTCAGGCGACTGTCTGTGTGGAGTTTGCACGTTCTCCCTGTGTCTGTGTGGGTTTCCTCCGGGTGCTCCGGTTTCCTCCCACAGTCCAAATATGTGCAGGTTAGGTGAGTTGGCTGTGCTAAATTATCCATTGTGTTAAGTGAAGGGGTAAATGTAGGGGCATGGGTTCCTCACCAGAGGGCTGGTTGAGCCGAAGGGCCTGTTTCTACACTGTAAGTAATCTAATCTAATTTAACCTCTCCCTGCAGCTCAAATCTTCCAACCATAGCAACATCCTTGTATATCTTTTCTGAACCCTTTCAAGTTTCACAACATCTTTCCAATAGAAAGGAGACCAGAATTGGATGCAGTGTTCCAACAGTGGCCTAACCAATTTGCTGTTATCTCAGAGTTGTCTCTGCCTCATAACCCTTTTCTATCTCTGTCTGTCTGTCTCTCTCTCTGACTCTGTGTCTGTTTCTCTCTATTCTATGTTTCTCGCTCTCTCTCTCTCTCTCTTTATGTCTGACTGCCTTTGCCCTCCCAACCCCCACCCTGACTTTTGCTCCCCAACAATTCCAACAGTTCTGGCAAAGAGAGAAGATCCAGAGAGTTGTAGAAAGGGAATCTGTTGGGGAATGTGAATAGGGTGGAGATGGGAAAGATGGGGAATTAATGGAAAAATGTGGGACAGACAGAGAAAGAGAGAGATGGGAACACAGAGGTAGAGATAGAGCTGTAGTGAGAAAGGGAGGGAGTGATATCTGTGGGATCAGACTGTGCAGCAGCTCTCTCTCCATCTTTTTCGTCCCTTTGTCCCCCCAGCCCAGAACTCGCCCCTTGTGGTAAAAATCCCGGAGACGGCCTGAACCCCCCAATTCTTTTCCTCGTGTGTGTGTTTGTGTGAGAGTTTAAATGAGGAGACAGGACAGTTTCTGATTGTTCTCTCTCTCTGGGTCCAGCTCTTGTCTGACGGTTCCTCACAGGAGATTGGATTTGATTCTCTCTGTCTCTGCACCGTCCCGAGTTTCAGCTCCTGGGTCTAATCTCCCCCTCCTCCTCCTCGGGTGGAGAACAGCCTGAGAGAGAAATGAGAATTGATGTGAGATAAAATAAAGCAGTGGCACCAAAAGCACAGCAAGATCCCACCACTCTCTGCCTTCCACAATCTCTCCCTTTACCCTGTGATGCTGGTTCAGTTTAATAATTGCATCATTAAGGCATTGCGTAACATCACAGCAACATCCAAACACAAAGAAATCACCATCGAACAGTTGGCCAGAGGCCAGAAACATAAATAACCATGCACAGCAAGATCCCACAAGCAGCAGTGTGACCACAGACAGATTATGTGTCACTGACGCTGGTTAAGGGTTTGATTCTGTCTCCAGGATGACAGAGAGAGACCAATCCTACTGTTTGACAAATTCCAAACATTTCCCCCTTTCTTCCCGATTTGTCCCCTCACTCTCTGTTCCCCCTTTTGCTCCCTCTCTCTCTCTCTGTTCCCCCTCTCACTCTCTCCCCATCTCTGACATCTCTCTCTTTCTCTCTCTCTGTTTCTGTCAGATGTAATCTTGTACACTGTAATCTTTGTTCCAAACCCCACTTTAAATAATGATGGCTCACCTTGTAGCGTGTGGGACGGTTTTACTTGTTTGAAAACTCAACAAAAGAAAACTGGACAGAGACAGACACCCCCTCCCAGAGACTCTGAACTGAATTGAAATAGCCAGCCTGTGTCTTATTTCTGCGATTATCACAATTTCTTCTCCCGGCCTATACATATCTCACATCACTCTGGCATTAAAACGGATTTTTGGAAAGAGTTTCTCACTTCAGGATTTAATTCCCTCCTTGGGGAGTCCTGTTTCCCAGATCCTGGGGGTTAACGCGGATGAAATGATATCAGTCCGAGCCCAGAGTGCGGTTCAACAATCGGTAACGTTTATTGATACAGTAACACCGGCGGAGACCAACCGAGGTCCGAATCTCGGCTTTTCTGCTGTTCCTGCGCGCTGCTCCACATTATATACCTTTCTTTGTCAGGGTGTGAGGATTTTGAGTATGAATGGGATGATAGTTCCCCATCATCGCTGGAGTAGGTGTAAATGGTGGGTTCCCTGCCGTCCCAGGAGAGTTGCAGTGTACACACAATAGGGTGCTCATTGGATTATGTCAACGGGTCCGGGTACTATCTGCTTGTCTCTCTCTGTGAGGGCTGGAGGCTAGCACCCCCCTTTATTCCCTTGGGGTGCTGGTGTGTATTAGTCTGTCCGTATTAGTGTCTGGCCTAGTGTGGATTTGATCTGTCCTCTGGCTCCCATCTCCCGGTCACGTGGGGACGGACCGCCAGCTGCTGAGTTCTGTGGGTTTAAGCTGCGGCTGCCGTTTAAAACACAAAATGAATTCCTATAGTTTTACCGATGTAGGCATAGTCCCGTGGCAAATGCGGGGCGGCTCTGATGCCCGCTTGCAGTGGCAAATAGAATTAAGGAGAATCCAAAGGTTTTTACAAATACTTTAAGGACAAAGGGGTAACTAGAGAGAGAATAGGCCCCCTCAAAGATCAACAAGGTGGCCTTTGTGTAGAGCCACAGAAAATGGGGGAGATACTAAACGTATGTTTTGCACAGTATTTACTGTGGAAAAGGATATGGAAGATATAGACTGCAGGGAAATAGATGGTGACATCTTGAAAAATGTCGATATTACAGAGGAGGAAGTGCTGGATGTCTTGAAATGCATAAAGGTGGATAAATCCCCAGGACCTGATCAGGTGTACCCTAGAGCTCAGTGGAAAGCTAGAGAAGTGATTGCTGGGCCTCTTGCTGAGATATTTGTCTCATCGATAGTCACAGGTGAGGTGCTGGAAGACTGGAGGTTGGCAAATGTGGTGCCACTGTTTAAGAAAGGTGGTAAGGACATGCCAGAGAACTATAGAGCGGTGAGCCTGACCTCAGAGGTGGGCAAGTTGTTGGAGGGAATCCTGAGGGACAGGATGTACATGTATTTAGAAAGGCAAGGACTGATTAGGGATAGTCAACATGGCTTTGTGTGGGGGAAATCATGTCTCACAAACTTGATTGAGTTTTTTGAAGAAGTAACAAAAAGGATTGATGAGGGTAGAGCAGTAGATGTGATCTAAATCGACTTCAGTAAGGTGTTCGACAAGGTTCCCCATGGGATACTGGTTAGCAAGGTTAGATCTCATGGAATACAGGGACAACTAGCCATTTGGATACGGAACTGGCTCAAAGATAGAAGACAGAGGGAGGTGGTAGAGGGTTGTTTTTCAGACTGGAGGCCTGTGACCAGTGGTGTGCCACAAGGATCGGTGATGGGCCCTCTACTTTTTGTCATTTACATAAATGATTTGGATGCGAGCATAACAGGTACAGTTAGTAAGTTTTCGGATGACACCAAAATTGGAGGTGTAGTGGACAGCAAAAAGGGTTACAACAGGATCTTGAACAGATGGGCCAATGGGCTGAGAAGTGGCAGGTGGAGTTTAACTCAGATAAGTGCAAAGTGCTGCATTTTGGGAAAGCAAATCTTAGCAGGACTTATCCACTTAATGGTAATGTCCTCGGGAGTGTTGCTGAACAAACAGACCTTGGAGTGCAGGTTCATAGCTCCTTGAAAGTGGAGTCGCAGGTAGATAGGATAGTGATGAAGGCTTTTGGTATGCTTTCCTTTATTGCTCAGAGTATTGAGTCCAGGAGTTGGAAGGTCATGTTATGGCTATACAGGACATTGGTTAGGCCACTGTTGGAATATTGCATGCATTTCTGGTCTCCTTCCCATCGGAAAGATGTTGTGCAACTTGAAAGGTTTCAGAAACGATTCACAAGGATGTTGCCAGGCATAGAAGTTTTGAGCTATAGGGTGAGGCTGAACAGGCTGGGGCTGTTTTCCCTGGAGTGTCAGAGGCTGAGGGGTGACCTGATAGAGGTTTACAAAATTATGAGGGGCATGGATAGGGTAAATAGACAAAGTCTTTTCCCTGGGGTTAGGGAGTCCAGAACTAGAGGGCAAAGGTTTAGGGTGAGAGGGGAAAGATATAAAAGAGACCGAACGGACAAAGTTTTCACACAGAGGGTGGTACGTGTATGGAATGAGCTGCCAGATGAAGTGGTGGAGGCTGGTACAATTGCAACATTTAAAAGGAATTTGGATGGGTATATGAATAGGAAGGGTTTGGAGGGATATGGGCCGGGTGATGGCAGGTGCAACTAGATTGGATTGGGATATCTGGTCAGCATGGACACATTGGACCGAAGGGTCTGTTTCCGTGCTGTACATCTCTATGACTCTAAATCAGTAACCACCGACATTTGGATGAATTTTGAGTCAGTACAAATCGGTGAGCACTGACATTTCAAAACATTTTGGGACAGTTTAAATCAGTAACCGTCCACACTTAGAAAAATTTGTGGTCAGTACAAATCGGTAACCAGTGATTCATGGAAAAAAAATTTTGGTCGAAACACTGACTCTTGGAAAAACTTTGTGACAGTGCAAATCAGTAACCATCCACGCTTAGCAATATTTGTGCTCAGTAAAAATCAGTCACTACCGACACTGAGAAAATGTTCGGGTCAGTGCAAATCAGTAAACATTGGTACATGGAAAAACATTCTGGTCGGTGCAAATCAGGAAACACTGATACTCCGACTAACTTTGGGGCAGCGCAAACCAGTAACCACTGACAGTTTGAAAGATTTCAAGTCAGTACAAATCAGTAACCACTGATATTTGGAATAATTATGGGTAAGTTCAAATTGGTGAGCACTGACATTTCAAAAGAATTTGGGACAGTGCAAATCAGTAACCACTGATACATGGAATAAAAATTCTGGTCGGTGCAAATCAGGAAACACTGATAGTTGGAAAAATTTAGGGTCAATTCAAATCAGTAAGAACTGACACTTCAAACAATTTCTAGTCAGTGAAAATCAGGAACCACTGACAGTTTGAAAAAATTATGGTCAGTTCAAATCAGTAAGCAATGACACTTCGAAAAATATTGGGTGAGTACAAATCAGTAACCACCAACAGTTAGAGACTTTACAGGTCAGTACAAATCGGTGAGCACTGACATTTCAAAAGACTTTGGGACAGTGCAGATCAGTAACCATCCACACTTAGAAAAGGTTCGGGTCAGTACAAATCAGTCACCATCCACACTTAGAAAAGGTTCGGGTCAGTACAAATCAGTCACCATCCACACTTAGAAAAGGTTCGGGTCAGTACAAATCAGTAACCATCCACATTTAGAAAAGGGTCGGGTCAGTACAAATCAGTCACCATCCACACTTAGAAAAGGGTCGGGTCAGTACAAATCAGTAACCATCCACACTTAGAAAAGGGTCGGGTCAGTACAAATCAGTAACCATCCACACTTAGAAAAGGGTCGTGTCAGTACAAATCAGTCACCATCCACACTTAGAAAAGGGTCGGGTCAGTTCAAATCAGTCACCATCCACACTTAGAAAAGGGTCGGGTCAGTACAAATCAGTAACCATCCACACTTAGAAAAGGTTCAGGTCAGTACAAATCAGTAACCATCCACACTTAGAAAAGGGTCGGGTCAGTACAAATCAGTCACCATTCACACTTAGAACAGGGTCGGGTCAGTACAAATCAGTCACCATTCACACTTAGAAAAGGGTCGGGTCAGTACAAATCAGTAACCATCCACACTGAGAAAAGGGTCGGGTCAGTACAAATCAGTCACCATCCACACTTAGAAAAGGTTCGGGTCAGTACAAATCAGTCACCATCCACACTGAGAAAAGGGTCGGGTCAGTACAAATCAGTAACCATCCACACTTAGAAAAGGGTCGGGTCAGTACAAATCAGTAACCAGCCACACTTAGAAAAGGATCGGGTCAGTACAAATCAGTCACCATCCACACTTAGAAAAGGGTCGGGTCAGTACAAATCAGTAACCATCCACACTTAGAAAAGGGTCGGGTCAGTACAAATCAGTAACCATCCACACTTAGAAAAGGGTCGGGTCAGTACAAATCAGTCACCATCCACACTTAGAAAAGGTTCGGGTCAGTACAAATCAGTAACCATCCACACTTAGAAAAGGTTCAGGTCAGTACAAATCAGTCATCATCCACACTTAGAAAAGGGTCGGGTCAGTACAAATCAGTAACCATCCACATTTAGAAAAGGGTCGGGTCAGTACAAACCAGTCACCATCCACACTTAGAAAAGGGTCGGGTCACTACAAATCAGTCACCATCCACACTTAGAAAAGGGTCGGGTCAGTACAAATCAGTCACCATCCACACTGAGAAAAGGGTCGGGTCAGTACAAATCAGTAACCATCCACACTTAGAAAAGGGTCGGGTCAGTACAAATCAGTAACCATCCACACTTAGAAAAGGTTCAGGTCAGTACAAATCAGTCACCATCCACACTGAGAAAAGGGTCGGGTCAGTACAAATCAGTCACCATCCACACTGAGAAAAGGGTCGGGTCAGTACAAATCAGTAACCATCCACACTTCGAAAAGGGTCGGGTCATTACAAATCAGTAACCATCCACACTTAGAAAAGGGTCGGGTCAGTACAAATCAGTAACCATCCACACTTAGAAAAGGGTCGGGTCAGTACAAATCAGTAACCATCCACACTTAGGAAAGGGTCGGGTCAGTACAAGTCAGTAACCATCCACACTTAGAAAAGGGTCGGGTCAGTACAAATCAGTCACCATCCACACTTAGAAAAGGGTCGGGTCAGTACAAATCAGTCACCATCCACACTTAGAAAAGGGTCGGGTCAGTACAAATCAGTAACCATCCACACTTAGAAAAGGTTCAGGTCAGTACAAATCAGTCACCATCCACACTTAGAAAAGGTTCGGGTCAGTACAAATCAGTCACCATCCACACTTAGAAAAGGCTCGGGTCAGTACAAATCAGTCACCATCCACACTTAGAAAAGGGTCGGGTCAGTACAAATCAGTCACCATCCACACTTAGAAAAGGGTCGGGTCAGTACAAATCAGTCACCATCCACACTTAGAAAAGGCTCGGGTCAGTACAAATCAGTCACCATCCACTCTTAGAAAAGGGTCGGGTCAGTACAAATCAGTAACCATCCACACTTAGAAAAGGCTCGGGTCAGTACAAATCAGTCACCATCCACACTTAGAAAAGGCTCGGGTCAGTACAAATCAGTCACCATCCACACTTAGAAAAGGGTCGGGTCAGTACAAATCAGTCACCATCCACACTTAGAAAAGGGTCGGGTCAGTACAAATCAGTCACCATCCACACTTAGAAAAGGCTCGGGTCAGTACAAATCAGTCACCATCCACACTTAGAAAAGGGTCGGGTCATTACAAATCAGTCACCATCCACACTTAGAAAAGGCTCGGGTCAGTACAAATCAGTCACCATCCACACTTAGAAAAGGGTCGGGTCAGTACAAATCAGTAACCATCCACACTTAGAAAAGGCTCGGGTCAGTACAAATCAGTCACCATCCACACTTAGAAAAGGGTCGGGTCAGTACAAATCAGTCACCATCCACACTTAGAAAAAGCTCGGGTCAGTACAAATCAGTCACCATCCACACTTAGAAAAGGGTCGGGTCAGTACAAATCAGTCACCATCCACACTTAGAAAAGGTTTGGGTCAGTACAAATCAGTCACCATCCACACTTAGAAAAGGGTCGGGTCTGTACAAATCAGTAACCATCCACACTGAGAAAAGGGTCCGGTCAGTACAAATCAGTCACCATCCACACTTAGAAAAGGTTCGGGTCAGTACAAATCAGTCACCATCCACACTTAGAAAAGGTTCGGGTCAGTACAAATCAGTCACCATCCACACTTAGAAAAGGGTCGTGTCAGTACAAATCAGCCACCATCCACATTTAGAAAAGGTTCGGGTCAGTACAAATCAGTCACCATCCACACTTAGAAAAGGGTCGGGTCAGTACAAATCAGTCACCATCCACAATTAGAAAAGGGTCGGGTCAGTACAAATCAGTCACCATCCACACTTAGAAAAGGGTCGGGTCAGTACAAATCAGTCACCATCCACACTTAGAAAAGGTTCGGGTCAGTACAAATCAGTCACCATCCACACTTAGAAAAGTGTCGGGTCAGTTCAAATCAGTCACCATCCACACTTAGAAAAGGGCGGGGTCAGTACAAATCAGTCACCATCCACACTTAGAAAAGGGTCGGGTCAGTACAAATCAGTAACCATCCACACTTAGAAAAGGGCGGGGTCAGTACAAATCAGTCACCATCCACACTTAGAAAAGGGTCGGGTCAGTACAAATCAGGAACCATCCACACTTAGAAAAGGGTCGGGTCAGTACAAATCAGTCACCATCCACACTTAGAAAAGGGTCGGGTCAGTACAAATCAGTCACCATCCACACTTAGAAAAGGGTCGGGTCAGTTCAAATCAGTCACCATCCACACTTAGAAAAGGCTCGGGTCAGTACAAATCAGTCACCATCCACACTTAGAAAAGGGTCGGGTCAGTACAAATCAGTCACCATCCACACTTAGAAAAGGCTCGGGTCAGTACAAATCAGTCACCATCCACACTTAGAAAAGGGTCGGGTCAGTACTAATCAGTCACCATCCAAACTTAGAAAAGGTTCGGGTCAGTAAAAATCAGTAACCATCCACACTTAGAAAAGGTTCAGGTCAGTACAAATCAGTCACCATCCACACTTAGAAAAGGGTCGGGTCAGTACAAATCAGTCACCATCCACACTTAGAAAAGGGTCGGGTCAGTACAAATCAGTCACCATCCACACTTAGAAAAGGGTCGGGTCAGTACAAATCAGTCACCATCCACACTTAGAAAAGGTTCAGGTCAGTACAAATCAGTAACCATCCACACTTAGAAAAGGGTCGGGTCAGTACAAATCAGTCACCATCCACACTTAGAAAAGGTTCAGGTCAGTACAAATCAGTAACCATCCACACTTAGAAAAGGGTCGGGTCAGTACAAATCAGTCACCATCCACACTTAGAAAAGGCTCGGGTCAGTACAAATCAGTCACCATCCACACTTAGAAAAGGGTCGGGTCAGTACAAATCAGTCACCATCCACACTTCGAAAAGGGTCGGGTCTGTACAAATCAGTAACCATCCACACTGAGAAAAGGGTTAGGTCAGTACAAATCAGTCACCATCCACACTTAGAAAAGGGTCGTGTCAGTACAAATCAGCCACCATCCACATTTAGAAAAGGTTCGGGTCAGTACAAATCAGTCACCATCCACACTTAGAAAAGGGTCGGGTCAGTACAAATCAGTCACCATCCACACTTAGAAAAGGGTCAGGTCAGTACAAATCAGTCACCATCCACACTTAGAAAAGGTTCAGGTCAGTACAAATTAGTCACCATCCACACTTAGAAAAGGGTCGGGTCAGTACAAATCAGTCACCATCCACACTTAGAAAAGGGTCGGGTCAGTACAAATCAGTCACCATCCACACTTAGAAAAGGTTCGGGTCAGTACAAATCAGTAACCATCCACACTTAGAAAAGGGTCGGGTCAGTACAAATCAGTAACCATCCACACTTAGAAAAGGGCCGGGTCAGTACAAATCAGTCACCATCCACACTTAGAAAAGGTTCAGGTCAGTACAAATTAGTCACCATCCACACTTAGAAAAGGGTCGTGTCAGTACAAATCAGCCACCATCCACATTTAGAAAAGGTTCGGGTCAGTACAAATCAGTCACCATCCACACTTAGAAAAGGGTCGGGTCAGTACAAATCAGTCACCATCCACAATTAGAAAAGGGTCGGGTCAGTACAAATCAGTCACCATCCACACTTAGAAAAGGGTCGGGTCAGTACAAATCAGTCACCATCCACACTTAGAAAAGGTTCGGGTCAGTACAAATCAGTCACCATCCACACTTAGAAAAGTGTCGGGTCAGTTCAAATCAGTCACCATCCACACTTAGAAAAGGGCGGGGTCAGTACAAATCAGTCACCATCCACACTTAGAAAAGGGTCGGGTCAGTACAAATCAGTAACCATCCACACTTAGAAAAGGGCGGGGTCAGTACAAATCAGTCACCATCCACACGGAGAAAAGGGTCGGGTCAGTACAAATCAGGAACCATCCACACTTAGAAAAGGGTCGGGTCAGTACAAATCAGTCACCATCCACACTTAGAAAAGGGTCGGGTCAGTACAAATCAGTCACCATCCACACTTAGAAAAGGGTCGGGTCAGTTCAAATCAGTCACCATCCACACTTAGAAAAGGCTCGGGTCAGTACAAATCAGTCACCATCCACACTTAGAAAAGGGTCGGTTCAGTACAAATCAGTCACCATCCACACTTAGAAAAGGCTCTGGTCAGTACAAATCAGTCACCATCCACAATTAGAAAAGGGTCGGGTCAGTACTAATCAGTCACCATCCAAACTTAGAAAAGGTTCGGGTCAGTAAAAATCAGTAACCATCCACACTTAGAAAAGGTTCAGGTCAGTACAAATCAGTCACCATCCACACTTAGAAAAGGGTCGGGTCAGTACAAATCAGTCACCATCCACACTTAGAAAAGGGTCGGGTCAGTACAAATCAGTAACCATCCACACTTCGAAAAGGGTCGGGTCATTACAAATCAGTAACCATCCACACTTAGAAAAGGGTCGGGTCAGTACAAATCAGTAACCATCCACACTTAGAAAAGGGTCGGGTCAGTACAAATCAGTAACCATCCACACTTAGGAAAGGGTCGGGTCAGTACAAGTCAGTAACCATCCACACTTAGAAAAGGGTCGGGTCAGTACAAATCAGTCACCATCCACACTTAGAAAAGGGTCGGGTCAGTACAAATCAGTCACCATCCACACTTAGAAAAGGGTCGGGTCAGTACAAATCAGTAACCATCCACACTTAGAAAAGTTTCAGGTCAGTACAAATCAGTCACCATCCACACTTAGAAAAGGTTCGGGTCAGTACAAATCAGTCACCATCCACACTTAGAAAAGGCTCGGGTCAGTACAAATCAGTCACCATCCACACTTAGAAAAGGGTCGGGTCAGTACAAATCAGTCACCATCCACACTTAGAAAAGGGTCGGGTCAGTACAAATCAGTCACCATCCACACTTAGAAAAGGCTCGGGTCAGTACAAATCAGTCACCATCCACTCTTAGAAAAGGGTCGGGTCAGTACAAATCAGTAACCATCCACACTTAGAAAAGGCTCGGGTCAGTACAAATCAGTCACCATCCACACTTAGAAAAGGCTCGGGTCAGTACAAATCAGTCACCATCCACACTTAGAAAAGGGTCGGGTCAGTACAAATCAGTCACCATCCACACTTAGAAAAGGGTCGGGTCAGTACAAATCAGTCACCATCCACACTTAGAAAAGGCTCGGGTCAGTACAAATCAGTCACCATCCACACTTAGAAAAGGGTCGGGTCATTACAAATCAGTCACCATCCACACTTAGAAAAGGCTCGGGTCAGTACAAATCAGTCACCATCCACACTTAGAAAAGGGTCGGGTCAGTACAAATCAGTCACCATCCACACTTAGAAAAGGCTCGGGTCAGTACAAATCAGTCACCATCCACACTTAGAAAAGTGTCGGGTCAGTACAAATCAGTCACCATCCACACTTAGAAAAAGCTCGGGTCAGTACAAATCAGTCACCATCCACACTTAGAAAAGGGTCGGGTCAGTACAAATCAGTCACCATCCACACTTAGAAAAGGTTTGGGTCAGTACAAATCAGTCACCATCCACACTTAGAAAAGGGTCGGGTCTGTACAAATCAGTAACCATCCACACTGAGAAAAGGGTCCGGTCAGTACAAATCAGTCACCATCCACACTTAGAAAAGGTTCGGGTCAGTACAAATCAGTCACCATCCACACTTAGAAAAGGTTCGGGTCAGTACAAATCAGTCACCATCCACACTTAGAAAAGGGTCGTGTCAGTACAAATCAGCCACCATCCACATTTAGAAAAGGTTCGGGTCAGTACAAATCAGTCACCATCCACACTTAGAAAAGGGTCGGGTCAGTACAAATCAGTCACCATCCACAATTAGAAAAGGGTCGGGTCAGTACAAATCAGTCACCATCCACACTTAGAAAAGGGTCGGGTCAGTACAAATCAGTCACCATCCACACTTAGAAAAGGTTCGGGTCAGTACAAATCAGTCACCATCCACACTTAGAAAAGTGTCGGGTCAGTTCAAATCAGTCACCATCCACACTTAGAAAAGGGCGGGGTCAGTACAAATCAGTCACCATCCACACTTAGAAAAGGGTCGGGTCAGTACAAATCAGTAACCATCCACACTTAGAAAAGGGCGGGGTCAGTACAAATCAGTCACCATCCACACTTAGAAAAGGGTCGGGTCAGTACAAATCAGGAACCATCCACACTTAGAAAAGGGTCGGGTCAGTACAAATCAGTCACCATCCACACTTAGAAAAGGGTCGGGTCAGTACAAATCAGTCACCATCCACACTTAGAAAAGGGTCGGGTCAGTTCAAATCAGTCACCATCCACACTTAGAAAAGGCTCGGGTCAGTACAAATCAGTCACCATCCACACTTAGAAAAGGGTCGGGTCAGTACAAATCAGTCACCATCCACACTTAGAATAGGCTCGGGTCAGTACAAATCAGTCACCATCCACACTTAGAAAAGGGTCGGGTCAGTACTAATCAGTCACCATCCAAACTTAGAAAAGGTTCGGGTCAGTAAAAATCAGTAACCATCCACACTTAGAAAAGGTTCAGGTCAGTACAAATCAGTCACCATCCACACTTAGAAAAGGGTCGGGTCAGTACAAATCAGTCACCATCCACACTTAGAAAAGGGTCGGGTCAGTACAAATCAGTCACCATCCACACTTAGAAAAGGGTCGGGTCAGTACAAATCAGTCACCATCCACACTTAGAAAAGGTTCAGGTCAGTACAAATCAGTAACCATCCACACTTAGAAAAGGGTCGGGTCAGTACAAATCAGTCACCATCCACACTTAGAAAAGGTTCAGGTCAGTACAAATCAGTAACCATCCACACTTAGAAAAGGGTCGGGTCAGTACAAATCAGTCACCATCCACACTTAGAAAAGGCTCGGGTCAGTACAAATCAGTCACCATCCACACTTAGAAAAGGGTCGGGTCAGTACAAATCAGTCACCATCCACACTTCGAAAAGGGTCGGGTCTGTACAAATCAGTAACCATCCACACTGAGAAAAGGGTTAGGTCAGTACAAATCAGTCACCATCCACACTTAGAAAAGGGTCGTGTCAGTACAAATCAGCCACCATCCACATTTAGAAAAGGTTCGGGTCAGTACAAATCAGTCACCATCCACACTTAGAAAAGGGTCGGGTCAGTACAAATCAGTCACCATCCACACTTAGAAAAGGGTCAGGTCAGTACAAATCAGTCACCATCCACACTTAGAAAAGGTTCAGGTCAGTACAAATTAGTCACCATCCACACTTAGAAAAGGGTCGGGTCAGTACAAATCAGTCACCATCCACACTTAGAAAAGGGTCGGGTCAGTACAAATCAGTCACCATCCACACTTAGAAAAGGTTCGGGTCAGTACAAATCAGTAACCATCCACACTTAGAAAAGGGTCGGGTCAGTACAAATCAGTAACCATCCACACTTAGAAAAGGGCCGGGTCAGTACAAATCAGTCACCATCCACACTTAGAAAAGGTTCAGGTCAGTACAAATTAGTCACCATCCACACTTAGAAAAGGGTCGTGTCAGTACAAATCAGCCACCATCCACATTTAGAAAAGGTTCGGGTCAGTACAAATCAGTCACCATCCACACTTAGAAAAGGGTCGGGTCAGTACAAATCAGTCACCATCCACAATTAGAAAAGGGTCGGGTCAGTACAAATCAGTCACCATCCACACTTAGAAAAGGGTCGGGTCAGTACAAATCAGTCACCATCCACACTTAGAAAAGGTTCGGGTCAGTACAAATCAGTCACCATCCACACTTAGAAAAGTGTCGGGTCAGTTCAAATCAGTCACCATCCACACTTAGAAAAGGGCGGGGTCAGTACAAATCAGTCACCATCCACACTTAGAAAAGGGTCGGGTCAGTACAAATCAGTAACCATCCACACTTAGAAAAGGGCGGGATCAGTACAAATCAGTCACCATCCACACGGAGAAAAGGGTCGGGTCAGTACAAATCAGGAACCATCCACACTTAGAAAAGGGTCGGGTCAGTACAAATCAGTCACCATCCACACTTAGAAAAGGGTCGGGTCAGTACAAATCAGTCACCATCCACACTTAGAAAAGGGTCGGGTCAGTTCAAATCAGTCACCATCCACACTTAGAAAAGGCTCGGGTCAGTACAAATCAGTCACCATCCACACTTAGAAAAGGGTCGGTTCAGTACAAATCAGTCACCATCCACACTTAGAAAAGGCTCTGGTCAGTACAAATCAGTCACCATCCACAATTAGAAAAGGGTCGGGTCAGTACTAATCAGTCACCATCCAAACTTAGAAAAGGTTCGGGTCAGTAAAAATCAGTAACCATCCACACTTAGAAAAGGTTCAGGTCAGTACAAATCAGTCACCATCCACACTTAGAAAAGGGTCGGGTCAGTACAAATCAGTCACCATCCACACTTAGAAAAGGGTCGGGTCAGTACAAATCAGTCACCATCCACACTTAGAAAAGGGTCGGGTCAGTACAAATCAGTCACCATCCACACTTTGAAAAGGGTCGGGTCAGTACAAATCAGTAACCATCCACACTTAGAAAAGGTTCAGGTCAGTACAAATAAGTCACCATCCACACTTAGAAAAGAGTCGTGTCAGTACAAATCAGTAACCATCCACACTTAGAAAAGGTTCAGGTCAGTACAAATCAGTCACCATCCACACTTAGAAAAGGGTCGGGTCTGTACAAATCAGTAACCATCCACACTGAGAAAAGGGTCAGGTCAGTACAAATCAGTCACCATCCACACTTAGAAAAGGGTCGTGTCAGTACAAATCAGCCACCATCCACATTTAGAAAAGGTTCGGGTCAGTACAAATCAGTCACCATCCACACTTAGAAAAGGGTCGGGTCAGTACAAATCAGTCACCATCCACACTTAGAAAAGGGTCAGGTCAGTACAAATCAGTCACCATCCACACTTAGAAAAGGTTCAGGTCAGTACAAATTAGTCACCATCCACACTTAGAAAAGGGTCGGGTCAGTACAAATCAGTCACCATCCACACTTAGAAAAGGGTCGGGTCAGTACAAATCAGTCACCATCCACACTTAGAAAAGGTTCGGGTCAGTACAAATCAGTCACCATCCACACTTAGAAAAGGGTCGTGTCAGTACAAATCAGTAACCATCCACACTTAGAAAAGGGCCGGGTCAGTACAAATCAGTCACCATCCACACTTAGAAAAGGTTCAGGTCAGTACAAATTAGTCACCATCCACACTTAGAAAAGGGTCGGGTCCGTACAAATCAGTCACCATCCACACTTAGAAAAGGGTCGGGTCAGTACAAATCAGTAACCATCCACACTTAGAAAAGGGTCGGGTCAGTACAAATCAGTCACCATCCACACTTAGAAAAGGGTCGGGTCAGTACAAATCAGTCACCATCCACACTTAGAAAAGGGTCGGGTCAGTACAAATCAGTCACCATCCACACTTAGAAAAGGTTCAGGTCAGTACAAATCAGTCACCATCCACACTTAGAAAAGGATCGGGTCAGTACAAATCAGTTACCATCCATACTTAGAAAAGGTTCGGGTCAGTACAAATCAGTCACCATCCACACTTAGAAAAGGCTCGGGTCAGTACAAATCAGTCACCATCCACACTTAGAAAAGGGTCGGGTCAGTACAAATCAGTCACCATCCACACTTAGAAAAGGCTCGGGTCAGTACAAATCAGTCACCATCCACACTTAGAAAAGGGTCAGGTCAGTACAAATCAGTCACCATCCACACTTAGAAAAGGTTCAGGTCAGTACAAATGAGTCACCTTCCACACTTAGAAAAGGTTCGGGTCAGTACAAATCAGTCACCATCCACACTTAGAAAAGGGTCGGGTCAGTACAAATCAGTCACCATCCACACTTAGAAAAGGGTCGGGTCAGTACAAATCAGTCACCATCCACACTTAGAAAAGGTTCGGGTCAGTACAAATCAGTCACCATCCACACTTAGAAAAGGGTCGGGTCAGTACAAATCAGTAACCATCCACACTTAGAAAAGGGCCGGGTCAGTACAAATCAGTCACCATCCACACTTAGAAAAGGTTCAGGTCAGTACAAATCAGTCACCATCCACACTTAGAAACGGGTCGGGTCAGTACAAATCAGTAACCATCCACACTTAGAAAAGGGTCGGGTCAGTACAAATCAGTCACCATCCACACTTAGAAAAGGGTCGGGTCAGTACAAATCAGTCACCATCCACACTTAGAAAAGGGTCGGGTCAGTACAAATCAGTCACCATCCACACTTAGAAAAGGGTCGGGTCAGTTCAAATCAGTCACCATCCACACTTAGAAAAGGATCGGGTCAGTACAAATCAGTTACCATCCACACTTAGAAAAGGTTCGGGTCAGTACAAATCAGTCACCATCCACACTTAGAAAAGGCTCGGTTCAGTACAAATCAGTCACCATCCACACTTAGAAAAGGGTCGGGTCAGTACAAATCAGTCACCATCCACACTTAGAAAAGGCTCGGGTCAGTACAAATCAGTCACCATCCACACTTAGAAAAGGGTCGGGTCAGTACAAATCAGTCACCATCCACACTTAGAAAAGGCTCGGGTCAGTACAAATCAGTCACCATCCACACTTAGAAAAGGGTCAGGTCAGTACAAATCAGTCACCATCCACACTTAGAAAAGGTTCAGGTCAGTACAAATTAGTCACCATCCACACTTAGAAAAGGGTCGGGTCAGTACAAATCAGTCACCATCCACACTTAGAAAAGGGTCGGGTCAGTACAAATCAGTCAACATCCACACTTAGAAAAGGTTCGGGTCAGTACAAATCAGTCACCATCCACACTTAGAAAAGGGTCGGGTCAGTACAAATCAGTAACCATCCACACTTAGAAAAGGGCCGGGTCAGTACAAATCAGTCACCATCCACACTTAGAAAAGGTTCAGGTCAGTACAAATTAGTCACCATCCACACTTAGAAAAGGGTCGTGTCAGTACAAATCAGCCACCATCCACATTTAGAAAAGGTTCGGGTCAGTACAAATCAGTCACCATCCACACTTAGAAAAGGGTCGGGTCAGTACAAATCAGTCACCATCCACAATTAGAAAAGGGTCGGGTCAGTACAAATCAGTCACCATCCACACTTAGAAAAGGGTCGGGTCAGTACAAATCAGTCACCATCCACACTTAGAAAAGGTTCGGGTCAGTACAAATCAGTCACCATCCACACTTAGAAAAGTGTCGGGTCAGTTCAAATCAGTCACCATCCACACTTAGAAAAGGGCGGGGTCAGTACAAATCAGTCACCATCCACACTTAGAAAAGGGTCGGGTCAGTACAAATCAGTAACCATCCACACTTAGAAAAGGGCGGGGTCAGTACAAATCAGTCACCATCCACACTTAGAAAAGGGTCGGGTCAGTACAAATCAGGAACCATCCACACTTAGAAAAGGGTCGGGTCAGTACAAATCAGTCACCATCCACACTTAGAAAAGGGTCGGGTCAGTACAAATCAGTCACCATCCACACTTAGAAAAGGGTCGGGTCAGTTCAAATCAGTCACCATCCACACTTAGAAAAGGCTCGGGTCAGTACAAATCAGTCACCATCCACACTTAGAAAAGGGTCGGGTCAGTACAAATCAGTCACCATCCACACTTAGAAAAGGCTCGGGTCAGTACAAATCAGTCACCATCCACACTTAGAAAAGGGTCGGGTCAGTACTAATCAGTCACCATCCAAACTTAGAAAAGGTTCGGGTCAGTAAAAATCAGTAACCATCCACACTTAGAAAAGGTTCAGGTCAGTACAAATCAGTCACCATCCACACTTAGAAAAGGGTCGGGTCAGTACAAATCAGTCACCATCCACACTTAGAAAAGGGTCGGGTCAGTACAAATCAGTCACCATCCACACTTAGAAAAGGGTCGGGTCAGTACAAATCAGTCACCATCCACATTAGAAAAGGGTCGGGTCAGTACAAATCAGTAACCATCCACACTTAGAAAAGGTTCAGGTCAGTACAAATAAGTCACCATCCACACTTAGAAAAGGGTCGGGTCAGTACAAATCAGTAACCATCCACACTTAGAAAAGGTTCAGGTCAGTACAAATCAGTAACCATCCACACTTAGAAAAGGGTCGGGACACTACAAATCAGTCACCATCCACACTTTGAAAAGGTTCAGGTCAGTACAAATCAGTAACCATCCACACTTAGAAAAGGGTCGGGTCAGTATAAATCAGTCACCATCCACACTTAGAAAAGGCTCGGGTCAGTACAAATCAGTCACCATCCACACTTAGAAAAGGGTCGGGTCAGTACAAATCAGTCACCATCCACACTTCGAAAAGGGTCGGGTCTGTACAAATCAGTAACCATCCACACTGAGAAAAGGGTCAGGTCAGTACAAATCAGTCACCATCCACACTTAGAAAAGGGTCGTGTCAGTACAAATCAGCCACCATCCACATTTAGAAAAGGTTCGGGTCAGTACAAATCAGTCACCATCCACACTTAGAAAAGGGTCGGGTCAGTACAAATCAGTCACCATCCACACTTAGAAAAGGGTCAGGTCAGTACAAATCAGTCACCATCCACACTTAGAAAAGGTTCAGGTCAGTACAAATTAGTCACCATCCACACTTAGAAAAGGGTCGGGTCAGTACAAATCAGTCACCATCCACACTTAGAAAAGGGTCGGGTCAGTACAAATCAGTCACCATCCACACTTAGAAAAGGTTCGGGTCAGTACAAATCAGTCACCATCCACACTTAGAAAAGGGTCGGGTCAGTACAAATCAGTAACCATCCACACTTAGAAAAGGTTCGGGTCAGTACAAATCAGTCACCATCCACACTTAGAAAAGGTTCAGGTCAGTACAAATTAGTCACCATCCACACTTAGAAAAGGGTCGGGTCAGTACAAATCAGTCACCATCCACACTTAGAAAAGGGTCGGGTCAGTACAAATCAGTAACCATCCACACTTAGAAAAGGGTCGGGTCAGTACAAATCAGTCACCATCCACACTTAGAAAAGGGTCGTGTCAGTACAAATCAGTCACCATCCACACTTAGAAAAGGGTCGGGTCAGTACAAATCAGTCACCATCCACAATTAGAAAAGGGTCGGGTCAGTACAAATCAGTCACCATCCACACTTAGAAAGGGTTGGGTCTGTACAAATCAGTAACCATCCACACTGAGAAAAGGGTCAGGTCAGTACAAATCAGTCATCATCCACACTTAGAAAAGGTTCGGGTCAGTACAAATCAGTAACCATCCACACGAAGAAAAGGTTCGGGTCAGTACAAATCAATCACCATCCACACTTAGAAAAGGGTCGGGTCAGTACAAATCAGTCACCATCCACACTTAGAAAAGGGTCGGGTCAGTACAAATCAGTCACCATCCACACTTAGAAAAGGGTCGTGTCAGTACAAATCAGTCACCATCCACACTTAGAAAAGGGTCGGGTCAGTACAAATCAGTCACCATCCACACTTAGAAAAGGGTCGGGTCAGTACAAATCAGTCACCATCCACACTTAGAAAAGGGCGGGGTCAGTACAAATCAGTCACCATCCACACTTAGAAAAGGGTCGGGTCAGTACAAATCAGTAACCATCCACACTTAGAAAAGGGCGGGGTCAGTACAAATCAGTCACCATCCACACTTAGAAAAGGGTCGGGTCAGTACAAATCAGGAACCATCCACACTTAGAAAAGGGTCGGGTCAGTACAAATCAGTCACCATCCACACTTAGAAAAGGGTCGGGTCAGTACAAATCAGTCACCATCCACACTTAGAAAAGGGTCGGGTCAGTTCAAATCAGTCACCATCCACACTTAGAAAAGGCTCGGGTCAGTACAAATCAGTCACCATCCACACTTAGAAAAGGGTCGGGTCAGTACAAATCAGTCACCATCCACACTTAGAAAAGGCTCGGGTCAGTACAAATCAGTCACCATCCACACTTAGAAAAGGGTCGGGTCAGTACTAATCAGTCACCATCCAAACTTAGAAAAGGTTCGGGTCAGTAAAAATCAGTAACCATCCACACTTAGAAAAGGTTCAGGTCAGTACAAATCAGTCACCATCCACACTTAGAAAAGGGTCGGGTCAGTACAAATCAGTCACCATCCACACTTAGAAAAGGGTCGGGTCAGTACAAATCAGTCACCATCCACACTTAGAAAAGGGTCGGGTAAGTACAAATCAGTCACCATCCACACTTAGAAAAGGGTCGGGTCAGTACAAATCAGTAACCATCCACACTTAGAAAAGGTTCAGGTCAGTACAAATAAGTCACCATCCACACTTAGAAAAGGGTCGGGTCAGTACAAATCAGTAACCATCCACACTTAGAAAAGGTTCAGGTCAGTACAAATCAGTAACCATCCACACTTAGAAAAGGGTCGGGTCAGTACAAATCAGTCACCATCCACACTTAGAAAAGGTTCAGGTCAGTACAAATCAGTAACCATCCACACTTAGAAAAGGGTCGGGTCAGTACAAATCAGTCACCATCCACACTTAGAAAAGGCTCGGGTCAGTACAAATCAGTCACCATCCACACTTAGAAAAGGGTCGGGTCAGTACAAATCAGTCACCATCCACACTTCGAAAAGGGTCGGGTCTGTACAAATCAGTAACCATCCACACTGAGAAAAGGGTCAGGTCAGTACAAATCAGTCACCATCCACACTTAGAAAAGGGTCGTGTCAGTACAAATCAGCCACCATCCACATTTAGAAAAGGTTCGGGTCAGTACAAATCAGTCACCATCCACACTTAGAAAAGGGTCGGGTCAGTACAAATCAGTCACCATCCACACTTAGAAAAGGGTCAGGTCAGTACAAATCAGTCACCATCCACACTTAGAAAAGGGTCAGGTCAGTACAAATCAGTAACAATCCACACTTAGAAAAGGTTCGGGTCAGTACAAATCAGTCACCATCCACACTTAGAAAAGGGTCGGATCAGTACAAATCAGTAACCATTCACACTTAGAAAAGGGTCGGGTCAGTACAAATCTGTAACCATCCACACTTAGAAAAGGGTCGGGTCAGTACAAATCAGTAACCATCCACACTTAGAAAAGGGTCGGGTCAGTACAAATCAGTCACCATCCACACTTAGAAAAGGGTCGGGTCAGTACAAATCAGTAACCATCCACACTTAGAAAAGGGTCGGGTCAGTACAAATCAGTAACCATCCACACTTAGAAAAGGGTCGGGTCAGTACAAATCAGTAACCATCCACACTTAGAAAAGTGTCGGGTCAGTACAAATCAGTCACCATCCACACTTAGAAAAGGGTCAGGTCAGTACAAATCAGTAACAATCCACACTTAGAAAAGGGTCGGGTCAGTACAAATCAGTCACCATCCACACTTAGAAAAGGGTCGGGTCAGTACAAATCAGTCACCATCCACACATAGAAAAGGGTCGGGTCAGTACAAATCAGTCAGCATCCACACTTAGAAAAGGGTCGGGTCAGTACAAATCAGTCACCATCCACACTTAGAAAAGGGTCGGGTCAGTACAAATCAGTAACCATTCACACTTAGAAAAGGGTCGGGTCAGTACAAATCAGTCACCATCCACACTTAGAAAAGGGTCGGGTCAGTACAAATCAGTAACCATCCACACATAGAAAAGGGTCGGGTCAGTACAAATCATTCACCATCCACACTTCGAAAAGGGTCGGGTCAGTACAAATCAGTAACCATCCACACTTAGAAAAGGTTCCCGTCAGTACAAATCAGTCACCATCCACACTTTGAAAAGGGCCAGGTCAGTACAAATTAGTCACGATCCACACTTAGAAAAGGGTCGGGTCAGTACAAATCAGTAACCATCCACACTTAGAAAAGGGTCGGGTCAGTACAAATCAGTCACCATCCACAATTAGAAAAGGGTCGGGTCAGTACAAATCAGTCACCATCCACACTTAGAAAAGGGTCGGGTCAGTTCAAATCAGTCACCATCCACACTTAGAAAAGGCTCGGGTCTGTACAAATCAGTCACCATCCACACTTAGAAAAGGGTCGGGTCAGTACAAATCAGTCACCATCCACACTTAGAAAAGGGTCAGGTCAATACAAATCAGTAACAATCCACACTTAGAAAATGGTCGTGTCAGTTCAAATCAGTCACCATCCACACTTAGAAAAGGTTCGGGTCAGTACAAATTAGTCACCATCCACACTTAGAAAAGGGTCGGGTCAGTACAAATCAGTAACCATCCACACTTAGAAAAGGGTCGGGTCAGTACAAATCAGACACCATCCACACTTAGAAAAGGTTCGGGTCAGTACAAATTAGTCACCATCCACACTTAGAAAAGGTTCGGGTCAGTACAAATTAGTCACCATCCACACTTAGAAAAGGGTCGGGTCAGTACAAATCAGTAACCATCCACACTTAGAAAAGGGTCGGGTCAGTACAAATCAGTAACCATCCACACTTAGAAAAGGGTCGGGTCAGTACAAATCAGTCACCATCCACACTTAGAAAAGGGTCAGGTCAGTACAAATCAGTAACCATCCACACTTAGAAAAGGGTCGGGTCAGTACAAATCAGTCACCATCCACACTTAGAAAAGGGTCGGGTCAGTACAAATCAGTCACCATCCACACATAGAAAAGGGTCGGGTCAGTACAAATCAGTCACCATCCACACTTAGAAAAGGGTCGGGTCAGTACAAATCAGTCACCATCCACACTGAGAAAAGGGTCGGGTCAGTACAAATCAGTAACCATTCACACTTAGAAAAGGGTCGGGTCAGTACAAATCAGTCACCATCCACACTTAGAAAAGGGTCGGGTCAGTACAAATCAGTAAGCATCCACACATACAAAAGGGTCGGGTCAGTACAAATCAGTCACCATCCACACTTAGAAAAGGGTCGGGTCAGTACAAATTAGTAACCATCCACACTTAGAAAACGTTCGGGACAGTACAAATCAGTCACCATTCACACTTAGAAAAGGGTCGGGTCAGTACAAATCAGTCACCATCCACACTTAGAAAAGGGTCGGGTCAGTACAAATCAGTCACCATCCACACTTTGAAAAGGGTCGGGTCAGTACAAATCAGTAACCATCCACAATTAGAAAAGGGTCGGGTCAGTACAAATCAGTCACCATCCACACTTAGAAAAGGGTCGGGTCAGTACAAATCAGTAACCATTCACACTTAGAAAAGGGTCGGGTCAGTACAAATTAGTAACCATCCACACTTAGAAAAGGTTCGGGTCAGTACAAATCAGTCACCATCCACACTTAGAAAAGGTTCGGGTCAGTACAAATCAGTCACCATCCACACTTAGAAATGATTCGGGTCAGTACAAATCAGTCACCATCCACACTTAGAAAAGGGTCGGGTCAGTACAAATCAGTCACCATCCACACTTAGAAAAGGGTCGGGTCAGTACAAATCAGTAACCATCCACACTTTGAAAAGGTTCGGGTCAGTACAAATCAGTAACGATCCACACTTAGAAAAGTTTCAGGTCAGTAAAAATAAGTAACCATCCACACTTAGAAAAGGGTCGGGTCAGTACAAATCAGTAACCATCCACACTTAGAAAAGGTTCTTGTCAGTACAAATCAGTCACCATCCACACTTAGAAAAGGTTCGGGTCAGTACAAATCAGTCACCATCCACACTTAGAAAAGGGTCGGGTCAGTACAAATCAGTCACCATCCACACTTAGAAAAGGGTCGGGTCAGTACAAATCAGTCACCATCCACACTTAGAAAAGGTTCGGGTCAGTACAAATCAGTCACCATCCACACTTAGAAAAGATTCGGGTCAGTACAAATCAGTCACCATCCACACTTAGAAAAGGTTCAGGTCAGTACAAATCAGTCAACATCCACACTTAGAAAAGGGTCGGGTCAGTACAAATCAGTCACCATCCACACTTAGAAAAGGGTCGGGTCAGTACAAATCAGTCACCATCCACACTTAGAAAAGGGTCGGGTCAGTACAAATCAGTAACCATCCACACTTAGAAAAGGTTCGGGTCAGTACAAATCAGTCACCATCCACACTTAGAAAAGGGTCGGGTCAGTACAAATCAGTCACCAACCACACTTAGAAAAGGGTCGGGTCAGTACAAATCAGTAACCATCCACACTTAGAAAAGGGTCGGGTCAGTACAAATCAGTCACCATCCACACTTAGAAAAGTTTCGGGGCAGTACAAATCAGTCACCATCCACACTTAAAAAAGGGTCGGGTCAGTACATATCAGTAACCATCCACACTTAGAAAATGGTCGGGTCAGTACAAATCACTAACCATCCACACTTAGAAAAGGGTCGGGTCAGTACAAATCAGAAACCATCCACACTTAGAAAAGGCTCGGGTCAGTACAAATCAGTCACCATCCACACTTAGAAAAGGGTCGGGTCAGTACAAATCAGTAACCATCCACACTTAGAAAAGGGTCGGGTCAGTACAAATCAGTCACCATCCACACTTAGAAAAGGGTCGGGTCAGTACAAATCAGTAACCATCCACACTGAGAAAAGGTTCGGGTCAGTACAAATCAGTCACCATCCACACTTAGAAAAGGGTCGGGTCAGTACAAATCAGTCACCATCCACACTTAGAAAAGGGTCGGGTCAGTACAAATCAGTCACCATCCACACTTAGAAAAAGGTCGGTTCAGTACAAATCAGTAACCATCCACACTTAGAAAAGGGTCGGGTCAGTACAAATCAGTAACCATCCACACTGAGAAAAGGTTCGGGTCAGTACAAATCAGTCACCATCCACACTTAGAAAAGGGTCGGGTCAGTACAAATCAGTCACCATCCACACTTAGAAAAGGGTCGGGTCAGTACAAATCAGTCACCATCCACACTTAGAAAAAGGTCGGTTCAGTACAAATCAGTAACCATCCACACTTAGAAAAGGGTCGGGTCAGTACAAATCAGTCACCATCCACACTTAGAAAAGGGTCGGGTCAGTACAAATCAGTCACCATCCACACTGAGAAAAGGGTCAGGTCAGTACAAATCAGTCACCATCCACACTTAGAAAAGGTTCGGGTCAGTACAAATCAGTCACCATCCACACTTAGAAAAGGTTCGGGTCAGTACAAATCAGTCACCATCCACACTTAGAAAAGGGTCGTGTCAGTACAAATCAGCCACCATCCACATTTAGAAAAGGTTCGGGTCAGTACAAATCAGTCACCATCCACACTTAGAAAAGGGTCAGGTCAGTACAAATCAGTAACCATCCACACTTAGAAAAGGTTCAGGTCAGTACAAATCAGTCACCATCCACACTTAGAAAAGGGTCGGGTCATTACAAATCAGTCACCATTCACACTTAGAAAAGGGTCGGGTCAGTACAAATCAGTAACCATCCACACTTAGAAAAGGGTCGGGTCAGTACAAATCAGTCACCATCCACACTTCGAAAAGGCTCGGGTCAGTACAAATCAGTCACCATCCACACTTAGAAAAGGTTCAGGTCAGTACAAATCAGTAACCATCCACACTTAGAAAAGGGTCGGGTCAGTACAAATTAGTCACCATCCACACTTAGAAAAGATTCGGGTCAGTACAAATCAGTCACCATCCACACTTAGAAAAGGGTCGGGTCAGTACAAATCAGTAACCATCCACACTTAGAAAAGGGTCGGGTCAGTACAAATCAGTCACCATCCACACTTAGAAAAGTGTCGGGTCAGTACAAATCAGTCACCATCCACACTTAGAAAAGGGTCAGGTCAGTACAAATCAGTAACAATCCACACTTAGAAAAGGGTCGGGTCAGTACAAATCAGTCACCATCCACACTTAGAAAAGGGTCGGGTCAGTACAAATCAGTCACCATCCACACATAGAAAAGGGTCGGGTCAGTACAAATCAGTCAGCATCCACACTTAGAAAAGGGTCGGGTCAGTACAAATCAGTCACCATCCACACTTAGAAAAGGGTCGGGTCAGTACAAATCAGTAACCATTCACACTTAGAAAAGGGTCGGGTCAGTACAAATCAGTCACCATCCACACTTAGAAAAGGGTCGGGTCAGTACAAATCAGTAACCATCCACACATAGAAAAGGGTCGGGTCAGTACAAATCATTCACCATCCACACTTCGAAAAGGGTCGGGTCAGTACAAATCAGTAACCATCCACACTTAGAAAAGGTTCGGGTCAGTACAAATCAGTCACCATCCACACTTTGAAAAGGGCCAGGTCAGTACAAATTAGTCACGATCCACACTTAGAAAAGGGTCGGGTCAGTACAAATCAGTAACCATCCACACTTAGAAAAGGGTCGGGTCAGTACAAATCAGTCACCATCCACAATTAGAAAAGGGTCGGGTCAGTAGAAATCAGTCACCATCCACACTTAGAAAAGGGTCAGGTCAGTACAAATCAGTAACAATCCACACTTAGAAAAGGGTCGGGTCAGTACAAATCAGTCACCATCCACACTTAGAAAAGGGTCGGGTCAGTACAAATCAGTCACCATCCACACATAGAAAAGGGTCGGGTCAGTACAAATCAGTCAGCATCCACACTTAGAAAAGGGTCGGGTCAGTACAAATCAGTCACCATCCACACTTAGAAAAGGGTCGGGTCAGTACAAATCAGTAACCATTCACACTTAGAAAAGGGTCGGGTCAGTACAAATCAGTCACCATCCACACTTAGAAAAGGGTCGGGTCAGTACAAATCAGTAACCATCCACACATAGAAAAGGGTCGGGTCAGTACAAATCATTCACCATCCACACTTCGAAAAGGGTCGGGTCAGTACAAATCAGTAACCATCCACACTTAGAAAAGGTTCGGGTCAGTACAAATCAGTCACCATCCACACTTTGAAAAGGGCCAGGTCAGTACAAATTAGTCACGATCCACACTTAGAAAAGGGTCGGGTCAGTACAAATCAGTAACCATCCACACTTAGAAAAGGGTCGGGTCAGTACAAATCAGTCACCATCCACAATTAGAAAAGGGTCGGGTCAGTACAAATCAGTCACCATCCACACTTAGAAAAGGGTCGGGTCAGTTCAAATCAGTCACCATCCACACTTAGAAAAGGCTCGGGTCTGTACAAATCAGTCACCATCCACACTTAGAAAAGGGTCGGGTCAGTACAAATCAGTCACCATCCACACTTAGAAAAGGGTCAGGTCAATACAAATCAGTAACAATCCACACTTAGAAAATGGTCGTGTCAGTTCAAATCAGTCACCATCCACACTTAGAAAAGGTTCGGGTCAGTACAAATTAGTCACCATCCACACTTAGAAAAGGGTCGGGTCAGTACAAATCAGTAACCATCCACACTTAGAAAAGGGTCGGGTCAGTACAAATCAGACACCATCCACACTTAGAAAAGGTTCGGGTCAGTACAAATTAGTCACCATCCACACTTAGAAAAGGTTCGGGTCAGTACAAATTAGTCACCATCCACACTTAGAAAAGGGTCGGGTCAGTACAAATCAGTAACCATCCACACTTAGAAAAGGGTCGGGTCAGTACAAATCAGTAACCATCCACACTTAGAAAAGGGTCGGGTCAGTACAAATCAGTCACCATCCACACTTAGAAAAGGGTCAGGTCAGTACAAATCAGTAACCATCCACACTTAGAAAAGGGTCGGGTCAGTACAAATCAGTCACCATCCACACTTAGAAAAGGGTCGGGTCAGTACAAATCAGTCACCATCCACACATAGAAAAGGGTCGGGTCAGTACAAATCAGTCACCATCCACACTTAGAAAAGGGTCGGGTCAGTACAAATCAGTCACCATCCACACTGAGAAAAGGGTCGGGTCAGTACAAATCAGTAACCATTCACACTTAGAAAAGGGTCGGGTCAGTACAAATCAGTCACCATCCACACTTAGAAAAGGGTCGGGTCAGTACAAATCAGTAAGCATCCACACATACAAAAGGGTCGGGTCAGTACAAATCAGTCACCATCCACACTTAGAAAAGGGTCGGGTCAGTACAAATTAGTAACCATCCACACTTAGAAAACGTTCGGGACAGTACAAATCAGTCACCATTCACACTTAGAAAAGGGTCGGGTCAGTACAAATCAGTCACCATCCACACTTAGAAAAGGGTCGGGTCAGTACAAATCAGTCACCATCCACACTTTGAAAAGGGTCGGGTCAGTACAAATCAGTAACCATCCACAATTAGAAAAGGGTCGGGTCAGTACAAATCAGTCACCATCCACACTTAGAAAAGGGTCGGGTCAGTACAAATCAGTAACCATTCACACTTAGAAAAGGGTCGGGTCAGTACAAATTAGTAACCATCCACACTTAGAAAAGGTTCGGGTCAGTACAAATCAGTCACCATCCACACTTAGAAAAGGTTCGGGTCAGTACAAATCAGTCACCATCCACACTTAGAAATGATTCGGGTCAGTACAAATCAGTCACCATCCACACTTAGAAAAGGGTCGGGTCAGTACAAATCAGTCACCATCCACACTTAGAAAAGGGTCGGGTCAGTACAAATCAGTAACCATCCACACTTTGAAAAGGTTCGGGTCAGTACAAATCAGTAACGATCCACACTTAGAAAAGTTTCAGGTCAGTAAAAATAAGTAACCATCCACACTTAGAAAAGGGTCGGGTCAGTACAAATCAGTAACCATCCACACTTAGAAAAGGTTCTTGTCAGTACAAATCAGTCACCATCCACACTTAGAAAAGGTTCGGGTCAGTACAAATCAGTCACCATCCACACTTAGAAAAGGGTCGGGTCAGTACAAATCAGTCACCATCCACACTTAGAAAAGGGTCGGGTCAGTACAAATCAGTCACCATCCACACTTAGAAAAGGTTCGGGTCAGTACAAATCAGTCACCATCCACACTTAGAAAAGATTCGGGTCAGTACAAATCAGTCACCATCCACACTTAGAAAAGGTTCAGGTCAGTACAAATCAGTCAACATCCACACTTAGAAAAGGGTCGGGTCAGTACAAATCAGTCACCATCCACACTTAGAAAAGGGTCGGGTCAGTACAAATCAGTCACCATCCACACTTAGAAAAGGGTCGGGTCAGTACAAATCAGTAACCATCCACACTTAGAAAAGGTTCGGGTCAGTACAAATCAGTCACCATCCACACTTAGAAAAGGGTCGGGTCAGTACAAATCAGTCACCAACCACACTTAGAAAAGGGTCGGGTCAGTACAAATCAGTAACCATCCACACTTAGAAAAGGGTCGGGTCAGTACAAATCAGTCACCATCCACACTTAGAAAAGTTTCGGGGCAGTACAAATCAGTCACCATCCACACTTAAAAAAGGGTCGGGTCAGTACATATCAGTAACCATCCACACTTAGAAAATGGTGGGGTCAGTACAAATCACTAACCATCCACACTTAGAAAAGGGTCGGGTCAGTACAAATCAGAAACCATCCACACTTAGAAAAGGCTCGGGTCAGTACAAATCAGTCACCATCCACACTTAGAAAAGGGTCGGGTCAGTACAAATCAGTAACCATCCACACTTAGAAAAGGGTCGGGTCAGTACAAATCAGTCACCATCCACACTTAGAAAAGGGTCGGGTCAGTACAAATCAGTAACCATCCACACTGAGAAAAGGTTCGGGTCAGTACAAATCAGTCACCATCCACACTTAGAAAAGGGTCGGGTCAGTACAAATCAGTCACCATCCACACTTAGAAAAGGGTCGGGTCAGTACAAATCAGTCACCATCCACACTTAGAAAAAGGTCGGTTCAGTACAAATCAGTAACCATCCACACTTAGAAAAGGGTCGGGTCAGTACAAATCAGTCACCATCCACACTTAGAAAAGGGTCGGGTCAGTACAAATCAGTAACCATCCACACTGAGAAAAGGTTCGGGTCAGTACAAATCAGTCACCATCCACACTTAGAAAAGGGTCGGGTCAGTACAAATCAGTCACCATCCACACTTAGAAAAGGGTCGGGTCAGTACAAATCAGTCACCATCCACACTTAGAAAAAGGTCGGTTCAGTACAAATCAGTAACCATCCACACTTAGAAAAGGGTCGGGTCAGTACAAATCAGTCACCATCCACACTTAGAAAAGGGTCGGGTCAGTACAAATCAGTCACCATCCACACTGAGAAAAGGGTCAGGTCAGTACAAATCAGTCACCATCCACACTTAGAAAAGGTTCGGGTCAGTACAAATCAGTCACCATCCACACTTAGAAAAGGTTCGGGTCAGTACAAATCAGTCACCATCCACACTTAGAAAAGGGTCGTGTCAGTACAAATCAGCCACCATCCACATTTAGAAAAGGTTCGGGTCAGTACAAATCAGTCACCATCCACACTTAGAAAAGGGTCAGGTCAGTACAAATCAGTAACCATCCACACTTAGAAAAGGTTCAGGTCAGTACAAATCAGTCACCATCCACACTTAGAAAAGGGTCGGGTCATTACAAATCAGTCACCATTCACACTTAGAAAAGGGTCGGGTCAGTACAAATCAGTAACCATCCACACTTAGAAAAGGGTCGGGTCAGTACAAATCAGTCACCATCCACACTTCGAAAAGGCTCGGGTCAGTACAAATCAGTCACCATCCACACTTAGAAAAGGTTCAGGTCAGTACAAATCAGTAACCATCCACACTTAGAAAAGGGTCGGGTCAGTACAAATTAGTCACCATCCACACTTAGAAAAGATTCGGGTCAGTACAAATCAGTCACCATCCACACTTAGAAAAGGGTCGGGTCAGTACAAATCAGTAACCATCCACACTTAGAAAAGGGTCGGGTCAGTACAAATCAGTCACCATCCACACTTAGAAAAGGGTCGGGTCAGTACAAATCAATCACCATCCACACTTAGAAAATGGTCGGGTCAGTACAAATCAGTAACCATACACACTGAGAAAACGCTCGGGTCAGTACAAATCAGTCACCATCCACACTTAGAAAAGGGTCGGGTCAGTACTAATCAGTCACCATCAAAACTTAGAAAAGGTTCCGGTCAGTACAAATCAGTCACCATCCACACTTAGAAAAGGTTCGGGTCAGTACAAATCAGTAACCATCCACACGTAGAAAAGGTTCGGGTCAGTACAAATCAGTCACCATCCACACTTAGAAAAGGGTCGGGTCAGTACAAATCAGTAACCATCCACACTTAGAAAAGGGTCGGGTCAGTACAAATCAGTCACCATCCACACTTAGAAAAGGGTCAGGTCAGTACAAATCAGTAACAATCCACACTTAGAAAAGGGTCGGGTCAGTACAAATCAGTCACCATCCACACTTAGAAAAGGATCGGATCAGTACAAATCAGTAACCATTCACACTTAGAAAAGGGTCGGGTCAGTACAAATCTGTAACCATCCACACTTAGAAAAGGGTCGGGTCAGTACAAATCAGTAACCATCCACACTTAGAAAAGGGTCGGGTCAGTACAAATCAGTAACCATCCACACTTAGAAAAGGGTCGGGTCAGTACAAATCAGTAACCATCCACACTTAGAAAAGGGTCGGGTCAGTACAAATCAGTAACCATCCACACTTAGAAAAGGGTCGGGTCAGTACAAATCAGTAACCATCCACACTTAGAAAAGGGTCGGGTCAGTACAAATCAGTCACCATCCACACTTAGAAAAGGGTCGGGTCAGTACAAATCAGTCAACATCCACACATAGAAAAGGGTCGGGTCAGTACAAATCAGTAACCATCCACACATAGAAAAGAGTCGGGTCAGTACAAATCAGTCACCATCCACACTTAGAAAAGGGTCGGGTCAGTACAAATCAGTAACCATCCACACTTAGAAAAGGTTCGGGTCAGTACAAATCAGTCACCATCCACACTTAGAAAAAGGCCAGGTCAGTACAAATTAGTCACGATCCACACTTAGAAAAGGGTCGGGTCAGTACAAATCAGTAACCATCCACACTTAGAAAAGGGTCGGGTCAGTACAAATCAGTCACCATACACAATTAGAAAAGGGTCGGGTCAGTACAAATCAGTCACCATCCACACTTAGAAAAGGGTCGGGTCAGTTCAAATCAGTCACCATCCACACTTAGAAAAGGCTCGGGTCTGTACAAATCAGTCACCATCCACACTTAGAAAAGGGTCGGGTCAGTACAAATCAGTCACCATCCACACTTAGAAAAGGCTCGGGTCAGTACAAATCAGTCACCATCCACACTTAGAAAAGGGTCAGGTCAGTAAAAATCAGTAACAATCCACACTTAGAAAAAGGTCAGGTCAGTTCAAATCCGTCACCATCCACACTTAGAAAAGGTTCGGGTCAGTACAAATTAGTCACCATCCACACTTAGAAAAGGGTCGGGTCAGTACAAATCAGTAACCATCCACACTTAGAAAAGGGTCGGGTCAGTACAAATCAGTAACCATCCACACTTAGAAAAGGGTCGGGTCAGTACAAATCAGTCACCATCCACACTTAGAAAAGGGTCGGGTCAGTACAAATCAGTAACCATCCACACTTAGAAAAGGGTCGGGTCAGTACAAATCAGTCACCATCCACACTTAGAAAAGGGTCGGGTCAGTACAAATCAGTCACCATCCACACTTAGAAAAGGGTCGGGTCAGTACAAATCAGTAACCATCCACACTGAGAAAAGGTTCGGGTCAGTACAAATCAGTCACCATCCACACTTAGAAAAGGGTCGGGTCAGTACAAATCAGTAACCATCCACACTGAGAAAAGGTTCGGGTCAGTACAAATCAGTCACCATCCACACTTAGAAAAGGGTCGGGTCAGTACAAATCAGTCACCATCCACACTTAGAAAAGGGTCGGGTCAGTACAAATCAGTCACCATCCACACTTAGAAAAAGGTCGGTTCAGTACAAATCAGTAACCATCCACACTTAGAAAAGGGTCGGGTCAGTACAAATCAGTCACCATCCACACTTAGAAAAGGGTCGGGTCAGTACAAATCAGTAACCATCCACACTGAGAAAAGGTTCGGGTCAGTACAAATCAGTCACCATCCACACTTAGAAAAGGGTCGGGTCAGTACAAATCAGTCACCATCCACACTTAGAAAAGGGTCGGGTCAGTACAAATCAGTCACCATCCACACTTAGAAAAAGGTCGGTTCAGTACAAATCAGTAACCATCCACACTTAGAAAAGGGTCGGGTCAGTACAAATCAGTCACCATCCACACTTAGAAAAGGGTCGGGTCAGTACAAATCAGTCACCATCCACACTGAGAAAAGGGTCAGGTCAGTACAAATCAGTCACCATCCACACTTAGAAAAGGTTCGGGTCAGTACAAATCAGTCACCATCCACACTTAGAAAAGGTTCGGGTCAGTACAAATCAGTCACCATCCACACTTAGAAAAGGGTCGTGTCAGTACAAATCAGCCACCATCCACATTTAGAAAAGGTTCGGGTCAGTACAAATCAGTCACCATCCACACTTAGAAAAGGGTCAGGTCAGTACAAATCAGTAACCATCCACACTTAGAAAAGGTTCAGGTCAGTACAAATCAGTCACCATCCACACTTAGAAAAGGGTCGGGTCATTACAAATCAGTCACCATTCACACTTAGAAAAGGGTCGGGTCAGTACAAATCAGTAACCATCCACACTTAGAAAAGGGTCGGGTCAGTACAAATCAGTCACCATCCACACTTCGAAAAGGCTCGGGTCAGTACAAATCAGTCACCATCCACACTTAGAAAAGGGTCGGGTCAGTACAAATCAGTAACCATCCACACTTAGAAAAGGGTCGGGTCAGTACAAATCAGTCACCATCCACACTTAGAAAAGGTTCAGGTCAGTACAAATTAGTCACCATCCACACTTAGAAAAGGGTCGGGTCAGTACAAATCAGTCACCATCCACACTTAGAAAAGGGTCGGGTCAGTACAAATCAATCACCATCCACACTTAGAAAAGGGTCGGGTCAGTACAAATCAGTAACCATACACACTGAGAAAACGCTCGGGTCAGTACAAATCAGTCACCATCCACACTTAGAAAAGGGTCGGGTCAGTACTAATCAGTCACCATCAAAACTTAGAAAAGGTTCCGGTCAGTACAAATCAGTCACCATCCACACTTAGAAAAGGTTCGGGTCAGTACAAATCAGTAACCATCCACACGTAGAAAAGGTTCGGGTCAGTACAAATCAGTCACCATCCACACTTAGAAAAGGGTCGGGTCAGTACAAATCAGTCACCATCCACACTTAGAAAAGGGTCAGGTCAGTACAAATCAGTAACAATCCACACTTAGAAAAGGGTCGGGTCAGTACAAATCAGTCACCATCCACACTTAGAAAAGGGTCGGATCAGTACAAATCAGTAACCATTCACACTTAGAAAAGGGTCGGGTCAGTACAAATCTGTAACCATCCACACTTAGAAAAGGGTCGGGTCAGTACAAATCAGTAACCATCCACACTTAGAAAAGGGTCGGGTCAGTACAAATCAGTAACCATCCACACTTAGAAAAGGGTCGGGTCAGTACAAATCAGTAACCATCCACACTTAGAAAAGGGGCGGGTCAGTACAAATCAGTAACCATCCACACTTAGAAAAGGGTCGGGTCAGTACAAATCAGTAACCATCCACACTTAGAAAAGGGTCGGGTCAGTACAAATCAGTCACCATCCACACTTAGAAAAGGGTCGGGTCAGTACAAATCAGTCAACATCCACACATAGAAAAGGGTCGGGTCAGTACAAATCAGTAACCATCCACACATAGAAAAGGGTCGGGTCAGTACAAATCAGTCACCATCCACACTTAGAAAAGGGTCGGGTCAGTACAAATCAGTAACCATCCACACTTAGAAAAGGTTCGGGTCAGTACAAATCAGTCACCATCCACACTTAGAAAAGGGCCAGGTCAGTACAAATTAGTCACGATCCACACTTAGAAAATGGTCGGGTCAGTACAAATCAGTAACCATCCACACTTAGAAAAGGGTCGGGTCAGTACAAATCAGTCACCATACACAATTAGAAAAGGGTCGGGTCAGTACAAATCAGTCACCATCCACACTTAGAAAAGGGTCGGGTCAGTTCAAATCAGTCACCATCCACACTTAGAAAAGGCTCGGGTCTGTACAAATCAGTCACCATCCACACTTAGAAAAGGGTCGGGTCAGTACAAATCAGTCACCATCCACACTTAGAAAAGGCTCGGGTCAGTACAAATCAGTCACCATCCACACTTAGAAAAGGGTCAGGTCAGTACAAATCAGTAACAATCCACACTTAGAAAAGGGTCAGGTCAGTTCAAATCCGTCACCATCCACACTTAGAAAAGGTTCGGGTCAGTACAAATTAGTCACCATCCACACTTAGAAAAGGGTCGGGTCAGTACAAATCAGTAACCATCCACACTTAGAAAAGGGTCGGGTCAGTACAAATCAGTAACCATCCACACTTAGAAAAGGGTCGGGTCAGTACAAATTAGTCACCATCCACACTTAGAAAAGGGTCGGGTCAGTACAAATCAGTAACCATCCACACTTAGAAAAGGGTCGGGTCAGTACAAATCAGTCACCATCCACACTTAGAAAAGGGTCGGGTCAGTACAAATCAGTCACCATCCACACTTAGAAAAGGTTCGGGTCTGTACAAATCAGTAACCATCCACACTAAGAAAATGTTCGGGTCAGTACAAATCAGTAACCATCTATACTTAGAAAAGGGTCGGGTCAGTACAAATCAGTAACCATTCACACTTAGAAAAGGGTCGGGTCAGTACAAATCAGTCACCATCCACACTTAGAAAAGGGTCGGGTCAGTACAAATCAGTAACCATCCACACATAGAAAAGGGTCGGGTCAGTACAAATCAGTCACCATCCACACTTAGAAAAGGGTCGGGTCAGTACAAATCAGTAACCATCCACACTTAGAAAAGGTTCGGGTCAGTACAAATCAGTCACCATCCACACTTTGAAAAGGGTCAGGTCAGTACAAATCAGTCACCATCCACACTTAGAAAAGGTTCGGGTCAGTACAAATCAGTCACCATCCACACTTAGAAAAGGTTCGGGTCAGTACAAATCAGTCACCATCCACACTTAGAAAAGGGTCGGGTCAGTACAAATCAGTCACCATCCACACTTAGAAATGATTCGGGTCAGTACAAATCAGTCACCATCCACACTTAGAAAAGGGTCGGGTCAGTACAAATCAGTCACCATCCACACTTAGAAAAGTTTCGGGGCAGTACAAATCAGTCACCATCCACACTTAAAAAAGGGTCGGGTCAGTACATATCAGTAACCATCCACACTTAGAAAATGGTCGGGTCAGTACAAATCAGTAACCATCCACACTTAGAAAAGGGTCGGGTCAGTACAAATCAGAAACCATCCACACTTAGAAAAGTTTCAGGTCAGTAAAAATAAGTAACCATCCACACTTAGAAAAGGGTCGGGTCAGTACAAATCAGTAACCATCCACACTTAGAAAAGGTTCTTGTCAGTACAAATCAGTCACCATCCACACTTAGAAAAGGTTCGGGTCAGTACAAATCAGTCACCATCCACACTTAGAAAAGGGTCGGGTCAGTACAAATCAGTCACCATCCACACTTAGAATAGGGTCGGGTCAGTACAAATCAGTCACCATCCACACTTAGAAAAGGTTCGGGTCAGTACAAATCAGTCACCATCCACACTTAGAAAAGATTCGGGTCAGTACAAATCAGTCACCATCCACACTTAGAAAAGGTTCAGGTCAGTACAAATCAGTCAACATCCACACTTAGAAAAGGGTCGGGTCAGTACAAATCAGTAACCATCCACACTTAGAAAAGGGTTGGGTCAGTACAAATCAGTCACCATCCACACTTAGAAAAGGGTCGGGTCAGTACAAATCAGTAACCATCCACACTTAGAAAAGGTTCGGGTCAGTACAAATCAGTCACTATCCACACTTAGAAAAGGGTCGGGTCAGTACAAATCAGTCACCAACCACACTTAGAAAAGGGTCGGGTCAGTACAAATCAGTAACCATCCACACTTAGAAAAGGGTCGGGTCAGTACAAATCAGTCACCATCCACACTTAGAAAAGTTTCGGGGCAGTACAAATCAGTCACCATCCACACTTAAAAAAGGGTCGGGTCAGTACATATCAGTAACCATCCACACTTAGAAAATGGTCGGGTCAGTACAAATCAGTAACCATCCACACTTAGAAAAGGGTCGGGTCAGTACAAATCAGAAACCATCCACACTTAGAAAAGGCTCGGGTCAGTACAAATCAGTCACCATCCACACTTAGAAAAGGGTCGGGTCAGTACAAATCAGTAACCATCCACACTTAGAAAAGGGTCGGGTCAGTACAAATCAGTCACCATCCACACTTAGAAAAGGGTCGGGTCAGTACAAATCAGTAACCATCCACACTGAGAAAAGGTTCGGGTCAGTACAAATCAGTCACCATCCACACTTAGAAAAGGGTCGGGTCAGTACAAATCAGTCACCATCCACACTTAGAAAAGGGTCGGGTCAGTACAAATCAGTCACCATCCACACTTAGAAAAAGGTCGGTTCAGTACAAATCAGTAACCATCCACACTTAGAAAAGGGTCGGGTCAGTACAAATCAGTCACCATCCACACTTAGAAAAGGGTCGGGTCAGTACAAATCAGTCACCATCCACACTTAGAAAAGGGTCGGGTCAGTACAAATCAGTCACCATCCACACTGAGAAAAGGGTCAGGTCAGTACAAATCAGTCACCATCCACACTTAGAAAAGGTTCGGGTCAGTACAAATCAGTCACCATCCACACTTAGAAAAGGTTCGGGTCAGTACAAATCAGTCACCATCCACACTTAGAAAAGGGTCGTGTCAGTACAAATCAGCCACCATCCACATTTAGAAAAGGTTCGGGTCAGTACACATCAGTCACCATCCACACTTAGAAAAGGGTCAGGTCAGTACAAATCAGTAACCATCCACACTTAGAAAAGGTTCAGGTCAGTACAAATCAGTCACCATCCACACTTAGAAAAGGGTCGGGTCATTACAAATCAGTAACCATTCACACTTAGAAAAGGGTCGGGTCAGTACAAATCAGTAACCATCCACACTTAGAAAAGGGTCGGGTCAGTACAAATCAGTCACCATCCACACTTCGAAAAGGGTCGGGTCAGTACAAATCAGTCACCATCCACACTTAGAAAAGGTTCAGGTCAGTACAAATCAGTAACCATCCACACTTAGAAAAGGGTCGGGTCAGTACAAATTAGTCACCATCCACACTTAGAAAAGATTCGGGTCAGTACAAATCAGTCACCATCCACACTTAGAAAAGGGTCGGGTCAGTACAAATCAGTAACCATCCACACTTAGAAAAGGGTCGGGTCAGTACAAATCAGTCACCATCCACACTTAGAAAAGGTTCAGGTCTGTACAAATTAGTCACCATCCACACTTAGAAAAGGGTCGGGTCAGTACAAATCAGTCACCATCCACACTTAGAAAAGGGTCGGGTCAGTACAAATCAATCACCATCCACACTTAGAAAAGGGTCGGGTCAGTACAAATCAGTAACCATACACACTGAGAAAACGCTCGGGTCAGTACAAATCAGTCACCATCCACACTTAGAAAAGGGTTGGGTCAGTACTAATCAGTCACCATCCAAACTTAGAAAAGGTTCCGGTCAGTACAAATAAGTCACCATCCACACTTAGAAAAGGTTCGGGTCAGTACAAATCAGTAACCAACCACACGTAGAAAAGGTTCGGGTCAGTACAAATCAGTCACCATCCACACTTAGAAAAGGGTCGGGTCAGTACAAATCAGTAACCATCCACACTTAGAAAAGGGTCGGGTCAGTACAAATCAGTCACCATCCACACTTAGAAAAGGGTCAGGTCAGTACAAATCAGTAACAATCCACACTTAGAAAAGGGTCGGGTCAGTACAAATCAGTCACCATCCACACTTAGAAAAGGGTCGGATCAGTACAAATCAGTAACCATTCACACTTAGAAAAGGGTCGGGTCAGTACAAATCTGTAACCATCCACACTTAGAAAAGGGTCGGGTCAGTACAAATCAGTAACCATCCACACTTAGAAAAGGGTCGGGTCAGTACAAATCAGTAACCATCCACACTTAGAAAAGGGTCGGGTCAGTACAAATCAGTAACCATCCACACTTAGAAAAGGGTCGGGTCAGTACAAATCAGTAACCATCCACACTTAGAAAAGGGTCGGGTCAGTACAAATCAGTAACCATCCACACTTAGAAAAGGGTCGGGTCAGTACAAATCAGTCACCATCCACACTTAGAAAAGGGTCGGGTCAGTACAAATCAGTCACCATCCACACATAGAAAAGGGTCGGGTCAGTACAAATCAGTCAGCATCCACACTTAGAAAAGGGTCGGGTCAGTACAAATCAGTCACCATCCACACTTAGAAAAGGGTCGGGTCAGTACAAATCAGTAACCATTCACACTTAGAAAAGGGTCGGGTCAGTACAAATCAGTCACCATCCACACTTAGAAAAGGGTCGGGTCAGTACAAATCAGTAACCATCCACACATAGAAAAGGGTCGGGTCAGTACAAATCAGTCACCATCCACACTTAGAAAAGGATCGGGTCAGTACAAATCAGTAACCATCCACACTTAGAAAAGGTTCGGGTCAGTACAAATCAGTCACCATCCACACTTAGAAAAGGGCCAGGTCAGTACAAATTAGTCACGATCCACACTTAGAAAAGGGTCGGGTCAGTACAAATCAGTAACCATCCACACTTAGAAAAGGGTCGGGTCAGTACAAATCAGTCACTATCCACAATTAGAAAAGGGTCGGGTCAGTACAAATCAGTCACCATCCACACTTAGAAAAGGGTCGGGTCAGTTCAAATCAGTCACCATCCACACTTAGAAAAGGCTCGGGTCTGTACAAATCAGTCACCATCCACACTTAGAAAAGGGTCGGGTCAGTACAAATCAGTCACCATCCACACTTAGAAAAGGCTCGGGTCAGTACAAATCAGTCACCATCCACACTTAGAAAAGGGTCAGGTCAGTACAAATCAGTAACAATCCACACTTAGAAAAGGGTCGTGTCAGTTCAAATCAGTCACCATCCACACTTAGAAAAGGTTCGGGTCAGTACAAATTAGTCACCATCCACACTTAGAAAAGGGTCGGGTCAGTACAAATCAGTAACCATCCACACTTAGAAAAGGGTCGGGTCAGTACAAATCAGTAACCATCCACACTTAGAAAAGGGTCGGGTCAGTACAAATCAGTCACCATCCACACTTAGAAAAGGGTCAGGTCAGTACAAATCAGTAACCATCCACACTTAGAAAAGGGTCGGGTCAGTACAAATCAGTCACCATCCACACTTAGAAAAGGGTCGGGTCAGTACAAATCAGTCACCATCCACACATAGAAAAGGGTCGGGTCAGTACAAATCAGTCACCATCCACACTTAGAAAAGGGTCGGGTCAGTACAAATCAGTCACCATCCACACTTAGAAAAGGTTCGGGTCTGTACAAATCAGTAACCATCCACACTAAGAAAATGTTCGGGTCAGTACAAATCAGTCACCATCTACACTTAGAAAAGGGTCGGGTCAGTACAAATCAGTAACCATTCACACTTAGAAAAGGGTCGGGTCAGTACACATCAGTCACCATCCACACTTAGAAAAGGGTCGGGTCAGTACAAATCAGTAACCATCCACACATAGAAAAGGGTCGGGTCAGTACAAATCAGTCACCATCCACACTTAGAAAAGGGTCGGGTCAGTACAAATCAGTAACCATCCACACTTAGAAAAGGTTCGGGTCAGTACAAATCAGTCACCATCCACACTTAGAAAAGGGTCAGGTCAGTACAAATCAGTCACCATCCACACTTAGAAAAGGTTCGGGTCAGTACAAATCAGTCACCATCCACACTTAGAAAAGGTTCGGGTCAGTACAAATCAGTCACCATCCACACTTAGAAAAGGGTCGGGTCAGTACAAATCAGTCACCATCCACACTTAGAAAAGGGTCGGGTCAGTACAAATCAGTCACCATCCACACTTTGAAAAGGGTCGGGTCAGTACAAATCAGTAACCATCCACGATTAGAAAAGGGTCGGGTCAGTACAAATCAGTCACCATCCACACTTTGAAAAGGGTCGGGTCAGTACAAATCAGTAACCATCCACAATTAGAAAAGGGTCGGGTCAGTACAAATCAGTCACCATCCACACTTAGAAAAGGGTCGGGTCAGTACAAATCAGTAACCATCCACACTTAGAAAAGGGTCGGGTCAGTACAAATTAGTAACCATCCACACTTAGAAAAGGTTCGGGTCAGTACAAATCAGTCACCATCCACACTTAGAAAAGGGTCGGGTCAGTACAAATCAGTCACCATCCACACTTAGAAAAGGGTCGGGTCAGTACAAATCAGTCACCATCCACACTTAGAAAAGTGTCGGGTCAGTACAAATCAGTCACCATCCACACTTAGAAAAGGGTCGGGTCAGTACAAATCAGTAACCATCCACACTTTGAAAAGGTTCGGGTCAGTACAAATCAGTAACGATCCACACTTAGAAAAGTTTCAGGTCAGTAAAAATAAGTAACCATCCACACTTAGAAAAGGGTCGGGTCAGTACAAATCAGTAACCATCCGCACTGAGAAAAGGGTCGTGTCAGTACAAATCAGGAACCATCCACACTTAGAAAAGGTTCGGGTCAGTACAAATCAGTCACCATCCACACTTAGAAAAGGGTCGGGTCAGTACAAATCAGTCACCATCCACACTTAGAAAAGGGTCGGGTCAGTACAAATCAGTCACCATCCACACTTAGAAAAGGTTCGGGCCAGTACAAATCAGTCACCATCCACACTTAGAAAAGATTCGGGTCAGTACAAATCAGTCACCATCCACACTTAGAAAAGGTTCGGGTCAGTACAAATCAGTCAACATCCACACTTAGAAAAGGGTCGGGTCAGTACAAATCTGTAACCATCCACACTTAGAAAAGGGTCGGGTCAGTACAAATCAGTCACCATCCACACTTAGAAAAGTGTCAGGTCAGTACAAATCAGTAACCATCCACACTTAGAAATGGTTCGGGTCAGTACAAATCAGTCACCATCCACACTTAGAAAAGGGTCGGGTCAGTACAAATCAGTCACCATCCACACTTAGAAAAGGGTCGGGTCAGTACAAATCAGTCACCATCCACACTTAGAAAAGGGTCGGGTCAGTACAAATCAGTAACCATTCACACTTAGAAAAGGGTCGGGTCAGTACAAATCAGTCACCATCCACACTTAGAAAAGGGTCGGGTCAGTACAAATCAGTAACCATCCACACTTAGAAAAGGGTCGGGTCAGTACAAATCAGTCACCATCCACACTTAGAAAAGTTTCGGGGCAGTACAAATCAGTCACTATCCACACTTAAAAAAGGGTCGGGTCAGTACAAATCAGTAACCATCCACACTTAGAAAAGGTTCCGGTCAGTAAAAATCAGTCACCATCCACACTTAGAAAAGGTTTAGGTCAGTACAAATCAGTCACCATCCACACTTAGAAAATGGTCGGGTCAGTACAAATCAGTCACCATCCACACTTAGAAAAGGGTCGGGTCAGTACAAATCAGTCACCATCCACACTTAGAAAAGGGTCGGGTCAGTACAAATCAGTAACCATCCACACTTAGAAAAGGGTCGGGTCAGTACAAATCAGTCACCATCCACACTTAGAAAAGGTTCAGGTCAGTACAAATCAGTCACTATCCACACTTAGAAAAGGGTCGGGTCAGTACAAATCAGTCACCATCCACACTTAGAAAAGGGTCGAGTCAGTACAAATCAGTCACCATCCACACTTAGAAAAGGGTCGGGTCAGTACAAATCAGTCACCATCCACACTTAGAAAAGGTTCAGGTCAGTACAAATCAGTCACCATCCACACTTAGAAAAGGGTCGGGTCAGTACAAATCAGTAACCATCCACACTTAGAAAAGGGTCGGGTCAGTACAAATCAGTCATCATCCACACTTAGAAAAGGGTCGGGTCAGTACAAATCAGTCACCATCCACACTTAGAAAAAGGTCGGTTCAGTACAAATCCGTAACCATTCATACTTAGAAAAGGGTCGGGTCAGTACAAATCAGTCACCATCCACACTTAGAAAAGGGTCGGGTCAGTACAAATCAGTCACCATCCACACTTAGAAAAGGGTCGGGTCAGTACAAATCAGTAACCATCCACACTTAGAAAAGGGTCGGGTCAGTACAAATCAGTCACCATCCACACTTAGAAAAGTTTCGGGGCAGTACAAATCAGTAACCATCCACACTTAGAAATGGGTCGGGTCAGTACAAATCAGTCACCATCCACACTTAGAAAAGGGTCGGGTCAGTACAAATCAGTCACCATCCACACATAGAAAAGGGTCGGGTCAGTACAAATCAGTCAGCATCCACACTTAGAAAAGGGTCGGGTCAGTACAAATCAGTCACAATCCACACTTAGAAAAGGGTCGGGTCAGTACAAATCAGTAACCATTCACACTTAGAAAAGGGTCGGGTCAGTACAAATCAGTCACCATCCACACTTAGAAAAGGGTCGGGTCAGTACAAATCAGTAACCATCCACACATAGAAAAGGGTCGGGTCAGTACAAATCAGTCACCATCCACACTTAGAAAAGGATCGGGTCAGTACAAATCAGTAACCATCCACACTTAGAAAAGGTTCGGGTCAGTACAAATCAGTCACCATCCACACTTAGAAAAGGGCCAGGTCAGTACAAATTAGTCACGATCCACACTTAGAAAAGGGTCGGGTCAGTACAAATCAGTAACCATCCACACTTAGAAAAGGGTCGGGTCAGTACAAATCAGTCACTATCCACAATTAGAAAAGGGTCGGGTCAGTACAAATCAGTCACCATCCACACTTAGAAAAGGGTCGGGTCAGTTCAAATCAGTCACCATCCACACTTAGAAAAGGCTCGGGTCTGTACAAATCAGTCACCATCCACACTTAGAAAAGGGTCGGGTCAGTACAAATCAGTCACCATCCATACTTAGAAAAGGCTCGGGTCAGTACAAATCAGTCACCATCCACACTTAGAAAAGGGTCAGGTCAGTACAAATCAGTAACAATCCACACTTAGAAAAGGGTCGTGTCAGTTCAAATCAGTCACCATCCACACTTAGAAAAGGTTCGGGTCAGTACAAATTAGTCACCATCCACACTTAGAAAAGGGTCGGGTCAGTACAAATCAGTAACCATCCACACTTAGAAAAGGGTCGGGTCAGTACAAATCAGTAACCATCCACACTTAGAAAAGATTCGGGTCAGTACAAATCAGTCACCATCCACACTTAGAAAAGGGTCAGGTCAGTACAAATCAGTAACCATCCACACTTAGAAAAGGGTCGGGTCAGTACAAATCAGTCACCATCCACACTTAGAAAAGGGTCGGGTCAGTACAAATCAGTCACCATCCACACATAGAAAAGGGTCGGGTCAGTACAAATCAGTCACCATCCACACTTAGAAAAGGGTCGGGTCAGTACAAATCAGTCACCATCCACACTTAGAAAAGGTTCGGGTCTGTACAAATCAGTAACCATCCACACTAAGAAAATGTTCGGGTCAGTACAAATCAGTCACCATCTACACTTAGAAAAGGGTCGGGTCAGTACAAATCAGTAACCATTCACACTTAGAAAAGGGTCGGGTCAGTACAAATCAGTCACCATCCACACTTAGAAAAGGGTCGGGTCAGTACAAATCAGTAACCATCCACACATAGAAAAGGGTCGGGTCAGTACAAATCAGTCACCATCCACACTTAGAAAAGGGTCGGGTCAGTACAAATCAGTAACCATCCACACTTAGAAAAGGTTCGGGTCAGTACAAATCAGTCACCATCCACACTTAGAAAAGGGTCAGGTCAGTACAAATCAGTCACCATCCACACTTAGAAAAGGTTCGGGTCAGTACAAATCAGTCACCATCCACACTTAGAAAAGGTTCGGGTCAGTACAAATCAGTCACCATCCACACTTAGAAAAGGGTCGGGTCAGTACAAATCAGTCACCATCCACACTTAGAAAAGGGTCGGGTCAGTACAAATCAGTCACCATCCACACTTTGAAAAGGGTCGGGTCAGTACAAATCAGTAACCATCCACGATTAGAAAAGGGTCGGGTCAGTACAAATCAGTCACCATCCACACTTTGAAAAGGGTCGGGTCAGTACAAATCAGTAACCATCCACAATTAGAAAAGGGTCGGGTCAGTACAAATCAGTCACCATCCACACTTAGAAAAGGGTCGGGTCAGTACAAATCAGTAACCATCCACACTTAGAAAAGGGTCGGGTCAGTACAAATTAGTAACCATCCACACTTAGAAAAGGTTCGGGTCAGTACAAACAGTCACCATCCACACTTAGAAAAGGGTCGGGTCAGTACAAATCAGTCACCATCCACACTTAGAAAAGGGTCGGGTCAGTACAAATCAGTCACCATCCACACTTAGAAAAGTGTCGGGTCAGTACAAATCAGTCACCATCCACACTTAGAAAAGGGTCGGGTCAGTACAAATCAGTAACCATCCACACTTTGAAAAGGTTCGGGTCAGTACAAATCAGTAACGATCCACACTTAGAAAAGTTTCAGGTCTGTAAAAATAAGTAATCATCCACACTTAGAAAAGGGTCGGGTCAGTACAAATCAGTAACCATCCGCACTGAGAAAAGTGTCGTGTCAGTACAAATCAGGAACCATCCACACTTAGAAAAGGTTCGGGTCAGTACAAATCAGTCACCATCCACACTTAGAAAAGGGTCGGGTCAGTACAAATCAGTCACCATCCACACTTAGAAAAGGGTCGGGTCAGTACAAATCAGTCACCATCCACACTTAGAAAAGGTTCGGGTCAGTACAAATCAGTCACCATCCACACTTAGAAAAGATTCGGGTCAGTACAAATCAGTCACCATCCACACTTAGAAAAGGGTCGGGTCAGTACAAATCAGTCACCATCCACACTTTGAAAAGGGTCGGGTCAGTACAAATCAGTAACCATCCACGATTAGAAAAGGGTCGGGTCAGTACAAATCAGTCACCATCCACACTTTGAAAAGGGTCGGGTCAGTACAAATCAGTAACCATCCACAATTAGAAAAGGGTCGGGTCAGTACAAATCAGTCACCATCCACACTTAGAAAAGGGTCGGGTCAGTACAAATCAGTAACCATCCACACTTAGAAAAGGGTCGGGTCAGTACAAATTAGTAACCATCCACACTTAGAAAAGGTTCGGGTCAGTACAAACAGTCACCATCCACACTTAGAAAAGGGTCGGGTCAGTACAAATCAGTCACCATCCACACTTAGAAAAGGGTCGGGTCAGTACAAATCAGTCACCATCCACACTTAGAAAAGTGTCGGGTCAGTACAAATCAGTCACCATCCACACTTAGAAAAGGGTCGGGTCAGTACAAATCAGTAACCATCCACACTTTGAAAAGGTTCGGGTCAGTACAAATCAGTAACGATCCACACTTAGAAAAGTTTCAGGTCTGTAAAAATAAGTAATCATCCACACTTAGAAAAGGGTCGGGTCAGTACAAATCAGTAACCATCCGCACTGAGAAAAGTGTCGTGTCAGTACAAATCAGGAACCATCCACACTTAGAAAAGGTTCGGGTCAGTACAAATCAGTCACCATCCACACTTAGAAAAGGGTCGGGTCAGTACAAATCAGTCACCATCCACACTTAGAAAAGGGTCGGGTCAGTACAAATCAGTCACCATCCACACTTAGAAAAGGTTCGGGTCAGTACAAATCAGTCACCATCCACACTTAGAAAAGATTCGGGTCAGTACAAATCAGTCACCATCCACACTTAGAAAAGGTTCGGGTCAGTACAAATCAGTCAACATCCACACTTAGAAAAGGGTCGGGTCAGTACAAATCAGTCACCATCCACACTTAGAAAAGGGTCAGGTCAGTACAAATCAGTCACCATCCACACTTAGAAAAGGTTCGGGTCAGTACAAATCAGTCACCATCCACACTTAGAAAAGGGTCGGGTCAGTACAAATCAGTCACCATCCACACTTAGAAAAGGGTCGGGTCAGTACAAATCAGTAACCATTCACACTTAGAAAAGGGTCGGGTCAGTACAAATCAGTCACCATCCACACTTAGAAAAGGGTCGGGTCAGTACAAATCAGTAACCATCCACACTTAGAAAAGGGTCGGGTCAGTACAAATCAGTCACCATCCACACTTAGAAAAGTTTCGGGGCAGTACAAATCAGTCACCATCCACACTTAAAAAAGGGTCGGGTCAGTACAAATCAGTAACCATCCACACTTAGAAAAGGTTCCGGTCAGTAAAAATCAGTCACCATCCACACTTAGAAAAGGTTTAGGTCAGTACAAATCAGTCACCATCCACACTTAGAAAATGGTCGGGTCAGTACAAATCATTCACCATCCACACTTAGAAAAGGGTCGGGTCAGTACAAATCAGTCACCATCCACACTTAGAAAAGGGTCGGGTCAGTACAAATCAGTAACCATCCACACTTAGAAAAGGGTCGGGTCAGTACAAATCAGTCACCATCCACACTTAGAAAAGGTTCAGGTCAGTACAAATCAGTCACCATCCACACTTAGAAAAGGGTCGGGTCAGTACAAATCAGTCACCATCCACACTTAGAAAAGGGTCGAGTCAGTACAAATCAGTCACCATCCACACTTAGAAAAGGGTCGGGTCAGTACAAATCAGTCACCATCCACACTTAGAAAAGGTTCAGGTCAGTACAAATCAGTCACCATCCACACTTAGAAAAGGGTCGGGTCAGTACAAATCAGTAACCATCCACACTTAGAAAAGGGTCGGGTCAGTACAAATTAGTCACCATCCACACTTAGAAAAGGGTCGGGTCAGTACAAATCAGTCACCATCCACACTTAGAAAAAGGTCGGTTCAGTACAAATCCGTAACCATTCATACTTAGAAAAGGGTCGGGTCAGTACAAATCAGTCACCATCCACACTTAGAAAAGGGTCGGGTCAGTACAAATCAGTCACCATCCACACTTAGAAAAGGGTCGTGTCAGTACAAATCAGTCACCATCCACACTGAGAAAAGGGTCAGGTCAGTACAAATCAGTCACCATCCACACTTAGAAAAGGTTCGGGTCAGTACAAATCAGTCACCATCCACACTTAGAAAAGGTTCGGGTCAGTACAAATCAGTCACCATCCACACTTAGAAAAGGGTCGTGTCAGTACAAATCAGCCACCATCCACATTTAGAAAAGGTTCGGGTCAGTACAAATCAGTCACCATCCACACTTAGAAAAGGGTCGGGTCATTACAGATCAGTCACCATTCACACTTAGAAAAGGGTCGGGTCAGTACAAATCAGTAACCATCCACACTTAGAAAAGGGTCGGGTCAGTACAAATCAGTCACCATCCACACTTAGAAAAGGGTCGGGTCAGTACAAATCAGTCACCATCCACACTTAGAAAAGGTTCAGGTCAGTACAAATCAGTAACCATCCACACTTAGAAAAGGGTCGGGTCAGTACAAATCAGTAACCATCCACACTTAGAAAAGGGTCGGGTCAGTACAAATCAGTCACCATCCACACTTAGAAAAGATTCGGGTCAGTACAAATCAGTCACCATCCACACTTAGAAAAGGGTCGGGTCAGTACAAATCAGTAACCATCCACACTTAGAAAAGGGTCGGGTCAGTGCAAATCAGTCACCATCCACACTTAGAAAAGGTTCAGGTCAGTACAAATTAGTCACCATCCACACTTAGAAAAGGGTCGGGTCAGTACAAATCAGTCACCATCCACACTTAGAAAAGGGTCGGGTCAGTACAAATCAGTCACCATCCACACTTAGAAAAGGTTCGGGTCAGTACAAATCAGTAACCATACACACTGAGAAAACGCTCGGGTCAGTACAAATCAGTCACCATCCACACTTAGAAAAGGTTCGGGTCAGTACTAATCAGTCACCATCCAAACTTAGAAAAGGTTCCGGTCAGTACAAATCAGTCACCATCCACACTTAGAAAAGGTTCAGGTCAGTACAAATCAGTAACCATCCACACGTAGAAAAGGTTCGGGTCAGTACAAATCAGTCACCATCCACACTTAGAAAAGGGTCGGGTCAGTTCAAATCAGTCACCATCCACACTTAGAAAAGGGTCGGGTCAGTACAAATCAGTAACCATCCACACTTAGAAAAGGTTCAGGTCTGTACAAATCAGTCACCATCCACACTTAGAAAAGAGTCGGGGCAGTACAAATCAGTCACCATCCACACTTAGAAAAGGTTCAGGTCAGTACAAATCAGTCACCATCCACACTTAGAAAATGGTCGGGTCAGTACAAATCAGTAACCATCCACACTTAGAAAAGGGTCGGGTCAGTACAAATCAGTCACCATCCACACTTAGAAAAGGTTCGGGTCAGTACAAATCAGCAACCATCCACACTTGGAAAAGGGTCGGGTCAGTACAAATCAGTCACCATCCACATTTAGAAAAGGTTCGGGTCAGTACAAATCAGTCACCATCCACACTTAGAAAAGGGTCGGTCAGTACAAATCAGTAACCATCCACACTTAGAAAAGGTTCGGGTCAGTACAAATCAGTCACCATCCACACTTAGAAAAAGGTTGGGTCAGTACAAATCAGTCACCATCCACACTTAGAAAATGTTCGGGTCAGTACAAATCAGTAACCATCCGCGCTTAAAAAAGGGTCGGGTCAGTACAAATCAGTCACCATCCACACTTAGAAAAGGTTCCGGTCAGTACAAATCCGTCACCATCCACACTTAGAAAAGATTCGGGTCAGTACAAATCAGTCACCATCCAAACTTAGAAAAGGGTCGGGTCAGTACAAATCAGTCACCATCCACACTTAGAAAAGGGTCGGGTCAGTACAAATCAGTAACCATCCACACTTAGAAAAGGGTCGGGTCAGTACAAATCAGTCACCATCCACACTTAGAAAAGGGTCGGGTCAGTACAAATCAGTAACCATCCACACTTAGAAAAGGTTCGGGTCAGTACAAATCAGTCACCATCCACACTTAGAAAAGGTTCCGGTCAGTACAAATCAGTCACCATCCACACTTAGAAAAGGTTCGGGTCAGTACAAATCAGTCACCATCCACACTTAGAAAAGGGTCGGGTCAGTACAAATTAGTCACCATCCACACTTAGAAAAGAGTCGGGGCAGTACAAATCAGTCACCATCCACACTTAGAAAAGGTTCAGGTCAGTACAAATCAGTCACCATCCACAATTAGAAAAGGGTCGGGTCAGTACAAATCAGTAACCATCCACACTTAGAAAAGGGTCGGGTCAGTACAAATCAGTAACCATCCACACTTAGAAAAGGGTCGGGTCACTACAAATCAGTCACCATCCACACTTAGAAAAGGGTCGGGTCTGTACAAATCAGTCACCATTCACTCTTAGAAAAGGTTCGGTTCAGTACAAATCAGTAACCATCCACACTTAGAAAAGGTTCAGGTCAAAACAAATCAGTAACCATTCACACACTTAGAAAAGGTTCGGGTCAGTACAAATCAGTAACCATCCACACTTAGAAAAGGGTCGGGTCAGTACAAATCAGTCACCATCCACACTTAGAAAAGGGTCGGGTCAGTACAAATCAGTCACCATCCACACTTAGAAAAGTGTCGGGTCAGTACAAATCATTCACCATCCACACTTAGAAAAGGGTCGGGTCAGTACAAATCAGTCACCATCCACACCTAGAAAAGGTTCGGGTCAGTACAAATCAGTCACCATCCACACTTAGAAAAGGGTCGGGTCAGTACAAATCAGTAACCATCCACACTTAGAAAAGGGACGGGTCAGTACAAATCAGTAACCATCCACACTTAGAAAAGGTTCGGGTCAGTACAAATCAGTCACCATCCACACTGAGAAAAGGTTCGGGTCAGTACAAATCAGTCACCATCCACACTTAGAAAAGGGTCGGGTCAGTACAAATCAGTAACCATCCACACTTAGAAAAGGTTCGGGTCAGTACAAATCAGTCACCATCCACACTTAGAAAAGGTTCCGGTCAGTACAAATCAGTCACCATCCACACTTAGAAAAGGTTCGGGTCAGTACAAATCAGTCACCATTCACACACTTAGAAAAGGTTCGGGTCAGTACAAATCAGTAACCATCCACACTTAGAAAAGGGTCGGGTCAGTACAAATCAGTCACCATTCACACTTTGTAAAGGGTCGGGTCAGTACAAATCAGTCACCATCCACACATAGAAAAGGGTCGGGTCAGTAGAAATCAGTCACCATCCACACTTAGAAAAGGGTCGGGTCAGTACCAATCAGTAACCATCCACACTTAGAAAAGGTTCTGGTCAGTACAAATCAGTCACCAAAAACACTTAGAAAAGGGTCGGGTCAGTACAAATCAGTAACCATACACACTGAGAAAACGCTCGGGTCAGTACAAATCAGTCACCATCCACACTTAGAAAAGGGTCGGGTCAGTACTAATCAGTCACCATCCAAACTTAGAAAAGGTTCCGGTCAGTACAAATCAGTCACCATCCACACTTAGAAAAGGTTCAGGTCAGTACAAATCAGTAACCATCCACACGTAGAAAAGGTTCGGGTCAGTACAAATCAGTCACCATCCACACTTAGAAAAGGGTCGGGTCAGTTTTAATCAGTCACCATCCACACTTAGAAAAGGGTCGGGTCAGTACAAATCAGTAACCATCCACACTTAGAAAAGGTTCAGGTCAGTACAAATCAGTCACCATCCACACTTAGAAAAGAGTCGGGGCAGTACAAATCAGTCACCATCCACACTTAGAAAAGGTTCAGGTCAGTACAAATCAGTCACCATCCACACTTAGAAAATGGTCGGGTCAGTACAAATCAGTAACCATCCACACTTAGAAAAGGGTCGGGTCAGTACAAATCAGTAACCATCCACACTCAGAAAAGGGTCGGGTCAGTACAAATCAGTCACCATCCACACGTAGAAAAGGTTCGGGTCAGTACAAATCAGCAACCATCCACACTTGGAAAAGGGTCGGGTCAGTACAAATCAGTCACCATCCACAATTAGAAAAGGTTCGGGTCAGTACAAATCAGTCACCATCCACACTTAGAAAATGGTCGGTCAGTACAAATCAGTAACCATCCACACTTAGAAAAGGTTCGGGTCAGTACAAATCAGTCACCATCCACACTTAGAAAAAGGTTGGGTCAGTACAAATCAGTCACCATCCACACTTAGAAAAGGTTCGGGTCAGTACAAATCAGTAACCATCCGCGCTTAAAAAAGGGTCGGGTCAGTACAAATCAGTCACCATCCACACTTAGAAAAGGTTCCGGTCAGTACAAATCCGTCACCATCCACACTTAGAAAAGATTCGGGTCAGTACAAATCAGTCACCATCCAAACTTAGAAAAGGGTCGGGTCAGTACAAATCAGTCACCATCCACACTTAGAAAAGGGTCGGGTCAGTACAAATCAGTCACCATCCACACTTAGAAAAGTTTCGGGTCAGTACAAATCAGTCACCATCCACACTTAGAAAAGGGTCGGGTCAGTACAAATCAGTAACCATCCACACTTAGAAAAGGGTCGGGTCAGTACAAATCAGTCACCATCCAAACTTAGAAAAGGTTCGGGTCTGTACAAATCAGTCACCATCCACACTTAGAAAAGGTTCCGGTCAGTACAAATCAGTCACCATCCACACTTAGAAAAGGTTTGGGTCAGTACAAATCAGTCACCATCCACACTTAGAAAAGGTTCCGGTCAGTACAAATCAGTCACCATCCACACTTAGAAAAGGTTCGGGTCAGTACAAATCAGTCACCATCCACACTTAGAAAAGGGTCGGGTCAGTCCAAATTAGTCACCATCCACATTAGAAAAGAGTCGGGGCAGTACAAATCAGTCACCATCCACACTTAGAAAAGGGTCGGGTCAGTACAAATCAGTAACCATCCACACTTAGAAAAGGGTCGGGTCACTACAAATCAGTCACCATCCACACTTAGAAAAGGGTCGGGTCAGTACAAATCAGTCACCATCCACTCTTAGAAAAGGTTCGGTTCAGTACAAATCAGTAACCATCCACACTTAGAAAAGGTTCAGGTCAAAACAAATCAGTAACCATTCACACACTTAGAAAAGGTTCGGGTCAGTACAAATCAGTAACCATCCACACTTAGAAAAGGGTCGAGTCAGTACAAATCAGTCACCATCCACACTTAGAAAAGGGTCGGGTCAGTACAAATCAGTCACCATCCACACTTAGAAAAGTGTTGGGTCAGTACCAATCATTCACCATCCACACTTAGAAAAGGGTCGGGTCAGTACAAATCAGTCACCATCCACACTTAGAAAAGGGTCGGGTCAGTACAAATCAGTCACCATCCACACTTAGAAAAGAGTCGGGGCAGTACAAATCAGTCACCATCCACACTTAGAAAACGGTCGGGTCAGTACAAATCAGTAACCATCCACACTTAGAAAAGGTTCAGGTCAAAACAAATCAGTCACCATCCACTCTTAGAAAAGGTTCGGTTCAGTACAAATCAGTAACCATCCACACTTAGAAAAGGGTCGGGTCAGTACAAATCAGTCACCATCCACACTTAGAAAAGGGTCGGGTCAGTACAAATCAGTCACCATCCACACTTAGAAAAGTGTCGGGTCAGTACAAATCATTCACCATCCACACTTAGAAAAGGGTCGGGTCAGTACAAATCAGTCACCATCCACACTTAGAAAAGGGTCGGGTCAGTACAAATCAGTCACCATCCACACCTAGAAAAGGGTCGGGTCAGTACAAATCAGTCACCATCCACACTTAGAAAAGGGTCGGGTCAGTACAAATCAGTAACCATCCACACTTAGAAAAGGGACGGGTCAGTACAAATCAGTAACCATCCACACTTAGAAAAGGTTCGGGTCAGTACAAATCAGTCACCATCCACACTGAGAAAAGGGTCGGGTCAGTACAAATCAGTCACCATCCACTCTTAGAAAAGGTTCGGTTCAGTACAAATCAGTAACCATCCACACTTAGAAAAGGTTCAGGTCAAAACAAATCAGTAACCATCCACACTTAGAAAAGGTTCCGGTCAGTACAAATCAGTAACCATCCACACTTAGAAAAGGGTCGGGTCAGTACAAATCAGTAACCATCCACACTTAGAAAAGGGTCGGGTCAGTACAAATCAGTCACCATCCACACTTAGAAAAGTATCGGGTCAGTACAAATCATTCACCATCCACACTTAGAAAAGGGTCGGGTCAGTACAAATCAGTCACCATCCACACTTAGAAAAGGGTCGGTTCAGTACAAATCAGTCACCATCCACACCTAGAAAAGGGTCGGGTCAGTACAAATCAGTCACCATCCACACTTAGAAAAGGGTCGGGTCAGTACAAATCAGTCACCATCCACACTTAGAAAAGGTTCGGGTCAGTACAAATCAGTCACCATCCACACTGAGAAAAGGGTCGGGTCAGTCCAAATCAGGAACCATCCACACTTAGAAAAGGTTCGGGTCAGTACAAATCAGTCACCATCCACACTGACAAAAGGGTCGGGTCAGTACAAATCAGTCACCATCCACACTTAGAAAAGGTTCGGGTCAGTACAAATAAGTCACCATCCACACTTAGAAAAGGTTCGGGTCAGGACAAATCAGTCACCATCCACACATAGAAAAGGGTCGGGTCAGTACAAATCAGTCACCATCCACACTTAGAAAAGGGTCGGGTCAGTACAAATCAGTAACCATTCACTCTTAGAAAAGGGTCGGGTCAGTACAAATCAGTAACCATCCACGCTTAGAAAAGGGTCGGGTCAGTACAAATCAGTCACCATCCACACTTAGAAAAGGTTCGGGTCAGTACAAATCAGTCACCATCCACACTTAGAAAAGATTCGGGTCAGTACAAATCAGTCACCATCCACACTTAGAAAAGGGTCGGGTCAGTACAAATCAGTCACCATCCACACTTAGAAAATGGTCGGGTCAGTACAAATCAGTAACCATCCACACTTAGAAAAGGGTCGGGTCAGTACAAATCAGTAACCATCCACACTTAGAAAAGGGTCGTGTCAGTACAAATCAGTCACCATCCACACTTAGAAAAGGTTCGGGTCAGTACAAATCAGTAACCATCCACATTTAGAAAAGGGTCGGGTCAGTACAAATCAGTCACCATCCACACTTAGAAAAGGGTCGGGTCAGTACAAATCAGTCACCATCCACACTTAGAAAAGTGTCGGGGCAGTACAAATCAGTAACCATCCACACTTAGAAAAGGTTCTGGTCAGTACAAATCAGTCACCATCCACACATAGAAAAGGGTCGGGTCAGTAGAAATCAGTCACCATCCACACTTAGAAAAGGGTCGGGTCAGTACAAATCAGTCACCATCCACACTTAGAAAAGGGTCGGGTCAGTACAAATCAGTAACCATCCACACTTAGAAAAGGTTCTGGTCAGTACAAATCAGTCACCAAAAACACATAGAAAAGGGTCGGGTCAGTACAAATCAGTCACCATCCACACTTAGAAAAGGGTCGTGTCAGTACAAATCAGTCACCATCCACACATAGAAAAGGGTCGGGTCAGTACAAATCAGTCACCATCCACACTTAGAAACGGGTCGGGTCAGTACAAATCAGTAACCATCCACACTTAGAAAAGGTTCGGGTCAGTACAAATCAGTCACCATCCACACTTAGAAAAGGGTCAGGTCAGTACAAATCAGTCACCATCCACACTTAGAAAAGGTTGGGGTCAGTACAAATCAGTCACCATCCACACTTAGAAAAGGTTCCGGTCAGTACAAATCAGTCACCATCCACACTTGGAAAAGGGTCGGGTCAGTACAAATTAGTCACCATCCACACTTAGAAAAGAGTCGGGGCAGTACAAATCAGTCACCATCCACACTTAGAAAAGGTTCAGGTCAGTACAAATCAGTCACCATCCACACTTAGAAAAGGGTCGTGTCAGTACAAATCAGTCACCATCCACACTTAGAAAAGGGTCGGGTCAGTACAAATCAGTAATCATCCACACTTAGAAAAGGGTCGGGTCAGTACAAATCAGGAACCATCCACACTTAGAAAAGGGTCGGGTCAGTACAAATCAGTCACCATCCACACTTAGAAAAGGTTCGGGTCAGTACAAATCAGTCACCATCCATACTTAGAAAAGGGTCGGGTCAGTACAAATCAGTCACCATCCACACTTAGAAAAGGTTCAGGTCAGTACAAATCAGTAACCATCCACACTTAGAAAAGGGTCGGGTCAGTACAAATCAGTCACCATCCACACTTAGAAAAGGGTCGGGTCCGTACAAATCAGTCACCATCCACACTTAGAAAAGATTCGGGTCAGTACAAATCAGTCACCATCCACACTTAGAAAAGGGTCGGGTCAGTACAAATCAGTAACCATCCACACTTAGAAAAGGGTCGGGTCAGTACAAATCAGTAACCATCCACACTTAGAAAAGGGTCGGGTCAGTACAAATCAGTAACCATCCACACTTAGAAAAGGGTCGGGTCAGTACAAATCAGTAACCATCCACACTTAGAAAAGGGTCGGGTCAGTACAAATCAGTCACCATCCACACTTAGAAAAGGTTCGGGTCAGTACAAATCAGTAACCATCCACACTTAGAAAAGGGTCGGGTCAGTACAAATCAGTCACCATCCACACTTAGAAAAGGGTCGGGTCAGTACAAATCAGTCACCATCCACACTTAGAAAAGGGTCGGGTCAGTACAAATCAGTAACCATCCACACTTAGAAAAGGGTCGGGTCAGTACAAATCAGTAACCATCCACACTTAGAAAAGTGTCGGGTCAGTTCAAATCAGTAAACATCCACACTTAGAAAAGGTTCTGGTCAGTACAAATCAGTCACCATCCACACATAGAAAAGGGTCGGGTCAGTAGAAATCAGTCACCATCCACACTTAGAAAAGGGTCGGGTCAGTACCAATCAGTAACCATCCACACTTAGAAAAGGTTCTGGTCAGTACAAATCAGTCACCAAAAACACTTAGAAAAGGGTCGGGTCAGTACAAATCAGTAACCATCCACACTTAGAAAAGGGTCGGGTCAGTACAAATCAGTAACCATCCACACTTAGAAAAGGTTCTGGTCAGTACAAATCAGTCACCAAAAACACTTAGAAAAGGGTCGGGTCAGTACAAATCAGTAACCATACACACTGAGAAAACGCTCGGGTCAGTACAAATCAGTCACCATCCACACTTAGAAAAGGGTCGGGTCAGTACTAATCAGTCACCATCCAAACTTAGAAAAGGTTCCGGTCAGTACAAATCAGTCACCATCCACACTTAGAAAAGGTTCAGGTCAGTACCAATCAGTAACCATCCACACGTAGAAAAGGTTCGGGTCAGTACAAATCAGTCACCATCCACACTTAGAAAAGGGTCGGGTCAGTTCAAATCAGTCACCATCCACACTTAGAAAAGGGTCGGGTCAGTACAAATCAGTAACCATCCACACTTAGAAAAGGTTCAGGTCAGTACAAATCAGTCACCATCCACACTTAGAAAAGAGTCGGGGCAGTACAAATCAGTCACCATCCACACTTAGAAAAGGTTCAGGTCAGTACAAATCAGTCACCATCCACACTTAGAAAATGGTCGGGTCAGTACAAATCAGTAACCATCCACACTTAGAAAAGGGTCGGGTCAGTACAAATCAGTAACCATCCACACTCAGAAAAGGGTCGGGTCAGTACAAATCAGTCACCATCCACACGTAGAAAAGGTTCGGGTCAGTACAAATCAGCAACCATCCACACTTGGAAAAGGGTCGGGTCAGTACAAATCAGTCACCATCCACAATTAGAAAAGGTTCGGGTCAGTAGAAATCAGTCACCATCCACACTTAGAAAAGGGTCGGTCAGTACAAATCAGTAACCATCCACACTTAGAAAAGGTTCGGGTCAGTACAAATCAGTAACCATCCACACTTAGAAAAGGTTCGGGTCAGTACAAATCAGTAACCATCCGCGCTTAAAAAAGGGTCGGGTCAGTACAAATCAGTCACCATCCACACTTAGAAAAGTTTCCGGTCAGTACAAATCCGTCACCATCCACACTTAGAAAAGATTCGGGTCAGTACAAATCAGTCACCATCCAAACTTAGAAAAGGGTCGGGTCAGTACAAATCAGTCACCATCCACACTTAGAAAAGGGTCGGGTCAGTACAAATCAGTCACCATCCACACTTAGAAAAGGGTCGGGTCAGTACAAATCAGTAACCATCCACACTTAGAAAAGGGTCGGGTCAGTACAAATCCGTCATCATCCAACTTAGAAAAGGTTCGGGTCAGTAAAAATCAGTAACCATCCACACTGAGAAAAGGTTCGGGTCAGTACAAATCAGTCACCATCCACACTTGGAAAAGGGTCGGGTCAGTACAAATCAGTCACCATCGACAATTAGAAAAGGTTCGGGTCAGTACAAATCAGTCACCATCCACACTTAGAAAAGGGTCGGGTCAGTACAAATCAGTAACCATCCACACTTAGAAAAGGTTCGGGTCAGTACAAATCAGTCACCATCCACACTTAGAAAAAGGTTCCGGTCAGTACAAATCAGTCACCATCCGCGCTTAGAAAAGGGTCGGGTCAGTACAAATCAGTCACCATCCACTCTTAGAAAAGGTTCGGTTCAGTACAAATCAGTAACCATCCACACTTAGAAAAGGTTCAGGTCAAAACAAATCAGTAACCATCCACACTTAGAAAAGGTTCGGGTCAGTACAAATCAGTCACCATCCACACATAGAAAAGGGTCGGGTCAGTAGAAATCAGTCACCATCCACACTTAGAAAAGGGTCGGGTCAGTACAAATCAGTAACCATCCACACTTAGAAAAGGTTCTGGTCAGTACAAATCAGTCACCAAAAACACTTAGAAAAGGGTCGGGTCAGTACAAATCAGTAACCATCCACACTTAGAAAAGGGTCGGGTCAGTACAAATCAGTAACCATGCACACTTAGAAAAGGGTCGGGTCAGTACAAATCAGTAACCATCCACACTTAGAAAAGGGTCGGGTCAGTACAAATCAGTCACCATCCACACATAGAAAAGGGTCGGGTCAGTAGAAATCAGTCACCATCCACACTTAGAAAAGGGTCGGGTCAGTACAAATCAGTAACCATCCACACTTAGAAAAGGTTCTGGTCAGTACAAATCAGTCACCAAAAACACTTAGAAAAGGGTCGGGTCAGTACAAATCAGTAACCATCCACACTTAGAAAAGGGTCGGGTCAGTACAAATCAGTAACCATCCACACTTAGAAAAGGTTCTGGTCAGTACAAATCAGTCACCAAAAACACTTAGAAAAGGGTCGGGTCAGTACAAATCAGTAACCATACACACTGAGAAAACGCTCGGGTCAGTACAAATCAGTCACCATCCACACTTAGAAAAGGGTCGGGTCAGTACTAATCAGTCACCATCCAAACTTAGAAAAGGTTCCGGTCAGTACAAATCAGTCACCATCCACACTTAGAAAAGGTTCAGGTCAGTACAAATCAGTAACCATCCACACGTAGAAAAGGTTCGGGTCAGTACAAATCAGTCACCATCCACACTTAGAAAAGGGTCGGGTCAGTTCAAATCAGTCACCATCCACACTTAGAAAAGGGTCGGGTCAGTACAAATCAGTAACCATCCACACTTAGAAAAGGTTCAGGTCAGTACAAATCAGTCACCATCCACACTTAGAAAAGAGTCGGGGCAGTACAAATCAGTCACCATCCACACTTAGAAAAGGTTCAGGTCAGTACAAATCAGTCACCATCCACACTTAGAAAATGGTCGGGTCAGTACAAATCAGTAACCATCCACACTTAGAAAAGGGTCGGGTCAGTACAAATCAGTAACCATCCACACTCAGAAAAGGGTCGGGTCAGTACAAATCAGTCACCATCCACACGTAGAAAAGGTTCGGGTCAGTACAAATCAGCAACCATCCACACTTGGAAAAGGGTCGGGTCAGTACAAATCAGTCACCATCCACAATTAGAAAAGGTTCGGGTCAGTACAAATCAGTCACCATCCACACTTAGAAAAGGGTCGGTCAGTACAAATCAGTAACCATCCACACTTAGAAAAGGTTCGGGTCAGTACAAATCAGTCACCATCCACACTTAGAAAAAGGTTGCGTCAGTACAAATCAGTCACCATCCACACTTAGAAAAGGTTCGGGTCAGTACAAATCAGTAACCATCCGCGCTTAAAAAAGGGTCGGGTCAGTACAAATCAGTCACCATCCACACTTAGAAAAGGTTCCGGTCAGTACAAATCCGTCACCATCCACACTTAGAAAAGATTCGGGTCAGTACAAATCAGTCACCATCCAAACTTAGAAAAGGGTCGGGTCAGTACAAATCAGTCACCATCCACACTTAGAAAAGGGTCGGGTCAGTACAAATCAGTAACCATCCACACTTAGAAAAGGGTCGGGTCAGTACAAATCAGTCACCATCCACACTTAGAAAAGGGTCGGGTCAGTACAAATCAGTAACCATCCACACTTAGAAAAGGGTCGGGTCAGTACAAATCAGTCACCATCCACACTTAGAAAAGGTTCGGGTCTGTACAAATCAGTCACCATCCACACTTAGAAAAGGTTCCGGTCAGTACAAATCAGTCACCATCCACACTTAGAAAAGGTTTGGGTCAGTACAAATCAGTCACCATCCACACTTAGAAAAGGTTCCGGTCAGTACAAATCAGTCACCATCCACACTTAGAAAAGGTTCGGGTCAGTACAAATCAGTCACCATCCACACTTAGAAAAGGGTCGGGTCAGTCCAAATTAGTCACCATCCACATTAGAAAAGAGTCGGGGCAGTACAAATCAGTCACCATCCACACTTAGAAAAGGGTCGGGTCAGTACAAATCAGTAACCATCCACACTTAGAAAAGGGTCGGGTCACTACAAATCAGTCACCATCCACACTTAGAAAAGGGTCGGGTCAGTACAAATCAGTCACCATCCACTCTTAGAAAAGGTTCGGTTCAGTACAAATCAGTAACCATCCACACTTAGAAAAGGTTCAGGTCAAAACAAATCAGTAACCATTCACACACTTAGAAAAGGTTCGGGTCAGTACAAATCAGTAACCATCCACACTTAGAAAAGGGTCGAGTCAGTACAAATCAGTCACCATCCACACTTAGAAAAGGGTCGGGTCAGTACAAATCAGTCACCATCCACACTTAGAAAAGTGTCGGGTCAGTACCAATCATTCACCATCCACACTTAGAAAAGGGTCGGGTCAGTACAAATCAGTCACCATCCACACTTAGAAAAGGGTCGGGTCAGTACAAATCAGTCACAATACACACCTAGAAAAGGGTCGGGTCAGTACAAATCAGTCACCATCCACACTTAGAAAAGGGTCGGGTCAGTACAAATCAGTAACCATCCACACTTAGAAAAGGGACGGGTCAGTACAAATCAGTAACCATCCACACTTAGAAAAGGTTCGGGTCAGTACAAATCAGTCACCATCCACACTGAGAAAAGGTTCGGGTCAGTACAAATCAGTCACCATCCACACTTAGAAAAGGGTCGGGTCAGTACAAATCAGTAACCATCCACACTTAGAAAAGGTTCGGGTCAGTACAAATCAGTCACCATCCACACTTAGAAAAGGTTCCGGTCAGTACAAATCAGTCACCATCCACACTTAGAAAAGGTTCGGGTCAGTACAAATCAGTCACCATACACACACTTAGAAAAGGTTCGGGTCAGTACAAATCAGTAACCATCCACACTTAGAAAAGGGTCGGGTCAGTACAAATCAGTCACCATCCACACTTAGAAAAGGGTCGGGTCAGTACAAATCAGTCACCATCCACAATTAGAAAAGGGTCGGGTCAGTACAAATCATTCACCATCCACACTTAGAAAAGTGTCGGGTCAGTACAAATCAGTCACCATCCACACTTAGAAAAGGGTCGGGTCAGTACAAATCAGTCAGCATCCACACCTAGAAAAGGGTCGGGTCAGTACAAATCAGTCACCATCCACACTTAGAAAAGGGTCGGGTCAGTACAAATCAGTAACCATCCACACTTAGAAAAGGGACGGGTCAGTACAAATCAGTAACCATCCACACTGAGAAAAGGTTCGGGTCAGTACAAATCAGTAACCATCCACACTTAGAAAAGGGTCGGGTCAGTACAAATCAGTCACCATCCACACTGAGAAAAGGTTCGGGTCAGTACAAATCAGTCACCATCCACATTTAGAAAAAGGTCGGGTCAGTACAAATCAGTCACCATCCACACTTAGAAAAGGTTCCGATCAGTACAAATCAGTCACCATCCACACTTAGAAAAGAGTCGGGGCAGTACAAATCAGTCACCATCCACACTTAGAAAAGGGTCGGGTCAGTACAAATCAGTCACCATCCACACTTAGAAAAGGGTCGGGTCAGTACAAATCAGTAACCATCCACACTTAGAAAAGGTTCGGGTCAGTACAAATCAGTCACCATCCACACTGAGAAAAGGTTCGGGTCAGTACAAATCAGTCACCATCCACACTTAGAAAAAGGTCGGGTCAGTACAAATCAGTCACCATCCACACTTAGAAAAGGTTCCGGTCAGTACAAATCAGTCACCATCCACACTTAGAAAAGAGTCGGGGCAGTACAAATCAGTCACCATCCACACTTAGAAAAGGGTCGGGTCAGTACAAATCAGTCACCATCCACATTTAGAAAAGGGTCGGGTCAGTACAAATCAGTAACCATCCACACTTAGAAAAGGGTCGGGTCAGTACAAATCAGTCACCATCCACACTTAGAAAAGGGTCGGGTCAGTACAAATCAGTAACCATCCACACTTAGAAAAGGTTCGGGTCAGTACAAATCAGTCACCATCCACACATAGAAAAGGGTCGGGTCAGTACAAATCAGTCACCATCCACACTTAGAAAAGGTTCGGGTCAGTACAAATCAGTCACCATCCACACTTAGAAAAGGTTCCGGTCAGTACAAATCAGTCACCATCCACTCTTAGAAAAGGGTCGGGTCAGTACAAATCAGTCACCATCCACTCTTAGAAAAGGGTAGGGTCAGTACAAATCAGTCACCATCCACACTTAGAAAAGGGTCGGGTCAGTACAAATCAGTCACCATCCACTCTTAGAAAAGGGTCGGGTCAGTACAAATCAGTCACCATCCACACTTAGAAAAGATTCGGGTCAGTACAAATCAGTCACCATCCACTCTTAGAAAAGGGTCGGGTCAGTACAAATCAGTCACCATCCACACTTAGAAAAGGGTCGGGTCAGTACAAATCAGTAACCATCCACACTTAGAAAAGGGTCGGGTCAGTACAAATCAGTAACCATCCACACTTAGAAAAGGGTCGGGTCAGTACAAATCAGTCACCATCCACACTTAGAAAAGGGTCGGGTCAGTACAAATCAGTAACCATCCACACTTAGAAAAGGTTCGGGTCAGTACAAATCAGTCACCATCCACACTAAGAAAAGGGTCGAGTCAGTACAAATCAGTAACCATTCACACTTAGAAAAGGGTCGGGTCAGTACAAATCAGTTACCATCCACACTTAGAAAAGGGTCGGGTCAGTACAAATCAGTAACCATCCACACTTAGAAAAGGGTCGGGTCAGTACAAATCCGTCACCATCCACACTTAGAAAAGGTTCGGGTAAGTACAAATCAGTAACCATCCACACTGAGAAAAGGTTCGGGTCAGTACAAATCAGTCACCATCCACACTTGGAAAAGGGTCGGGTCAGTACAAATCAGTCACCATCGACAATTAGAAAAGGTTCGGGTCAGTACAAATCAGTCACCATCCACACTTAGAAAAGGGTCGGGTCAGTACAAATCAGTAACCATCCACACTTAGAAAAGGTTCGGGTCAGTACAAATCAGTCACCATCCACACTTAGAAAAAGGTTCCGGTCAGTACAAATCAGTCACCATCCGCGCTTAGAAAAGGGTCGGGTCAGTACAAATCAGTCACCATCCACTCTTAGAAAAGGTTCGGTTCAGTACAAATCAGTAACCATCCACACTTAGAAAAGGTTCAGGTCAAAACAAATCAGTAACCATCCACACTTAGAAAAGGTTCGGGTCAGTACAAATCAGTAACCATCCACACTTAGAAAAGGGTCGGGTCAGTACAAATCAGTAACCATCCACACTTAGAAAAGGGTCGGGTCAGTACAAATCAGTCACCATCCACACTTAGAAAAGTATCGGGTCAGTACAAATCATTCACCATCCACACTTAGAAAAGGGTCGGGTCAGTACAAATCAGTCACCATCCACACTTAGAAAAGGGTCGGTTCAGTACAAATCAGTCACCATCCACACCTAGAAAAGGGTCGGGTCAGTACAAATCAGTCACCATCCACACTTAGAAAAGGGTCGGGTCAGTACAAATCAGTCACCATCCACACTTAGAAAAGGTTCGGGTCAGTACAAATCAGTCACCATCCACAATGAGAAAAGGGTCGGGTCAGTACAAATCAGGAACCATCCACACTTAGAAAAGGTTCGGGTCAGTACAAATCAGTCACCATCCACACTGACAAAAGGGTCGGGTCAGTACAAATCAGTCACCATCCACACTTAGAAAAGGTTCGGGTCAGTACAAATCAGTCACCATCCACACTTAGAAAAGGTTCGGGTCAGGACAAATCAGTCACCATCCACACTTAGAAAAGGGTCGGGTCAGTACAAATCAGTCACCATTTACACTTAGAAAAGGGTCGGGTCAGTACAAATCAGTAACCATTCACACTTAGAAAAGGGTCGGGTCAGTACAAATCAGTAACCATCCACGCTTAGAAAAGGGTCGGGTCAGTACAAATCAGTCACCATCCACACTTAGAAAAGGTTCGGGTCAGTACAAATCAGTCACCATCCACACTTAGAAAAGATTCGGGTCAGTACAAATCAGTCACCATCCACACTTAGAAAAGGGTCGGGTCAGTACAAATCAGTCACCATCCACACTTAGAAAAGGGTCGGGTCAGTACAAATCAGTAACCATCCACACTTAGAAAAGGGTCGGGTCAGTACAAATCAGTCACCATCCACACTTAGAAAAGGTTCAGGTCAGTACAAATCAGTCACCATTCACACACTTAGAAAAGATTCGGGTCAGTACAAATCAGTCACCATCCACACTTAGAAAAGTGTCGGGTCAGTACAAATCAGTAACCATCCACACTTAGAAAAGGTTCGGGTCAGTACAAATCAGTCACCATCCACAATTAGAAAAGGTTCCGGTCAGTACAAATCAGTCACCATCCACACTTAGAAAAGGTTCGGGTCAGTACAAATCAGTCACCATTCACACACTTAGAAAAGGTTCGGGTCAGTACAAATCAGTAACATTCCACACTTAGAAAAGGGTCGGGTCAGTACAAATCAGTCACCATCCACACTTAGAAAAGGGTCGGGTCAGTACAAATCAGTCACCATCCACAATTAGAAAAGGGTCGGGTCAGTACAAATCATTCACCATCCACACTTAGAAAAGTGTCGGGTCAGTACAAATCAGTCACCATCCACACTTAGAAAAGGCTCGGGTCAGTACAAATCAGTCACCATCCACACCTAGAAAAGGGTCGGGTCAGTACAAATCAGTCACCATCCACACTTAGAAAAGGGTCGGGTCAGTACAAATCAGTAACCATCCACACTTAGAAAAGGGACGGGTCAGTACAAATCAGTAACCATCCACACTTAGAAAAGGTTCGGGTCAGTACAAATCAGTCACCATCCACACTGAGAAAAGGTTCGGGTCAGTACAAATCAGTCACCATCCACACTTAGAAAAAGGTCGGGTCAGTACAAATCAGTCACCATCCACACTTAGAAAATGTTCCGGTCAGTACAAATCAGTCACCATCCACACTTAGAAAAGGGTCGGGTCAGTACAAATCAGTCACCATCCACACTTAGAAAAGGGTCGGGTCAGTACAAATCAGTCACCATCCACACTTAGAAAAGAGTCGGGTCAGTACAAATCAGTAACCATCCACACTTAGAAAAGGGTCGGGTCAGTACAAATCAGTAACCATCCACACTTAGAAAAGGGTCGGGTCAGTACAAATCAGTAACCATCCACACTTGGAAAAGGTTCGGGTCAGTACAAATCAGTCACCATCCACACATAGAAAAGGGTCGGGTCAGTACAAATCAGTCACCATCCACACTTAGAAAAGGTTCGGGTCAGTACAAATCAGTCACCATCCACACTTAGAAAAGGTTCCGGTCAGTACAAATCAGTCACCATCCACTCTTAGAAAAGGGTCGGGTCAGTACAAATCAGTCACCATCCACACTTAGAAAAGGGTCGGGTCAGTACAAATCAGTCACCATCCACACTAAGAAAAGGGTCCGGTCAGTACAAATCAGTAACCATCCACACTTAGAAAAGGGTCGGGTCAGTACAAATCAGTAACCATCCACACTTAGAAAAGGGTCTGGTCAGTACAAATCAGTCACCATCCACACTTAGAAAAGGGTCGGGTCAGTACAAATCAGTCACCATCCACACTTAGAAAAGGTTCGGGTCAGTACAAATCAGTCACCATCCACACTTAGAAAAGGGTCGAGTCAGTACAAATCAGTAAACATTCACACTTAGAAAAGGGTCGGGTCAGTACAAATCAGTCACCATCCACACTTAGAAAAGGGTCGGGTCAGTACAAATCAGTAACCATCCACACTTAGAAAAGGGTCGGGTCAGTACAAATCCGTCACCATCCACACTTAGAAAAGGTTCGGGTCAGTACAAATCAGTAACCATCCACACTGAGAAAAGGTTCGGGTCAGTACAAATCAGTCACCATCCACACTTGGAAAAGGGTCGGGTCAGTACAAATCAGTCACCATCGACAATTAGAAAAGGTTCGGGTCAGTACAAATCAGTCACCATCCACACTTAGAAAAGGGTCGGGTCAGTACAAATCAGTAACCATCCACACTTAGAAAAGGTTCGGGTCAGTACAAATCAGTCACCATCCACACTTAGAAAAAGGTTCCGGTCAGCACAAATCAGTCACCATCCGCGCTTAGAAAAGGGTCGGGTCAGTACAAATCAGTCACCATCCACTCTTAGAAAAGGTTCGGTTCAGTACATATCAGTAACCATCCACACTTAGAAAAGGTTCAGGTCAAAACAAATCAGTAACCATCCACACTTAGAAAAGGTTCGGGTCAGTACAAATCAGTAACCATCCACACTTAGAAAAGGGTCGGGTCAGTACAAATCAGTAACCATCCACACTTAGAAAAGGGTCGGGTCAGTACAAATCAGTCACCATCCACACTTAGAAAAGTATCGGGTCAGTACAAATCATTCACCATCCACACTTAGAAAAGGGTCGGGTCAGTCCAAATCAGTCACCATCCACACTTAGAAAAGGGTCGGTTCAGTACAAATCAGTCACCATCCACACCTAGAAAAGGGTCGGGTCAGTACAAATCAGTAACAATCCACACTTAGAAAAGGGTCGGGTCAGTACAAATCAGTCACCATCCACACTTAGAAAAGGTTCGGGTCAGTACAAATCAGTCACCATCCACACTGAGAAAAGGGTCGGGTCAGTACAAATCAGGAACCATCCACACTTAGAAAAGGTTCGGGTCAGTACAAATCAGTCACCATCCACACTGACAAAAGGGTCTTTTCAGTACAAATCAGTCACCATCCACACTTAGAAAAGGTTCGGGTCAGTACAAATCAGTCACCATCCACACTTAGAAAAGGTTCGGGTCAGGACAAATCAGTCACCATCCACACTTAGAAAAGGGTCGGGTCAGTACAAATCAGTCACCATCCACACTTAGAAAAGGGTCGGGTCAGTACAAATCAGTAACCATTCACACTTAGAAAAGGGTCGGGTCAGTACAAATCAGTAACCATCCACGCTTAGAAAAGGGTCGGGTCAGTACAAATCAGTCACCATCCACACTTAGAAAAGGTTCGGGTCAGTACAAATCAGTCACCATCCACACTTAGAAAAGATTCGGGTCAGTACAAATCAGTCACCATCCACACTTAGAAAAGGGTCGGGTCAGTACAAATCAGTCACCATCCACACTTAGAAAAGGGTCGGGTCAGTACAAATCAGTAACCATCCACACTTAGAAAAGGGTCGGGTCAGTACAAATCAGTCACCATCCACACTTAGAAAAGGGTCGGGTCAGTACAAATCAGTAACCATCCACACTTAGAAAAGGTTCGAGTCAGTACAAATCAGTCACCATCCACACTTAGAAAAGGGTCGGGTCAGTACAAATCAGTCACCATCCACACTTAGAAAATGGTCGGGTCAGTACAAATCAGTAACCATCCACACTTAGAAAAGGGTCGGGTCAGTACAAATCAGTAACCATCCACACTTAGAAAAGGGTCGGGTCAGTACAAATCAGTCACCATCCACACTTAGAAAAGGGTCGGGTCAGTACAAATCAGTAACCATCCACACTTAGAAAAGGGTCGGGTCAGTACAAATCAGTCACCATCCACACTTAGAAAAGGGTCGGGTCAGTACAAATCAGTCACCATCCACAGTTAGAAAAGTGTCGGGTCAGTACAAATCAGTCACCATCCACACATAGAAAAGGGTCGGGTCAGTAGAAATCAGTCACCATCCACACTTAGAAAAGGGTCGGGTCAGTACAAATCAGTCACCATCCACACTTAGAAAAGGGTCGGGTCAGTACAAATCAGTAACCATCCACACTTAGAAAAGGTTCTGGTCAGTACAAATCTGTCACCAAAAACACATAGAAAAGGGTCGGGTCAGTACAAATCAGTCACCATCCACACTTAGAAAAGGGTCGGGTCAGTACAATTCAGTCACCATCCACACATAGAAAAGGGTCGGGTCAGTACAAATCAGTCACCATCCACACTTAGAAACGGGTCGTGTCAGTACAAATCAGTAACCATCCACACTTAGAAAAGGTTCGGGTCAGTACAAATCAGTCACCATCCACACTTAGAAAAGGGTCGAGTCAGTACAAATCAGTCACCATCCACACTTAGACAAGGTTCGGGTCAGTACAAATCAGTCACCATCCACACTTAGAAAAGGTTCCGGTCAGTACAAATCAGTCACCATCCACACTTGGAAAAGGGTCGGGTCAGTACAAATCAGTCACCATCCACACTTAGAAAAGGGTCGGGTCAGTACAAATTAGTCACCATCCACACCTAGAAAAGGGTCGGGTCAGTACAAATCAGTCACCATCCACACTTAGAAAAGGGTCGGGTCAGTACAAATCAGTAACCATCCACACTTAGAAAAGGGACGGGTCAGTACAAATCAGTAACCATCCACACTTAGAAAAGGTTCGGGTCAGTACAAATCAGTCACCATCCACACTGAGAAAAGGGTCGGGTCAGTACAAATCAGTCACCATCCACTCTTAGAAAAGGTTCGGTTCAGTACAAATCAGTAACCATCCACACTTAGAAAAGGTTCAGGTCAAAACAAATCAGTAACCATCCACACTTAGAAAAGGTTCGGGTCAGTACAAATCAGTAACCATCCACACTTAGTAAGGGTCGGGTCAGTACAAATCAGTAACCATCCACACTTAGAAAAGGGTCGGGTCAGTACAAATCAGTCACCATCCACACTTAGAAAAGTATCGTGTCAGTACAAATCATTCACCATCCACACTTAGAAAAGGGTCGGGTCAGTACAAATCAGTCACCATCCACACTTAGAAAAGGGTCGGTTCAGTACAAATCAGTCACCATCCACACCTAGAAAAGGGTCGGGTCAGTACAAATCAGTCACCATCCACACTTAGAAAAGGGTCGGGTCAGTACAAATCAGTCACCATCCACACTTAGAAAAGGTTCGGGTCAGTACAAATCAGTCACCATCCACACTGAGAAAAGCGTCGGGTCAGTACAAATCAGGAACCATCCACACTTAGAAAAGGTTCGGGTCAGTACAAATCAGTCACCATCCACACTGACAAAAGGGTCGGGTCAGTACAAATCAGTCACCATCCACACTTAGAAAAGGTTCGGGTCAGTACAAATAAGTCACCATCCACACTTAGAAAAGGTTCGGGTCAGGACAAATTAGTCACCATCCACACTTAGAAAAGGGTCGGGTCAGTACAAATCAGTCACCATCCACACTTAGAAAAGGGTCGGGTCAGTACAAATCCGTAACCATTCACTCTTAGAAAAGGGTCGGGTCAGTACAAATCAGTAACCATCCACGCTTAGAAAAGGGTCGGGTCAGTACAAATCAGTCACCATCCACACTTAGAAAAGGTTCGGGTCAGTACAAATCAGTCACCATCCACACTTAGAAAAGATTCGGGTCAGTACAAATCAGTCACCATCCACACTTAGAAAAGGGTCGGGTCAGTACAAATCAGTCACCATCCACACTTAGAAAATGGTCGGGTCAGTACAAATCAGTAACCATCCACACTTAGAAAAGGGTCGGGTCAGTACAAATCAGTAACCATCCACACTTAGAAAAGGGTCGTGTCAGTACAAATCAGTCACCATCCACACTTAGAAAAGGTTCGGGTCAGTACAAATCAGTAACCATCCACACTTAGAAAAGGGTCGGGTCAGTACAAATCAGTCACCATCCACACTTAGAAAAGGGTCGGGTCAGTACAAATCAGTCACCATCCACACTTAGAAAAGGGTCGGGTCAGTACAAATCAGTAACCATCCACACTGAGAAAAGGGTCGGGTCAGTAGAAATCAGTCACCATCCACACTTAGAAAAGGTTCTGGTCAGTACAAATCAGTCACCAAAAACACATAGAAAAGGGTCGGGTCAGTACAAATCAGTCACCATCCACACTTAGAAAAGGGTCGTGTCAGTACAAATCAGTCACCATCCACACATAGAAAAGGGTCGGGTCAGTACAAATCAGTCACCATCCACACTTAGAAAAGGTTCGGGTCAGTATAAATCAGTCACCATCCATACTTAGAAAAGGGTCAGGTCAGTACAAATCAGTCACCATCCACACTTAGAAAAGGTTCGGGTCAGTACAAATCAGTCACCGTCCACACTTAGAAAAGGTTCCGGTCAGTACAAATCAGTCACCATCCACACTTGGAAAAGGGTCGGGTCAGTACAAATTAGTCACCATCCACAGTTGGAAAAGAGTCGGGGCAGTACAAATCAGTCACCATCCACACTTAGAAAAGGTTCAGGTCAGTACAAATCAGTCACCATCCACACTTAGAAAAGGGTCGGGTCAGTACAAATCAGTCACCATCCACACTTAGAAAAGGGTCGGGTCAGTACAAATCAGTAACCATCCACACTTAGAAAAGGGTCGGGTCAGTATAAATCAGGAACCATCCACACTTAGAAAAGGGTCGGGTCAGTACAAATCAGTCACCATCCACACTTAGAAAAGGTTCGGGTCAGTACAAATCAGTCACGATCCACACTTAGAAAAGGGTCGGGTCAGTACAAATCAGTCACCATCCACACTTAGAAAAGGTTCAGGTCAGTACAAATCAGTAACCATCCACACTTAGAAAAGGGTCGGGTCAGTACAAATCAGTCACCATCCACACTTAGAAAAGGGTCGGGTCAGTACAAATCAGTCACCATCCACACTTAGAAAAGATTCGGGTCAGTACAAATCAGTCACCATCCACACTTAGAAAAGGGTCGGGTCAGTACAAATCAGTCACCATCCACACTTAGAAATGGGTCGGGTCAGTACAAATCAGTAACCATCCACACTTAGAAAAGGGTCGGGTCAGTACAAATCAGTAACCATCCACACTTAGAAAAGGGTCGGGTCAGTACAAATCAGTAACCATCCACACTTAGAAAAGGGTCGGGTCAGTACAAATCAGTCACCATCCACACTTAGAAAAGGGTCGGGTCAGTACAAATCAGTAACCATCCACACTTAGAAAAGGGTCGGGTCAGTACAAATCAGTCACCATCCACACTTAGAAAAGGGTCGGGTCAGTACAAATCAGTCACCATCCACACTTAGAAAAGGGTCGGGTCAGTACAAATCAGTAACCATCCACACTTAGAAAAGGGTCGGGTCAGTACAAATCAGTAACCATCCACACTTAGAAAAGTGTCGGGTCAGTATAAATCAGGAACCATCCACACTTAGAAAAGGGTCGGGTCAGTACAAATCAGTCACCATCCACACTTAGAAAAGGTTCGGGTCAGTACAAATCAGTCACCATCCACACTTAGAAAAGGGTCGGGTCAGTACAAATCAGTCACCATCCACACTTAGAAAAGGTTCAGGTCAGTACAAATCAGTAACCATCCACACTTAGAAAAGGGTCGGGTCAGTACAAATCAGTCACCATCCACACTTAGAAAAGGGTCGGGTCAGTACAAATCAGTCACCATCCACACTTAGAAAAGATTCGGGTCAGTACAAATCAGTCACCATCCACACTTAGAAAAGGGTCGGGTCAGTACAAATCAGTCACCATCCACACTTAGAAATGGGTCGGGTCAGTACAAATCAGTAACCATCCACACTTAGAAAAGGGTCGGGTCAGTACAAATCAGTAACCATCCACACTTAGAAAAGGGTCGGGTCAGTACAAATCAGTAACCATCCACACTTAGAAAAGGGTCGGGTCAGAACAAATCAGTCACCATCCACACTTAGAAAACGGTCGGGTCAGTACAAATCAGTAACCATCCACACTTAGAAAAGGGTCGGGTCAGTACAAATCAGTCACCATCCACACTTAGAAAAGGGTCGGGTCAGTACAAATCAGTCACCATCCACACTTAGAAAAGGGTCGGGTCAGTACAAATCAGTAACCATCCACACTTAGAAAAGGGTCGGGTCAGTACAAATCAGTAACCATCCACACTTAGAAAAGGGTCGGGTCAGTACAAATCAGTAACCATCCACACTTAGAAAAGGTTCTGGTCAGTACAAATCAGTCACCATCCACACATAGAAAAGTGTCGGGTCAGTAGAAATCAGTCACCATCCACACTTAGAAAAGGGTCGGGTCAGTACAAATCAGTAACCATCCACACTTAGAAAAGGTTCTGGTCAGTACAAATCAGTCACCAAAAACACTTAGAAAAGGGTCGGGTCAGTACAAATCAGTAACCATCCACACTTAGAAAAGGTTCTGGTCAGTACAAATCAGTCACCAAAAACACTTAGAAAAGGGTCGGGTCAGTACAAATCAGTAACCATACACACTGAGAAAACGCTCGGGTCAGTACAAATCAGTAACCATCCACACTTAGAAAAGGGTCGGGTCAGTACAAATCAGTAACCATCCACACTCAGAAAAGGGTCGGGTCAGTACAAATCAGTCACCATCCACACTTAGAAAAGGTTCGGGTCAGTACAAATCAGCAACCATCCACACTTGGAAAAGGTTCGGGTCAGTACTAATCAGTCACCATCCACAATTAGAAAAGGTTCGGGTCAGTACAAATCAGTCACCATCGACACTTAGAAAAGGGTCGGTCAGTACAAATCAGTAACCATCCACACTTAGAAAAGGTTCGGGTCAGTACAAATCAGTCACCATCCACACTTAGAAAAAGGTTGGGTCAGTACAAATCAGTCACCATCCACACTTAGAAAAGGTTCGGGTCAGTACAAATCAGTAACCATCCGCGCTTAAAAAAGGGTCGGGTCAGTACAAATCAGTCACCATCCACACTTAGAAAAGGTTCCGGTCAGTACAAATCCGTCACCATCCACACTTAGAAAAGATTCGGGTCAGTACAAATCAGTCACCATCCAAAATTAGAAAAGGGTCGGGTCAGTACAAATCAGTCACCATCCACACTTAGAAAAGGGTCGGGTCAGTACAAATCAGTAACCATCCACACTTAGAAAAGGGTCGGGTCAGTACAAATCAGTCACCATCCACACTTAGAAAAGGGTCGGGTCAGTACAAATCAGTAACCATCCACACTTAGAAAAGGTTTGGGTCAGTACAAATCAGTCACCATCCACACTTAGAAAAGGTTCCGGTCAGTACAAATCAGTCACCATCCACACTTAGAAAAGGTTCGGGTCAGTACAAATCAGTCACCATCCACACTTAGAAAAGGGTCGCGTCAGTCCAAATTAGTCACCATCCACACTTAGAAAAGAGTCGGGGCAGTACAAATCAGTCACCATCCACACTTAGAAAAGGGTCGGGTCAATACAAATCAGTAACCATCCACACTTAGAAAAGGGTCGGGTCACTACAAATCAGTCACCATCCACACTTAGAAAAGGGTCGGGTCTGTACAAATCAGTCACCATCCACTCTTAGAAAAGGTTCGGTTCAGTACAAATCAATAACCATCCACACTTAGAAAAGGTTCAGGTCAAAACAAATCAGTAACCATTCACACACTTAGAAAAGGTTCGGGTCAGTACAAATCAGTAACCATCCACACTTAGAAAAGGGTCGGGTCAGTACAAATCAGTCACCATCCACACTTAGAAAAGGGTCGGGTCAGTACAAATCAGTCACCATCCACACTTAGAAAAGTGTCGGGTCAGTACAAATCATTCACCATCCACACTTAGAAAAGGGTCGGGTCAGTACAAATCAGTCACCATCCACACTTAGAAAAGGGTCGGGTCAGTACAAATCAGTCACCATCCACACCTAGAAAAGGGTCGGGTCAGTACAAATCAGTCACCATCCACACTTAGAAAAGGGTCGGGTCAGTACAAATCAGTAACCATCCACACTTAGAAAAGGGACGGGTCAGTACAAATCAGTAACCATCCACACTTAGAAAAGGTTCGGGTCAGTACAAATCAGTCACCATCCACACTGAGAAAAGGTTCGGGTCAGTACAAATCAGTCACCATCCACACTTAGAAAAGGGTCGGGTCAGTACAAATCAGTAACCATCCACACTTAGAAAAGGTTCGGGTCAGTACAAATCAGTCACCATCCACACTTAGAAAAGGTTCCGGTCAGTACAAATCAGTCACCATCCACACTTAGAAAAGGTTCGGGTCAGTACAAATCAGTCACCATTCACACACTTAGAAAAGGTTCGGGTCAGTACAAATCAGTAACCATCCACACTTAGAAAAGGGTCGGGTCAGTACAAATCAGTCACCATCCACACTTAGAAAAGGGTCGGGTCAGTACAAATCAGTCACCATCCACAATTAGAAAAGGGTCGGGTCAGTACAAATCATTCACCATCCACACTTAGAAAAGTGTCGGGTCAGTACAAATCAGTCACCATCCACACTTAGAAAAGGGTCGGGTCAGTACAAATCAGTCACCATCCACACCTAGAAAAGGGTCGGGTCAGTACAAATCAGTCACCATCCACACTTAGAAAAGGGTCGGGTCAGTACAAATCAGTAACCATCCACACTTAGAAAAGGGACGGGTCAGTACAAATCAGTAACCATCCACACTTAGAAAAGGTTCGGGTCAGTACAAATCAGTCACCATCCACACTGAGAAAAGGTTCGGGTCAGTACAAATCAGTCACCATCCACATTTAGAAAAAGGTCGGGTCAGTACAAATCAGTCACCATCCACACTTAGAAAAGGTTCCGGTCAGTACAAATCAGTCACCATCCACACTTAGAAAAGAGTCGGGGCAGTACAAATCAGTCACCATCCACACTTAGAAAAGGGTCGGGTCAGTAAAAATCAGTCACCATCCACACTTAGAAAAGGGTCGGGTCTGTACTAATCAGTCACCATCCACACTTAGAAAAGGGTCGGGTCAGTACAAATCAGTAACCATCCACACTTAGAAAAGGTTCGGGTCAGTACAAATCAGTCACCATCCACACATAGAAAAGGGTCGGGTCAGTACAAATCAGTCACCATCCACACTTAGAAAAGGTTCGGGTCAGTACAAATCAGTCACCATCCACACTTAGAAAAGGTTCCGGTCAGTACAAATCAGTCACCATCCACTCTTAGAAAAGGGTCGGGTCAGTACAAATCAGTCACCATCCACACTTAGAAAAGATTCGGGTCAGTACAAATCAGTCACCATCCACTCTTAGAAAAGGGTCGGGTCAGTACAAATCAGTCACCATCCACACTTAGAAAAGGGTCGGGTCAGTACAAATCAGTAACCATCCACACTTAGAAAAGGGTCGGGTCAGTACAAATCAGTAACCATCCACACTTAGAAAAGGGTCGGGTCAGTACAAATCAGTCACCATCCACACTTAGAAAAGGGTCGGGTCAGTACAAATCAGTAACCATCCACACTTAGAAAAGGTTCGGGTCAGTACAAATCAGTCACCATCCACACTTAGAAAAGGGTCGAGTCAGTACAAATCAGTAACCATTCACACTTAGAAAAGGGTCGGGTCAGTACAAATCAGTCACCATCCACACTTAGAAAAGGATCGGGTCAGTACAAATCAGTAACCATCCACACTTAGAAAAGGGTCGGGTCAGTACAAATCCGTCACCATCCACACTTAGAAAAGGTTCGGGTCAGTACAAATCAGGAACCATCCACACTGAGAAAAGGTTCGGGTCAGTACAAATCAGTCACCATCCACACTTGGAAAAGGGTCGGGTCAGTACAAATCAGTCACCATCGACAATTAGAAAAGGTTCGGGTCAGTACAAATCAGTCACCATCCACACTTAGAAAAGGGTCGGGTCAGTACAAATCAGTAACCATCCACACTTAGAAAAGGTTCGGGTCAGTACAAATCAGTCACCATCCACACTTAGAAAAAGGTTCCGGTCAGTACAAATCAGTCACCATCCGCGCTTAGAAAAGGGTCGGGTCAGTACAAATCAGTCACCATCCACTCTTAGAAAAGGTTCGGTTCAGTACAAATCAGTAACCATCCACACTTAGAAAAGGTTCAGGTCAGTACAAATCAGTAACCATCCACACTTAGAAAAGGGTCGGGTCAGTACAAATCAGTAACCATCCACACTTAGAAAAGGGTCGGGTCAGTACAAATCAGTCACCATCCACACTTAGAAAAGTATGGGGTCAGTACAAATCATTCACCATCCACACTTAGAAAAGGGTCGGGTCAGTACAAATCAGTCACCATCCACACTTAGAAAAGGGTCGGTTCAGTACAAATCAGTCACCATCCACACCTAGAAAAGGGTCGGGTCAGTACAAATCAGTCACCATCCACACTTAGAAAAGGGTCGGGTCAGTACAAATCAGTCACCATCCACACTTAGAAAAGGTTCGGGTCAGTACAAATCAGTCACCATCCACAATGAGAAAAGGGTCGGGTCAGTACAAATCAGGAACCATCCACACTTAGAAAAGGTTCGGGTCAGTACAAATCAGTCACCATCCACACTGACAAAAGGGTCGGGTCAGTACAAATCAGTCACCATCCACACTTAGAAAAGGTTCGGGTCAGTACAAATCAGTCACCATCCACACTTAGAAAAGGTTCGGGTCAGGACAAATCAGTCACCATCCACACTTAGAAAAGGGTCGGGTCAGTACAAATCAGTCACCATTTACACTTAGAAAAGGGTCGGGTCAGTACAAATCAGTAACCATTCACACTTAGAAAAGGGTCGGGTCAGTACAAATCAGTAACCATCCACGCTTAGAAAAGGGTCGGGTCAGTACAAATCAGTCACCATCCACACTTAGAAAAGGTTCGGGTCAGTACAAATCAGTCACCATCCACACTTAGAAAAGATTCGGGTCAGTACAAATCAGTCACCATCCACACTTAGAAAAGGGTCGGGTCAGTACAAATCAGTCACCATCCACACTTAGAAAAGGGTCGGGTCAGTACAAATCAGTAACCATCCACACTTAGAAAAGGGTCGGGTCAGGACAAATCAGTCACCATCCACACTTAGAAAAGGTTCAGGTCAGTACAAATCAGTCACCATCCACAATTAGAAAAGGGTCGGGTCAGTACAAATCAGTAACCATCCACACTTAGAAAAGGGTCGGGTCAGTACAAATCAGTAACCATCCACACTTAGAAAAGGGTCGGGTCACTACAAATCAGTCACCATCCACACTTAGAAAAGGGTCGGGTCTGTACAAATCAGTCACCATCCACTCTTAGAAAAGGTTCGGTTCAGTACAAATCAGTAACCATCCACACTTAGAAAAGTTTCAGGTCAAAACAAATCAGTAACCATTCACACACTTAGAAAAGGTTCGGGTCAGTACAAATCAGTAACCATCCACACTTAGAAAAGGGTCGGGTCAGTACAAATCAGTCACCATCCACACTTAGAAAAGGGTCGGGTCAGTACAAATCAGTCACCATCCACACTTAGAAAAGTGTCGGGTCAGTACAAATCATTCACCATCCACACTTAGAAAAGGGTCGGGTCCGTACAAATCAGTCACCATCCACACTTAGAAAAGGGTCGGGTCAGTACAAATCAGCCACCATCCACACCTAGAAAAGGGTCGGTTCAGTACAAATCAGTCACCATCCACACTTAGAAAAGGGTCGGGTCAGTACAAATCAGTAACCATCCACACTTAGAAAAGGGACGGGTCAGTACAAATCAGTAACCATCCACACTTAGAAAAGGTTCGGGTCAGTACAAATCAGTCACCATCCACACTGAGAAAAGGTTCGGGTCAGTACAAATAAGTCACCATCCACACTTAGAAAAGGGTCGGGTCAGTACAAATCAGTAACCATCCACACTTAGAAAAGGTTCGGGTCAGTACAAATCAGTCACCATCCACACTTAGAAAAGGTTCCGGTCAGTACAAATCAGTCGCCATCCACACTTAGAAAAGCTTCGGGTCAGTACAAATCAGTCACCATTCACACACTTAGAAAAGGTTCGGGTCAGTACAAATCAGTAATCATCCACACTTAGAAAAGGGTCGGGTCAGTACAAATCAGTCACCATCCACACTTAGAAAAGGGTCGGGTCAGTACAAATCAGTCACCATCCACAATTAGAAAAGGGTCGGGTCAGTACAAATCATTCACCATCCAAACTTAGAAAAGTGTCGGGTCAGTACAAATCAGTCACCATCCACACTTAGAAAAGGGTCGGGTCAGTACAAATCAGTCACCATCCACACTTAGAAAAGGGTCGGGTCAGTACAAATCAGTCACCATCCACACTTAGAAAAGGGTCGGGTCAGTACAAATCAGTAACCATCCACACTTAGAAAAGGGACGGGTCAGTACAAATCAGTAACCATCCACACTTAGAAAAGATTCGGGTCAGTACAAATCAGTCACCATCCACACTGAGAAAAGGTTCGGGTCAGTACAAATCAGTCACCATCCACACTTAGAAAAGGGTCGGGTCAGTACAAATCAGTCACCATCCACACTTAGAAAAGGTTCCGGTCAGTACAAATCAGTCACCATCCACACTTAGAAAAGGGTCGGGTCAGTACAAATCAGTAACCATCCACACTTAGAAAAGAGTCGGGGCAGTACAAATCAGTCACCATCCACACTTAGAAAAGGGTCGGGTCAGTACAAATCAGTCACCATCCACACTTAGAAAAGGGTCGGGTCAGTACAAATCAGTAACCATCCACACTTAGAAAAGGGTCGGGTCAGTACAAATCAGTAACCATCCACACTTAGAAAAGGGTCGGGTCAGTACAAATCAGTAACCATCCACACTTGGAAAAGGTTCGGGTCAGTACAAATCAGTCACCATCCACACATAGAAAAGGGTCGGGTCAGTACAAATCAGTCACCATCCACACTTAGAAAAGGTTCGGGTCAGTACAAATCAGTCACCATCCACACTTAGAAAAGGTTCGGGTCAGTACAAATCAGTCACCATCCACTCTTAGAAAAGGGTCGGGTCAGTACAAATCAGTCACCATCCACACTTAGAAAAGGGTCGGGTCAGTACAAATCAGTCACCATCCACACTTAGAAAAGGGTCGGTTCAGTACAAATCAGTAACCATCCACACTTAGAAAAGGGTCGGGTCAGTACAAATCAGTAACCATCCACAATTAGAAAAGGGTCGGGTCAGTACAAATCAGTCACCATCCACACTTAGAAAAGGGTCGGGTCAGTACAAATCAGTCACCATCCACACTTAGAAAAGGTTCCGGTCAGTACAAATCAGTCACCATCCACACTTAGAAAAGGGTCGAGTCAGTACAAATCAGTAACCATTCACACTTAGAAAAGGGTCGGGTCAGTACAAATCAGTCACCATCCACACTTAGAAAAGGGTCGGGTCAGTACAAATCAGTAACCATCCACACTTAGAAAAGGGTCGGGTCAGTACAAATCCGTCACCATCCACACTTAGAAAAGGTTCGGGTCAGTACAAATCAGTAACCATCCACACTGAGAAAAGGTTCGGGTCAGTACAAATCAGTCACCATCCACACTTGGAAAAGGGTCGGGTCAGTACAAATCAGTCACCATCGACAATTAGAAAAGGGTCGAGTCAGCACAAATCAGTCACCATCCGCGCTTAGAAAAGGGTCGGGTCAGTACAAATCAGTAACCATCCACACTTAGAAAAGGGTCGGGTCAGTACAAATCAGTAACCATCCACACTTAGAAAAGGGTCGGGTCAGTACAAATCAGTAACCATCCACACTTAGAAAAGTGTCGGGTCAGTACAAATCAGTCACCATCCACACTTAGAAAAGTATCGGGTCAGTACAAATCATTCACCATCCACACTTAGAAAAGGGTCGGGTCAGTACAAATCAGTCACCATCCACACTTAGAAAAGGGTCGGTTCAGTACAAATCAGTCACCATCCACACCTAGAAAAGGGTCGGGTCAGTACAAATCAGTAACCATCCACACTTAGAAAAGGGTCGGGTCAGTACAAATCAGTCACCATCCACACTTAGAAAAGGTTCGGGTCAGTACAAATCAGTCACCATCCACACTGAGAAAAGGGTCAGGTCAGTACAAATCAGGAACCATCCACACTTAGAAAAGGTTCGGGTCAGTACAAATCACTCACCATCCACACTGACAAAAGGGTCGGGTCAGTACAAATCAGTCACCATCCACACTTAGAAAAGGGTCGGGTCAGTACAAATCAGTCACCATCCACACTTAGAAAAGGTTCGGGTCAGGACAAATCAGTCACCATCCACACCTAGAAAAGGGTCGGGTCAGTACAAATCAGTCACCATCCACACTTAGAAAAGGGTCGGGTCAGTACAAATCAGTAACCATTCACACTTAGAAAAGGGTCGGGTCAGTACAAATCAGTAACCATCCACGCTTAGAAAAGGGTCGGGTCAGTACAAATCAGTCACCATCCACACTTAGAAAAGGTTCGGGTCAGTACAAATCAGTCACCATCCACACTTAGAAAAGATTCGGGTCAGTACAAATCAGTCACCATCCACACTTAGAAAAGGGTCGGGTCAGTACAAATCAGTCACCATCCACACTTAGAAAAGGGTCGGGTCAGTACAAATCAGTAACCATCCACACTTAGAAAAGGGTCGGGTCAGTACAAATCAGTCACCATCCACACTTAGAAAAGGGTCGGGTCAGTACAAATCAGTAACCATCCACACTTAGAAAAGGTTCGGGTCAGTACAAATCAGTCACCATCCACACTTAGAAAAGGGTCGGGTCAGTACAAATCAGTCACCATCCACACTTAGAAAATGGTCGGGCCAGTACAAATCAGTAACCATCCACACTTAGAAAAGGGTCGGGTCAGTACAAATCAGTAACCATCCACACTTAGAAAAGGGTCGGGTCAGTACAAATCAGTCACCATCCACACTTAGAAAAGGGTCGGGTCAGTACAAATCAGTAACCATCCACACTTAGAAAAGGGTCGGGTCAGTACAAATCAGTCACCATCCACACTTAGAAAAGGGTCGGGTCAGTACAAATCAGTCACCATCCACAGTTAGAAAAGTGTCGGGTCAGTACAAATCAGTAACCATCCACACTTAGAAAAGGTTCTGGTCAGTACAAATCAGTCACCATCCACACATAGAAAAGGGTCGGGTCAGTAGAAATCAGTCACCATCCACACTTAGAAAAGGGTCGGGTCAGTACAAATCAGTCACCATCCACACTTAGAAAAGGGTCGGGTCAGTACAAATCCGTCACCATCCACACTTAGAAAAGGTTCGGGTCAGTACAAATCAGTAACCATCCACACTGAGAAAAGGTTCGGGTCAGTACAAATCAGTCACCATCCACACTTGGAAAAGGGTCGGGTCAGTACAAATCAGTCACCATCGACAATTAGAAAAGGTTCGGGTCAGTACAAATCAGTCACCATCCACACTTAGAAAAGGGTCGGGTCAGTACAAATCAGTAACCATCCACACTTAGAAAAGGTTCGGGTCAGTACAAATCAGTCACCATCCACACTTAGAAAAAGGTTCCGGAGAGCACAAATCAGTCACCATCCGCGCTTAGAAAAGGGTCGGGTCAGTACAAATCAGTCACCATCCACACTTAGAAAAGGTTCCGGTCAGTACAAATCAGTCACCATCCACACTTAGAAAAGTATCGGGTCAGTACAAATCAGTAACCATCCACACTTAGAAAAGGTTCGGGTCAGTACAAATCAGTAACCATCCACACTTAGAAAAGGGTCGGGTCAGTACAAATCAGTCACCATCCACACTTAGAAAAGGTTCAGGTCAGTACAAATCAGTCACCATCCACACTTAGAAAAGGGTCGGGTCAGTACAAATCAGTCACCATCCACACTAAGAAAAGGGTCGGGTCAGTACAAATAAGTCACCATCCACACTTAGAAAAGGGTCGGTTCAGTACAAATCAGTCACCATCCACACCTAGAAAAGGGTCGGGTCAGTACAAATCAGTAACCATCCACACTTCGAAAAGGGTCAGGTCAGTACAAATCAGTCACCATCCACACTTAGAAAAGGTTCGGGTCAGTACAAATCAGTCACCATCCACACTTAGAAAAGGGTCGGGTCAGTACAAATCAGTAACCATCCACACTTAGAAAAGGTTCGGGTCAGTACAAATCAGTCACCATCCACACTGACAAAAGGGTCGGGTCAGTACAAATCAGTCACCATCCACACTTAGAAAAGGTTCGGGTCAGTACAAATCAGTCACCATCCACACTTAGAAAAGGTTCGGGTCAGTACAAATCAGTCACCATCCACACTTAGAAAAGGGTCGGGTCAGTACAAATCAGTAACCATCCACACTTAGAAAAGGGTCGGGTCAGTACAAATCAGTCACCATCCACACTTAGAAAAGGGTCGGGTCAGTACAAATCAGTAACCATCCACACTTAGAAAAGGGTCGGGTCAGTACAAATCAGTCACCATCCACACTTAGAAAAGGGTCGGGTCAGTACAAATCAGTAACCATCCACACTTAGAAAAGGGTCGGGTCAGTACAAATCAGTCACCATCCACACATAGAAAAGGGTCGGGTCAGTACAAATCAGTAACCATCCACACTTAGAAAAGTGTCGGGTCAGTACAAATCAGTAACCATCCACACTTAGAAAAGGTTCGGGTCAGTACAAATCAGTCACCATCCACACTTAGAAAAGGTTCGGGTCAGGACAAATCAGTCACCATCCACACTTAGAAAAGGGTCGGGTCAGTACAAATCAGTCACCATCCACACTTAGAAAAGGGTCGGGTCAGTACAAATCAGTAACCATCCACGCTTAGAAAAGGGTCGGGTCAGTACAAATCAGTCACCATCCATACTTAGAAAAGGGTCGGGTCAGTACAAATCAGTAACCATCCACACTTAGAAAAGGGTCGGGTCAGTACAAATCAGTCACCATCCACACTTAGAAAAGGGTCGGGTCAGTACAAATCAGTCACCATCCACACTTAGAAAAGGGTCAGGTCAGTACAAATCAGTACCCATCCACACTTAGAAAAGGGTCGGGTCAGTACAAATCAGTCACCATCCACACTTAGAAAAGGGTCGGGTCAGTACAAATCAGTCACCATCCACACTTAGAAAAGGGTCGGGTCAGTACAAATCAGTAACCATCCACACTTAGAAAAGGGTCGGGTCAGTACAAATCAGTAACCATCCACACTTAGAAAAGTGTCGGGTCAGTACAAATCAGTAACCATCCACACTTAGAAAAGGTTCTGGTCAGTACAAATCAGTCACCATCCACACATAGAAAAGTGTCGGGTCAGTAGAAATCAGTCACCATCCACACTTAGAAAAGGGTCGGGTCAGTACAAATCAGTAACCATCCACACTTAGAAAAGGTTCTGGTCAGTACAAATCAGTCACCAAAAACACTTAGAAAAGGGTCGGGTCAGTACAAATCAGTAACCATCCACACTTAGAAAAGGTTCTGGTCAGTACAAATCAGTCACCAAAAACACTTAGAAAAGGGTCGGGTCAGTACAAATCAGTAACCATACACAATGAGAAAACGCTCGGGTCAGTACAAATCAGTCACCATCCACACTTAGAAAAGGGTCGGGTCAGTACTAATCAGTCACCATCCAAACTTAGAAAAGGTTCAGGTCAGTACAAATCAGTCACCATCCACACGTAGAAAAGGTTCGGGTCAGTACAAATCAGTCACCATCCACACTTAGAAAAGGGTCGGGTCAGTTCAAATCAGTCACCATCCACACTTAGAAAAGGGTCGGGTCAGTACAAATCAGTAACCATCCACACTTAGAAAAGGTTCAGATCAGTACAAATCAGTCACCATCCACACTTAGAAAAGAGTCGGGGCAGTACAAATCAGTCACCATCCACACTTAGAAAAGGTTCAGGTCAGTACAAATCAGTCACCATCCACACTTAGAAAATGGTCGGGTCAGTACAAATCAGTAACCATCCACACTTAGAAAAGGGTCGGGTCAGTACAAATCAGTAACCATCCACACTCAGAAAAGGGTCGGGTCAGTACAAATCAGTCACCATCCACACTTAGAAAAGGTTCGGGTCAGTACAAATCAGCAACCATCCACACTTGGAAAAGGGTCGGGTCAGTACTAATCAGTCACCATCCACAATTAGAAAAGGTTCGGGTCAGTACAAATCAGTCACCATCGACACTTAGAAAAGGGTCGGTCAGTACAAATCAGTAACCATCCACACTTAGAAAAGGTTCGGGTCAGTACAAATCAGTCACCATCCACACTTAGAAAAAGGTTGGGTCAGTACAAATCAGTCACCATCCACACTTAGAAAAGGTTCGGGTCAGTACAAATCAGTAACCATCCGCGCTTAAAAAAGGGTCGGGTCAGTACAAATCAGTCACCATCCACACTTAGAAAAGGTTCCGGTCAGTACAAATCCGTCACCATCCACACTTAGAAAAGATTCGGGTCAGTACAAATCAGTCACCATCCAAAATTAGAAAAGGGTCGGGTCAGTACAAATCAGTCACCATCCACACTTAGAAAAGGGTCGGGTCAGTACAAATCAGTAACCATCCACACTTAGAAAAGGGTCGGGTCAGTACAAATCAGTCACCATCCACACATAGAAAAGGGTCGGGTCAGTACAAATCAGTAACCATCCACACTTAGAAAAGGTTTGGGTCAGTACAAATCAGTCACCATCCACACTTAGAAAAGGTTCCGGTCAGTACAAATCAGTCACCATCCACACTTAGAAAAGGTTCGGGTCAGTACAAATCAGTCACCATCCACACTTAGAAAAGGGTCGGGTCAGTCCAAATTAGTCACCATCCACACTTAGAAAAGAGTCGGGGCAGTACAAATCAGTCACCATCCACATTTAGAAAAGGGTCGGGTCAATACAAATCATTAACCATCCACACTTAGAAAAGGGTCGGGTCACTACAAATCAGTCACCATCCACACTTAGAAAAGGGTCGGGTCTGTACAAATCAGTCACCATCCACACTTAGAAAAGGTTCGGTTCAGTACAAATCAGTAACCATCCACACTTAGAAAAGGTTCAGGTCAAAACAAATCAGTAACCATTCACACACTTAGAAAAGGTTCGGGTCAGTACAAATCAGTCACCATCCACACTTAGAAAAGGGTCGGGTCAGTACAAATCAGTCACCATCCACACTTAGAAAAGGGTCGGGTCAGTACAAATCAGTCACCATCCACACTTAGAAAAGTGTCGGGTCAGTACAAATCATTCACCATCCACACTTAGAAAAGGGTCGGGTCAGTACAAATCAGTCACCATCCACACTTAGAAAAGGGTCGGGTCAGTACAAATCAGTCACCATCGACACCTAGAAAAGGGTCGGGTCAGTACAAATCAGTCACCATCCACACTTAGAAAAGGGTCGGGTCAGTACAAATCAGTAACCATCCACACTTAGAAAAGGGACGGGTCAGTACAAATCAGTAACCATCCACACTTAGAAAAGGTTCGGGTCAGTACAAATCAGTCACCATCCACACTGAGAAAAAGTTCGGGTCAGTACAAATCAGTCACCATCCACACTTAGAAAAGGGTCGGGTCAGTACAAATCAGTAAGCATCCACACTTAGAAAAGGTTCGGGTCAGTACAAATCAGTCACCATCCACACTTAGAAAAGGTTCCGGTCAGTACAAATCAGTCACCATCCACACTTAGAAAAGGTTCGGGTCAGTACAAATCAGTCACCATTCACACACTTAGAAAAGGTTCGGGTCAGTACAAATCAGTAACCATCCACACTTAGAAAAGGGTCGGGTCAGTACAAATCAGTCACCATCCACACTTAGAAAAGGGTCGGGTCAGTACAAATCAGTCACCATCCACAATTAGAAAAGGGTCGGGTCAGTACAAATCATTCACCATCCACACTTAGAAAAGTGTCGGGTCAGTACAAATCAGTCACCATCCACACTTAGAAAAGGGTCGGGTCAGTACAAATCAGTCACCATCCACACCTAGAAAAGGGTCGGGTCAGTACAAATCAGTCACCATCCACACTTAGAAAAGGGTCGGGTCAGTACAAATCAGTAACCATCCACACTTAGAAAAGGGACGGGTCAGTACAAATCAGTAACCATCCACACTTAGAAAAGGTTCGGGTCAGTACAAATCAGTCACCATCCACACTGAGAAAAGGTTCGGGTCAGTACAAATCAGTCACCATCCACATTTAGAAAAAGGTCGGGTCAGTACAAATCAGTCACCATCCACACTTAGAAAAGGTTCCGGTCAGTACAAATCAGTCACCATCCACACTTAGAAAAGAGTCGGGGCAGTACAAATCAGTCACCATCCACACTTAGAAGAGGGTCGGGTCAGTAAAAATCAGTAACCATCCACACTTAGAAAAGGGTCGGGTCAGTACTAATCAGTCACCATCCACACTTAGAAAAGGGTCGGGTCAGTACAAATCAGTAACCATCCACACTTAGAAAAGGTTCGGGTCAGTACAAATCAGTCACCATCCACACATAGAAAAGGGTCGGGTCAGTACAAATCAGTCACCATCCACACTTAGAAAAGGTTCGGGTCAGTACAAATCAGTCACCATCCACACTTAGAAAAGGTTCCGGTCAGTACAAATCAGTCACCATCCACTCTTAGAAAAGGGTCGGGTCAGTACAAATCAGTCACCATCCACACTTAGAAAAGATTCGGGTCAGTACAAATCAGTCACCATCCACTCTTAGAAAAGGGTCGGGTCAGTACAAATCAGTCACCATCCACACTTAGAAAAGGGTCGGGTCAGTACAAATCAGTAACCATCCACACTTAGAAAAGGGTCGGGTCAGTACAAATCAGTAACCATCCACACTTAGAAAAGGGTCGGGTCAGTACAAATCAGTCACCATCCACACTTAGAAAAGGGTCGGGTCAGTACAAATCAGTAACCATCCACACTTAGAAAAGGTTCGGGTCAGTACAAATCAGTCACCATCCACACTTAGAAAAGGGTCGAGTCAGTACAAATCAGTAACCATTCACACTTAGAAAAGGGTCGGGTCAGTACAAATCAGTCACCATCCACACTTAGAAAAGGATCGGGTCAGTACAAATCAGTAACCATCCACACTTTGAAAAGGGTCGGGTCAGTACAAATCCGTCACCATCCACACTTAGAAAAGGTTCGGGTCAGTACAAATCAGTAACCATCCTCACTGAGAAAAGGTTCGGGTCAGTACAAATCAGTCACCATCCACACTTGGAAAAGGGTCGGGTCAGTACAAATCAGTCACCATCGACAATTAGAAAAGGTTCGGGTCAGTACAAATCAGTCACCATCCACACTTAGAAAAGGGTCGGGTCAGTACAAATCAGTAACCATCCACACTTATAAAAGGTTCGGGTCAGTACAAATCAGTCACCATCCACACTTAGAAAAAGGTTCCGGTCAGTACAAATCAGTCACCATCCGCGCTTAGAAAAGGGTCGGGTCAGTACAAATCAGTCACCATCCACTCTTAGAAAAGGTTCGGTTCAGTACAAATCAGTAACCATCCACACTTAGAAAAGGTTCAGGTCAAAACAAATCAGTAACCATCCACACTTAGAAAAGGGACGGGTCAGTACAAATCAGTAACCATCCACACTTAGAAAAGGGTCGGGTCAGTACAAATCAGTAACCATCCACACTTAGAAAAGGGTCGGGTCAGTACAAATCAGTCACCATCCACACTTAGAAAAGTATCGGGTCAGTACAAATCATTCACCATCCACACTTAGAAAAGGGTCGGGTCAGTACAAATCAGTCACCATCCACACTTAGAAAAGGGTCGGTTCAGTACAAATCAGTCACCATCCACACCTAGAAAAGGGTCGGGTCAGTACAAATCAGTCACCATCCACACTTAGAAAAGGGTCGGGTCAGTACAAATCAGTCACCATCCACACTTAGAAAAGGTTCGGGTCAGTACAAATCAGTCACCATCCACAATGAGAAAAGGGTCGGGTCAGTACAAATCAGGAACCATCCACACTTAGAAAAGGTTCGGGTCAGTACAAATCAGTCACCATCCACACTGACAAAAGCGTCGGGTCAGTACAAATCAGTCACCATCCACACTTAGAAAAGGTTCGGGTCAGTACAAATCAGTCACCATCCACACTTAGAAAAGGTTCGGGTCAGGACAAATCAGTCACCATCCACACTTAGAAAAGGGTCGGGTCAGTACAAATCAGTCACCATTTACACTTAGAAAAGGGTCGGGTCAGTACAAATCAGTAACCATTCACACTTAGAAAAGGGTCGGGTCAGTACAAATCAGTAACCATCCACGCTTAGAAAAGGGTCGGGTCAGTACAAATCAGTCACCATCCACACTTAGAAAAGGTTCGGGTCAGTACAAATCAGTCACCATCCACACTTAGAAAAGATTCGGGTCAGTACAAATCAGTCACCATCCACACTTAGAAAAGGGTCGGGTCAGTACAAATCAGTCACCATCCACACTTAGAAAAGGGCGGGTCAGTACAAATCAGTAACCATCCACACTTAGAAAAGGGTCGGGTCAGGACAAATCAGTCACCATCCACACTTAGAAAAGGTTCAGGTCAGTACAAATCAGTCACCATCCACAATTAGAAAAGGGTCGGGTCAGTACAAATCAGTAACCATCCACACTTAGAAAAGGGTCGGGTCAGTACAAATCAGTAACCATCCACACTTAGAAAAGGGTCGGGTCACTACAAATCAGTCACCATCCACACTTAGAAAAGGGTCGGGTCTGTACAAATCAGTCACCATCCACTCTTAGAAAAGGTTCGGTTCAGTACAAATCAGTAACCATCCACACTTAGAAAAGTTTCAGGTCAAAACAAATCAGTAACCATTCACACACTTAGAAAAGGTTCGGGTCAGTACAAATCAGTAACCATCCACACTTAGAAAAGGGTCGGGTCAGTACAAATCAGTCACCATCCACACTTAGAAAAGGGTCGGGTCAGTACATATCAGTCACCATCCACACTTAGAAAAGTGTCGGGTCAGTACAAATCATTCACCATCCACACTTAGAAAAGGGTCGGGTCCGTACAAATCAGTCACCATCCACACTTAGAAAAGGGTCGGGTCAGTACAAATCAGTCACCATCCACACCTAGAAAAGGGTCGGGTCAGTACAAATCAGTCACCATCCACACTTAGAAAAGGGTCGGGTCAGTACAAATCAGTAACCATCCACACTTAGAAAAGGGACGGGTCAGTACAAATCAGTAACCATCCACACTTAGAAAAGGTTCGGGTCAGTACAAATCAGTCACCATCCACACTGAGAAAAGGTTCGGGTCAGTACAAATAAGTCACCATCCACACTTAGAAAAGGGTCGGGTCAGTACAAATCAGTAACCATCCACACTTAGAAAAGGTTCGGGTCAGTACAAATCAGTCACCATCCACACTTAGAAAAGGTTCCGGTCAGTACAAATCAGTCGCCATCCACACTTAGAAAAGCTTCGGGTCAGTACAAATCAGTCACCATTCACACACTTAGAAAAGGTTCGGGTCAGTACAAATCAGTAATCATCCACACTTAGAAAAGGGTCGGGTCAGTACAAATCAGTCACCATCCACACTTAGAAAAGGGTCGGGTCAGTACAAATCAGTCACCATCCACAATTAGAAAAGGGTCGGGTCAGTACAAATCATTCACCATCCAAACTCAGAAAAGTGTCGGGTCAGTACAAATCAGTCACCATCCACACTTAGAAAAGGGTCGGGTCAGTACAAATCAGTCATCATCCACACCTAGAAAAGGGTCGGGTCAGTACAAATCAGTCACCATCCACACTTAGAAAAGGGTCGGGTCAGTACAAATCAGTAACCATCCACACTTAGAAAAGGGACGGGTCAGTACAAATCAGTAACCATCCACACTTAGAAAAGATTCGGGTCAGTACAAATCAGTCACCATCCACACTGAGAAAAGGTTCGGGTCAGTACAAATCAGTCACCATCCACACTTAGAAAAAGGTCGGGTCAGTACAAATCAGTCACCATCCACACTTAGAAAAGGTTCCGGTCAGTACAAATCAGTCACCATCCACACTTAGAAAAGGGTCGGGTCAGTACAAATCAGTAACCATCCACACTTAGAAAAGAGTCGGGCCAGTACAAATCAGTCACCATCCACACTTAGAAAAGGGTCGGGTCAGTACAAATCAGTCACCATCCACACTTAGAATAGGGTCGGGTCAGTACAAATCAGTAACCATCCACACTTAGAAAAGGGTCGGGTCAGTACAAATCAGTAACCATCCACACTTAGAAAAGGGTCGGGTCAGTACAAATCAGTAACCATCCACACTTGGAAAAGGTTCGGGTCAGTACAAATCAGTCACCATCCACACATAGAAAAGGGTCGGGTCAGTACAAATCAGTCACCATCCACACTTAGAAAAGGTTCGGGTCAGTACAAATCAGTCACCATCCACACTTAGAAAAGGTTCCGGTCAGTACTAATCAGTCACCATCCACTCTTAGAAAAGGGTCGGGTCAGTACAAATCAGTCACCATCCACACTTAGAAAAGGGTCGGGTCAGTACAAATCAGTCACCATCCACACTTAGAAAAGGGTCGGTTCAGTACAAATCAGTAACCATCCACACTTAGAAAAGGGTCGGGTCAGTACAAATCAGTAACCATCCACAATTAGAAAAGGGTCGGGTCAGTACAAATCAGTCACCATCCACACTTAGAAAAGGGTCGGGTCAGTACAAATCAGTCACCATCCACACTTAGAAAAGGTTCGGGTCAGTACAAATCAGTCACCATCCACACTTAGAAAAGGGTCGAGTCAGTACAAATCAGTAACCATCCACACTTAGAAAAGGGTCGGGTCAGTACAAATCCGTCACCATCCACACTTAGAAAAGGTTCGGGTCAGTACAAATCAGTAACCATCCACACTGAGAAAAGGTTCGGGTCAGTACAAATCAGTCACCATCCACACTTGGAAAAGGGTCGGGTCAGTACAAATCAGTCACCATCGACAATTAGAAAAGGTTCGGGTCAGTACAAATCAGTCACCATCCACACTTAGAAAAGGGTCGGGTCAGTACAAATCAGTAACCATCCACACTTAGAAAAGGTTCGGGTCAGTACAAATCAGTCACCATCCACACTTAGAAAAAGGTTCCGGTCAGCACAAATCAGTCACCATCCGCGCTTAGAAAAGGGTCGGGTCAGTACAAATCAGTCACCATCCACTCTTAGAAAAGGTTCGGTTCAGTACAAATCAGTAACCATCCACACTTAGAAAAGGTTCAGGTCAAAACAAATCAGTAACCATCCACACTTAGAAAAGGTTCGGGTCAGTACAAATCAGTAACCATCCACACTTAGAAAAGGGTCGGGTCAGTACAAATCAGTAACCATCCACACTTAGAAAAGGGTCGGGTCAGTACAAATCAGTCACCATCCACACTTAGAAAAGTATCGGGTCAGTACAAATCATTCACCATCCACACTTAGAAAAGGGTCGGGTCAGTACAAATCAGTCACCATCCACACTTAGAAAAGGGTCGGGTCAGTACAAATCAGTCACCATCCACACTTAGAAAAGGGTCGGGTCAGTACAAATCAGTCACCATCCACAATTAGAAAAGGGTCGGGTCAGTACAAATCATTCACCATCCAAACTTAGAAAAGTGTCGGGTCAGTACAAATCAGTCACCATCCACACTTAGAAAAGGGTCGGGTCAGTACAAATCAGTCACCATCCACACCTAGAAAAGGGTCGGGTCAGTACAAATCAGTCACCATCCACACTTAGAAAAGGGTCGGGTCAGTACAAATCAGTAACCATCCACACTTAGAAAAGGGACGGGTCAGTACAAATCAGTAACCATCCACACTTAGAAAAGATTCGGGTCAGTACAAATCAGTCACCATCCACACTGAGAAAAGGTTCGGGTCAGTACAAATCAGTCACCATCCACACTTAGAAAAAGGTCGGGTCAGTACAAATCAGTCACCATCCACACTTAGAAAAGGTTCCGGTCAGTACAAATCAGTCACCATCCACACTTAGAAAAGGGTCGGGTCAGTACAAATCAGTAACCATCCACACTTAGAAAAGAGTCGGGGCAGTACAAATCAGTCACCATCCACACTTAGAAAAGGGTCGGGTCAGTACAAATCAGTCACCATCCACACTTAGAAAAGGGTCGGGTCAGTACAAATCAGTAACCATCCACACTTAGAAAAGGGTCGGGTCAGTACAAATCAGTAACCATCCACACTTAGAAAAGGGTCGGGTCAGTACAAATCAGTAACCATCCACACTTGGAAAAGGTTCGGGTCAGTACAAATCAGTCACCATCCACACATAGAAAAGGGTCGGGTCAGTACAAATCAGTCACCATCCACACTTAGAAAAGGTTCGGGTCAGTACAAATCAGTCACCATCCACACTTAGAAAAGGTTCCGGTCAGTACAAATCAGTCACCATCCACTCTTAGAAAAGGGTCGGGTCAGTACAAATCAGTCACCATCCACACTTAGAAAAGGGTCGGGTCAGTACAAATCAGTCACCATCCACACTTAGAAAAGGGTCGGTTCAGTACAAATCAGTAACCATCCACACTTAGAAAAGGGTCGGGTCAGTACAAATCAGTAACCATCCACAATTAGAAAAGGGTCGGGTCAGTACAAATCAGTCACCATCCACACTTAGAAAAGGGTCGGTTCAGTACAAATCAGTCACCATCCACACTTAGAAAAGGTTCGGGTCAGTACAAATCAGTCACCATCCACACTTAGAAAAGGGTCGAGTCAGTACAAATCAGTAACCATTCACACTTAGAAAACGGTCGGGTCAGTACAAATCAGTCACCATCCACACTTAGAAAAGGGTCGGGTCAGTACAAATCAGTAACCATCCACACTTAGAAAAGGGTCGGGTCAGTACAAATCCGTCACCATCCACACTTAGAAAAGGTTCGGGTCAGTACAAATCAGTAACCATCCACACTGAGAAAAGGTTCGGGTCAGTACAAATCAGTCACCATCCACACTTGGAAAAGGGTCGGGTCAGTACAAATCAGTCACCATCCACTCTTAGAAAAGGTTCGGTTCAGTACAAATCAGTAACCATCCACACTTAGAAAAGGTTCAGGTCAAAACAAATCAGTAACCATCCACACTTAGAAAAGGTTCGGGTCAGTACAAATCAGTAACCATCGACACTTAGAAAAGGGTCGGGTCAGTACAAATCAGTAACCATCCACACTTAGAAAAGGGTCGGGTCAGTACAAATCAGTCACCATCCACACTTAGAAAAGTATCGGGTCAGTACAAATCATTCACCATCCACACTTAGAAAAGGGTCGGGTCAGTACAAATCAGTCACCATCCACACTTAGAAAAGGGTCGGTTCAGTACAAATCAGTCACCATCCACACCAAGAAAAGGGTCGGGTCAGTACAAATCAGTAACCATCCACACTTAGAAAAGGGTCGGGTCAGTACAAATCAGTCACCATCCACACTTAGAAAAGGTTCGGGTCAGTACAAATCAGTCACCATCCACACTGAGAAAAGGGTCGGGTCAGTACAAATCAGGAACCATCCACACTTAGAAAAGGTTCGGGTCAGTACAAATCAGTCACCATCCACACTGACAAAAGGGTCGGGTCAGTACAAATCAGTCACCATCCACACTTAGAAAAGGTTCGGGTCAGTACAAATCAGTCACCATCCACACTTAGAAAAGGTTCTGGTCAGGACAAATCAGTCACCATCCACACCTAGAAAAGGGTCGGGTCAGTACAAATCAGTCACCATCCACACTTAGAAAAGGGTCGGGTCAGTACAAATCAGTAACCATTCACACTTAGAAAAGGGTCGGGTCAGTACAAATCAGTAACCATCCACGCTTAGAAAAGGGTCGGGTCAGTACAAATCAGTCACCATCCACACTTAGAAAAGGTTCGGGTCAGTACAAATCAGTCACCATCCACACTTAGAAAAGATTCGGGTCAGTACAAATCAGTCACCATCCACACTTAGAAAAGGGTCGGGTCAGTACAAATCAGTCACCATCCACACTTAGAAAAAGGTCGGGTCAGTACAAATCAGTAACCATCCACACTTAGAAAAGGGTCGGGTCAGTACAAATCAGTCACCATCCACACTTAGAAAAGGGTCGGGTCAGTACAAATCAGTAACCATCCACACTTAGAAAAGGTTCGGGTCAGTACAAATCAGTCACCATCCACACTTAGAAAAGGGTCGGGTCAGTACAAATCAGTCACCATCCACACTTAGAAAATGGTCGGGTCAGTACAAATCAGTAACCATCCACACTTAGAAAAGGGTCGGGTCAGTACAAATCAGTAACCATCCACACTTAGAAAAGGGTCGGGTCAGTACAAATCAGTCACCATCCACACTTAGAAAAGGGTCGGGTCAGTACAAATCAGTAACCATCCACACTTAGAAAAGGGTCGGGTCAGTACAAATCAGTAACCATCCACACTTAGAAAAGGGTCGGGTCAGTACAAATCAGTCACCATCCACAGTTAGAAAAGTGTCGGGTCAGTACAAATCAGCAACCATCCACACTTAGAAAAGGTTCTGGTCAGTACAAATCAGTCACCATCCACACATAGAAAAGGGTCGGGTCAGTAGAAATCAGTCACCATCCACACTTAGAAAAGGGTCGGGTCAGTACAAATCAGTCACCATCCACACTTAGAAAAGGGTCGGGTCAGTACAAATCCATCACCATCCACACTTAGCAAAGGTTCGGGTCAGTACAAATCAGTAACCATCCATACTGAGAAAAGGTTCGGGTCAGTACAAATCAGTCACCATCCACACTTGGAAAAGGGTCGGGTCAGTACAAATCAGTCACCATCGACAATTAGAAAAGGTTCGGGCCAGTACAAATCAGTCACCATCCACACTTAGAAAAGGGTCGGGTCAGTACAAATCAGTAACCATCCACACTTAGAAAAGGTTCAGGTCAGTACAAATCAGTCACCATCCACACTTAGAAAAAGGTTCCGGAGAGCACAAATCAGTCACCATCCGCGCTTAGAAAAGGGTCGGGTCAGTACAAATCAGTCACCATCCACACTTAGAAAAGGTTCCGGTCAGTACAAATCAGTCACCATCCACACTTGGAAAAGGGTCGGGTCAGTACAAATCAGTAACCATCCACACTTAGAAAAGGTTCGGGTCAGTACAAATCAGTAACCATCCACACTTAGAAAAGGGTCGGGTCAGTACAAATCCATCACCATCCACACTTAGCAAAGGTTCGGGTCAGTACAAATCAGTAACCATCCATACTGAGAAAAGGTTCGGGTCAGTACAAATCAGTCACCATCCACACTTGGAAAAGGGTCGGGTCAGTACAAATCAGTCACCATCGACAATTAGAAAAGGTTCGGGCCAGTACAAATCAGTCACCATCCACACTTAGAAAAGGGTCGGGTCAGTACAAATCAGTAACCATCCACACTTAGAAAAGGTTCAGGTCAGTACAAATCAGTCACCATCCACACTTAGAAAGGGATCGGGTCAGTACAAATCAGTCACCATCCACACTAAGAAAAGGGTCGGGTCAGTACAAATAAGTCACCATCCACACTTAGAAAAGGGTCGGTTCAGTACAAATCAGTCACCATCCACACCTAGAAAAGGGTCGGGTCAGTACAAATCAGTAACCATCCACACTTAGAAAAGGGTCAGGTCAGTACAAATCAGTCACCATCCACACTTAGAAAAGGTTCGGGTCAGTACAAATCATTCACCATCCACACTTAGAAAAGGGTCGGGTCAGTACAAATCAGTAACCATCCACACTTAGAAAAGGTTCGGGTCAGTACAAATCAGTCACCATCCACACTGACAAAAGGGTCGGGTCAGTACAAATCAGTCACCATCCACACTTAGAAAAGGTTCGGGTCAGTACAAATCAGTCACCATCCACACTTAGAAAAGGTTCGGGTCAGGACAAATCAGTCACCATCCACTCTTAGAAAAGGGTCGGGTCAGTACAAATCAGTCACCATCCACACTTAGAAAAGGGTCGGGTCAGTACAAATCAGTAACCATCCACACTTAGAAAAGGGTCGGGTCAGTACAAATCAGTAACCATCCACACTTGGAAAAGGTTCGGGTCAGTACAAATCAGTCACCATCCACACATAGAAAAGGGTCGGGTCAGTACAAATCAGTCACCATCCACACTTAGAAAAGGTTCGGGTCAGTACAAATCAGTCACCATCCACACTTAGAAAAGGTTCCGGTCAGTACAAATCAGTCACCATCCACTCTTAGAAAAGGGTCGGGTCAGTACAAATCAGTCACCATCCACACTTAGAAAAGGGTCGGGTCAGTACAAATCAGTCACCATCCACACTTAGAAAAGGGTCGGTTCAGTACAAATCAGTAACCATCCACACTTAGAAAAGGGTCGGGTCAGTACAAATCAGTAACCATCCACAATTAGAAAAGGGTCGGGTCAGTACAAATCAGTCACCATCCACACTTAGAAAAGGGTCGGGTCAGTACAAATCAGTCACCATCCACACTTAGAAAAGGTTCGGGTCAGTACAAATCAGTCACCATCCACACTTAGAAAAGGGTCGAGTCAGTACAAATCAGTAACCATTCACACTTAGAAAAGGGTCGGGTCAGTACAAATCAGTCACCATCCACACTTAGAAAAGGGTCGGGTCAGTACAAATCAGTAACCATCCACACTTAGAAAAGGGTCGGGTCAGTACAAATCCGTCACCATCCACACTTAGAAAAGGTTCGGGTCAGTACAAATCAGTAACCATCCACACTGAGAAAAGGTTCGGGTCAGTACAAATCAGTCACCATCCACACTTGGAAAAGGGTCGGGTCAGTACAAATCAGTCACCATCCACTCTTAGAAAAGGTTCGGTTCAGTACAAATCAGTAACCATCCACACTTAGAAAAGGTTCAGGTCAAAACAAATCAGTAACCATCCACACTTAGAAAAGGTTCGGGTCAGTACAAATCAGTAACCATCGACACTTAGAAAAGGGTCGGGTCAGTACAAATCAGTAACCATCCACACTTAGAAAAGGGTCGGGTCAGTACAAATCAGTCACCATCCACACTTAGAAAAGTATCGGGTCAGTACAAATCATTCACCATCCACACTTAGAAAAGGGTCGGGTCAGTACAAATCAGTCACCATCCACACTTAGAAAAGGGTCGGTTCAGTACAAATCAGTCACCATCCACACCAAGAAAAGGGTCGGGTCAGTACAAATCAGTAACCATCCACACTTAGAAAAGGGTCGGGTCAGTACAAATCAGTCACCATCCACACTTAGAAAAGGTTCGGGTCAGTACAAATCAGTCACCATCCACACTGAGAAAAGGGTCGGGTCAGTACAAATCAGGAACCATCCACACTTAGAAAAGGTTCGGGTCAGTACAAATCAGTCACCATCCACACTGACAAAAGGGTCGGGTCAGTACAAATCAGTCACCATCCACACTTAGAAAAGGTTCGGGTCAGTACAAATCAGTCACCATCCACACTTAGAAAAGGTTCGGGTCAGGACAAATCAGTCACCATCCACACCTAGAAAAGGGTCGGGTCAGTACAAATCAGTCACCATCCACACTTAGAAAAGGGTCGGGTCAGTACAAATCAGTAACCATTCACACTTAGAAAAGGGTCGGGTCAGTACAAATCAGTAACCATCCACGCTTAGAAAAGGGTCGGGTCAGTACAAATCAGTCACCATCCACACTTAGAAAAGGTTCGGGTCAGTACAAATCAGTCACCATCCACACTTAGAAAAGATTCGGGTCAGTACAAATCAGTCACCATCCACACTTAGAAAAGGGTCGGGTCAGTACAAATCAGTCACCATCCACACTTAGAAAAAGGTCGGGTCAGTACAAATCAGTAACCATCCACACTTAGAAAAGGGTCGGGTCAGTACAAATCAGTCACCATCCACACTTAGAAAAGGGTCGGGTCAGTACAAATCAGTAACCATCCACACTTAGAAAAGGTTCGGGTCAGTACAAATCAGTCACCATCCACACTTAGAAAAGAGTCGGGTCAGTACAAATCAGTCACCATCCACACTTAGAAAATGGTCGGGTCAGTACAAATCAGTAACCATCCACACTTAGAAAAGGGTCGGGTCAGTACAAATCAGTAACCATCCACACTTAGAAAAGGGTCGGGTCAGTACAAATCAGTCACCATCCACACTTAGAAAAGGGTCGGGTCAGTACAAATCAGTAACCATCACACTTAGAAAAGGGTCGGGTCAGTACAAATCAGTAACCATCCACACTTAGAAAAGGGTCGGGTCAGTACAAATCAGTCACCATCCACAGTTAGAAAAGTGTCGGGTCAGTACAAATCAGCAACCATCCACACTTAGAAAAGGTTCTGGTCAGTACAAATCAGTCACCATCCACACATAGAAAAGGGTCGGGTCAGTAGAAATCAGTCACCATCCACACTTAGAAAAGGGTCGGGTCAGTACAAATCAGTCACCATCCACACTTAGAAAAGGGTCGGGTCAGTACAAATCCATCACCATCCACACTTAGCAAAGGTTCGGGTCAGTACAAATCAGTAACCATCCATACTGAGAAAAGGTTCGGGTCAGTACAAATCAGTCACCATCCACACTTGGAAAAGGGTCGGGTCAGTACAAATCAGTCACCATCGACAATTAGAAAAGGTTCGGGCCAGTACAAATCAGTCACCATCCACACTTAGAAAAGGGTCGGGTCAGTACAAATCAGTAACCATCCACACTTAGAAAAGGTTCAGGTCAGTACAAATCAGTCACCATCCACACTTAGAAAAAGGTTCCGGAGAGCACAAATCAGTCACCATCCGCGCTTAGAAAAGGGTCGGGTCAGTACAAATCAGTCACCATCCACACTTAGAAAAGGTTCCGGTCAGTACAAATCAGTCACCATCCACACTTGGAAAAGGGTCGGGTCAGTACAAATCAGTAACCATCCACACTTAGAAAAGGTTCGGGTCAGTACAAATCAGTAACCATCCACACTTAGAAAAGGGTCGGGTCAGTACAAATCAGTCACCATCCACACTTAGAAAAGGTTCAGGTCAGTACAAATCAGTCACCATCCACACTTAGAAAGGGATCGGGTCAGTACAAATCAGTCACCATCCACACTAAGAAAAGGGTCGGGTCAGTACAAATAAGTCACCATCCACACTTAGAAAAGGGTCGGTTCAGTACAAATCAGTCACCATCCACACCTAGAAAAGGGTCGGGTCAGTACAAATCAGTAACCATCCACACTTAGAAAAGGGTCAGGTCAGTACAAATCAGTCACCATCCACACTTAGAAAAGGTTCGGGTCAGTACAAATCAGTCACCATCCACACTTAGAAAAGGGTCGGGTCAGTACAAATCAGTAACCATCCACACTTAGAAAAGGTTCGGGTCAGTACAAATCAGTCACCATCCACACTGACAAAAGGGTCGGGTCAGTACAAATCAGTCACCATCCACACTTAGAAAAGGTTCGGGTCAGTACAAATCAGTCACCATCCACACTTAGAAAAGGTTCGGGTCAGGACAAATCAGTCACCATCCACTCTTAGAAAAGGGTCGGGTCAGTACAAATCAGTCACCATCCACACTTAGAAAAGGGTCGGGTCAGTACAAATCAGTAACCATCCACACTTAGAAAAGGGTCGGGTCAGTACAAATCAGTCACCATCCACACTTAGAAAAGGGTCGGGTCAGTACAAATCAGTAACCATCCACACTTAGAAAAGGGTCGGGTCAGTACAAATCAGTCACCATCCACACTTAGAAAAGGGTCGGGTCAGTACAAATCAGTAACCATCCACACTTAGAAAAGGGTCGGGTCAGTACAAATCAGTCACCATCCACACTTAGAAAAGGGTCGGGTCAGTACAAATCAGTAACCATCCACACTTAGAAAAGTGTCGGGTCAGTACAAATCAGTAACCATCCACACTTAGAAAAGGTTCGGGTCAGTACAAATCAGTCACCATCCACACTTAGAAAAGGTTCGAGTCAGGACAAATCAGTCACCATCCACACTTAGAAAAGGGTCGGGTCAGTACAAATCAGTCACCATCCACACTTAGAAAAGGGTCGGGTCAGTACAAATCAGTAACCATTCACACTTAGAAAAGGGTCGGGTCAGTACAAATCAGTAACCATCCACGCTTAGAAAAGGGTCGGGTCAGTACAAATCAGTCACCATCCACACTTAGAAAAGGTTCGGGTCAGTACAAATCAGTCACCATCCACACTTAGAAAAGATTCGGATCAGTACAAATCAGTCACCATCCACACTTAGAAAAGGGTCGGGTCAGTACAAATCAGTCACCATCCACACTTAGAAAAGGGTCGGGTCAGTACAAATCAGTAACCATCCACACTTAGAAAAGGGTCGGGTCAGTACAAATTAGTCACCATCCACACTTAGAAAAGAGTCGGGGCAGTACAAATCAGTCACCATCCACACTTAGAAAAGGTTCAGGTCAGTACAAATCAGTCACCATCCACACTTAGAAAAGGGTCGGGTCAGTACAAATCAGTCACCATCCATACTTAGAAAAGGGTCGGGTCAGTACAAATCAGTAACCATCCACACTTAGAAAAGTGTCGGGTCAGTACAAATCAGTCACCATCCACACTTAGAAAAGGGTCGGGTCAGTACAAATCAGTCACCATCCACACTTAGAAAAGGGTCAGGTCAGTACAAATCAGTACCCATGCACACTTAGAAAAGGGTCGGGTCAGTACAAATCAGTCACCATCCACACTTAGAAAAGGGTCGGGTCAGTACAAATCAGTAACCATCCACACTTAGAAAATGTTCGGGTCAGTACAAATCAGTCACCATCCACACATAGAAAAGGGTCGGGTCAGTACAAATCAGTCACCATCCACACTTAGAAAAGGTTCGGGTCAGTACAAATCAGTCACCATCCACACTTAGAAAAGGTTCCGGTCAGTACAAATCAGTCACCATCCACTCTTAGAAAAGGGTCGGGTCAGTACAAATCAGTCACCATCCACACTTAGAAAAGGGTCGGGTCAGTAAAATCAGTCACCATCCACACTTAGAAAAGGGTCGGGTCAGTACAAATCAGTAACCATCCACACTTAGAAAAGGGTCGGGTCAGTACAAATCAGTAACCATCCACACTTAGAAAAGGGTCGGGTCAGTACAAATCAGTAACCATCCACACTTAGAAAAGGGTCGGGTCAGTACAAATCAGTCACCATCCACACTTAGAAAAGGGTAGGGTCAGTACAAATCAGTAACCATCCACACTTAGAAAAGGGTCGGGTCAGTACAAATCAGTCACCATCCACACTTAGAAAAATGTCGGGTCAGTACAAATCAGTCACCATCCACACTTAGAAAAGTGTCGGGTCAGTACAAATCAGTAACCATCCACACTTAGAAAAGGTTCGGGTCAGTACAAATCAGTCACCATCCACACTTAGAAAAGGTTCGGGTCAGGACAAATCAGTCACCATCCACACTTAGAAAAGGGTCGGGTCAGTACAAATCAGTCACCATCCACACTTAGAAAAGGGTCGGGTCAGTACAAATCAGTAACCATTCACACTTAGAAAAGGGTCGGGTCAGTACAAATCAGTCACCATCCACACTTAGAAAAGGGTCGGGTCAGTACAAATCAGTAACCATCCACACTTAGAAAAGGTTCGGGTCAGTACAAATCAGTCACCATCCACACTTAGAAAAGGGTCGGGTCAGTACAAATCAGTCACCATCCACACTTAGAAAATGGTCGGGTCAGTACAAATCAGTAACCATCCACACTTAGAAAAGGGTCGGGTCAGTACAAATCAGTAACCATCCACACTTAGAAAAGGGTCGGGTCAGTACAAATCAGTCACCATCCACTCTTAGAAAAGGGTCGGGTCAGTACAAATCAGTAACCATCCACACTTAGAAAAGGGTCGGGTCAGTACAAATCAGTCACCATCCACACTTAGAAAAGGGTCGGGTCAGTACAAATCAGTCACCATCCACACTTAGAAAAGTGTCGGGTCAGTACAAATCAGTAACCATCCACACTTAGAAAAGGTTCTGGTCAGTACAAATCAATCACCATCCACACATAGAAAAGGGTCGGGTCAGTAGAAATCAGTCACCATCCACACTTAGAAAAGGGTCGGGTCAGTACAAATCAGTAACCATCCACACTTAGAAAAGGTTCTGGTCAGTACAAATCAGTCACCAAAAACACATAGAAAAGGGTCGGGTCAGTACAAATCAGTCACCATCCACAATTAGAAAAGGGTCGGGTCAGTACAAATCAGTCACCATCCACACGTAGAAAAGTGTCGGGTCAGTACAAATCAGTCACCATCCACACTTAGAAACGGGTCGGGTCAGTACAAATCAGTAACCATCCACACTTAGAAAAGGTTCGGGTCAGTACAAATCAGTCACCATCGACACTTAGAAAAGGGTCAGGTCAGTACAAATCAGTCACCATCCACACTTAGAAAAGGTTCGGGTCAGGACAAATCAGTCACCATCCACACTTAGAAAAGGTTCCGGTCAGTACAAAGCAGTCACCATCCACACTTGGAAAAGGGTCGGGTCAGTACAAATCAGTCACCATCCACACTTAGAAAAGGGTCGGGTCAGTACAAATTAGTCACCATCCACACTTAGAAAAGAGTCGGGGCAGTACAAATCAGTCACCATCCACACTTAGAAAAGGTTCAGGTCAGTACAAATCAGTCACCATCCACACTTAGAAAAGGGTCGGGTCAGTACAAATCAGTCACCATCCACACTTAGAAAAGGGTCGGGTCAGTACAAATCAGTAACCATCCACACTTAGAAAAGGGTCGGGTCAGTACAAATCAGGAACCATCCACACTTAGAAAAGGGTCGGGTCAGTACAAATCAGTCACCATCCACACTTAGAAAAGGGTCAGGTCAGTACAAATCAGTAACCATCCACACTTAGAAAAGGGTCGGGTCAGTACAAATCAGTCACGATCCACACTTAGAAAAGGGTCGGGTCAGTACAAATCAGTAACCATCCACACTTAGAAAAGGTTCGGGTCAGTACAAATCAGTCACCATCCACACTTAGAAAAGGGTCGGGTCAGTACAAATCAGTCACCATCCACAGTTAGAAAAGTGTCGGGTCAGTACAAATCAGTAACCATCCACACTTAGAAAAGGTTCTGGTCAGTACAAATCAGTCACCATCCACACATAGAAAAGGGTCGGGTCAGTACAAATCAGTCACCATCCACACTTAGAAAAGTGTCGGGTCAGTACAAATCAGTAACCATCCACACTTAGAAAAGGTTCTGGTCAGTACAAATCAATCACCATCCACACATAGAAAAGGGTCGGGTCAGTAGAAAATAAGTCACCATCCACACTTAGAAAAGGGTCGGGTCATTACAAATCAGTAACCATCCACACTTAGAAAAGGTTCTGGTCAGTACAAATCAGTCACCAAAAACACATAGAAAAGGGTCGGGTCAGTACAAATCAGTCACCATCCACAATTAGAAAAGGGTCGGGTCAGTACAAATCAGTCACCATCCACACGTAGAAAAGTGTCGGGTCAGTACAAATCAGTCACCATCCACACTTAGAAACGGGTCGGGTCAGTACAAATCAGTAACCATCCACACTTAGAAAAGGTTCGGGTAAGTACAAATCAGTCACCATCCACACTTAGAAAAGGGTCAGGTCAGTACAAATCAGTCACCATCCACACTTAGAAAAGGTTCGGGTCAGGACAAATCAGTCACCATCCACACTTAGAAAAGGTTCCGGTCAGTACAAATCAGTCACCATCCACACTTGGAAAAGGGTCGGGTCAGTACAAATCAGTCACCATCCACACTTAGAAAAGGGTCGGGTCAGTACAAATTAGTCACCATCCACACTTAGAAAAGAGTCGGGGCAGTACAAATCAGTCACCATCCACACTTAGAAAAGGTTCAGGTCAGTACAAATCAGTCACCATCCACACTTAGAAAAGGGTCGGGTCAGTACAAATCAGTCACCATCCACACTTAGAAAAGGGTCGGGTCAGTACAAATCAGTAACCATCCACACTTAGAAAAGGGTCGGGTCAGTACAAATCAGGAACCATCCACACTTAGAAAAGGGTCGGGTCAGTACAAATCAGTCACCATCCACACTTAGAAAAGGGTCAGGTCAGTACAAATCAGTAACCATCCACACTTAGAAAAGGGTCGGGTCAGTACAAATCAGTCACCATCCACACTTAGAAAAGGGTCGGGTCAGTACAAATCAGTAACCATCCACACTTAGAAAAGGTTCGGGTCAGTACAAATCAGTCACCATCCACACATAGAAAAGGGTCCGGTCAGTACAAATCAGTCACCATCCACACTTAGAAAAGGTTCGGGTCAGTACAAATCAGTCACCATCCACACTTAGAAAAGGTTCCGGTCAGTACAAATCAGTCACCATCCACTCTTAGAAAAGGGTCGGGTCAGTACAAATCAGTCACCATCCACACTTAGAAAAGATTCGGGTCAGTACAAATCAGTCACCATCCACACTTAGAAAAGGGTCGGGTCAGTACAAATCAAGCACCATCCACACTTAGAAAAGGGTCGGGTCAGTACAAATCAGTAACCATCCACACTTAGAAAAGGGTCGGGTCAGTACAAATCAGTCACCATCCACTCTTAGAAAAGGGTCGGGTCAGTACAAATCAGTAACCATCCACACTTAGAAAAGGGTCGGGTCAGTACAAATCAGTCACCATCCACACTTAGAAAAGGGTCGGGTCTGTACAAATCAGTAACCATCCACACTTAGAAAAGGGTCGGGTCAGTACAAATCAGTCACCATCCACACTTAGAAAAGGGTCGGGTCAGTACAAATCAGTCACCATCCACACTTAGAAAAGTGTCGGGTCAGTACAAATCAGTAACCATCCACACTTAGAAAAGGTTCTGGTCAGTACAAATCAGTCACCATCCACACATAGAAAAGGGTCGGGTCAGTAGAATTCAGTCACCATCCACACTTAGAAAAGGGTCGGGTCAGTACAAATGAGTAACCATCCACACTTAGAAAAGGTTCTGGTCAGTACAAATCAGTCACCAAAAACACTTAGAAAAGGGTCGGGTCAGTACAAATCAGTAACCATCCACACTTAGAAAAGGTTCTGGTCAGTACAAATCAGTCACCAAAAACACTTAGAAAAGGGTCGGGTCAGTACAAATCAGTAACCATCCACACTTAGAAAAGGGTCGGGTCAGTACAAATCAGTAACCATCCACACTTAGAAAAGGGTCGGGTCAGTACAAATCAGTAACCATCCACACTTAGAAAAGGGTCGGGTCAGTACAAATCAGTCACCATCCACACTTAGAAAAGGGTCGGGTCAGTACAAATCAGTCACCATCCACACTTAGGAAAGTGTCGGGTCAGTACAAATCAGTAACCATCCACACTTAGAAAAGGTTCTGGTCAGTACAAATCAGTCACCATCCACACATAGAAAAGGGTCGGGTCAGTAGAAATCAGTCACCATCCACACTTAGAAAAGGGTCGAGTCAGTACAAATCAGTCACCATCCACACTTAGAAAAGGGTCGGGTCAGTACAAATCCGTAACCATCCACACTTAGAAAAGGTTCTGGTCAGTACAAATCAGTCACCAAAAACACATAGAAAAGGGTCGGGTCAGTACAAATCAGTCACCATCCACACTTAGAAAAGGTTCGGGTCAGTACAAATCAGTCACCATCCACACATAGAAAAGGGTCGGGTCAGTACAAATCAGTCACCATCCACACTTAGAAACGGGTCGGGTCAGTACAAATCAGTAACCATCCACACTTGGAAAAGGTTCGGGTCAGTACAAATCAGTCACCATCCACACTTAGAAAAGGGTCAGGTCAGTACAAATCAGTCACCATCCACACTTAGAAAAGGTTCGGGTCAGTACAAATCAGTCACCATCCACACTTAGAAAAGGTTCCGGTCAGTACAAATCAGTCACCATCCACACTTGGAAAAGGGTCGGGTCAGGACAAATCATTCACCATCCACACTTAGAAAAGGGTCGGGTCAGTACAAATTAGTCACCATCCACACTTAGAAAAGAGTCGGGGCAGTACAAATCAGTCACCATCCACACTTAGAAAAGGTTCAGGTCAGTACAAATCAGTCACCATCCACACTTAGAAAAGGGTCGGGTCAGTACAAATCAGTCACCATCCACACTTAGAAAAGGGTCGGGTCAGTACAAATCAGTAACCATCCACACTTAGAAAAGGGTCGGGTCAGTACAAATCAGTAACCGTCCACACTTAGAAAAGGTTCGGGTCAGTACAAATCAGTCACCATCCACACATAGAAAAGGGTCGGGTCAGTACAAATCAGTCACCATCCACACTTAGAAAAGGTTCGGGTCAGTACAAATCAGTCACCATCCACACTTAGAAAAGGTTCCGGTCAGTACAAATCAGTCACCATCCACTCTTAGAAAAGGGTCGGGTCAGTACAAATCAGTCACCATCCACACTTAGAAAAGATTCGGGTCAGTACAAATCAGTCACCATCCACAATTAGAAAAGGGTCGGGTCAGTACAAATCAGTCACCATCCACACTTAGAAAAGGTTCCGGTCAGTACAAATCAGTCACCATCCACACTTGGAAAAGGGTCGGGTCAGTACAAATCAGTCACCATCCACACTTAGAAAAGGGTCGGGTCAGTACAAATTAGTCACCATCCACACTTAGAAAAGAGTCGGGGCAGTACAAATCAGTCACCATCCACACTTAGAAAAGGTTCAGGTCAGTACAAATCAGTCACCATCCACACTTAGAAAAGATTCGGGTCAGTACAAATCAGTCACCATCCACACTTAGAAAAGGTTCGGGTCAGTACAAATCAGTCACCATCCACACTTAGAAAAGGTTCCGGTCAGTACAAATCAGTCACCATCCACACTTGGAAAAGGGTCGGGTCAGTACAAATCAGTCACCATCCACACTTAGAAAAGGGTCGGGTCAGTACAAATTAGTCACCATCCACACTTAGAAAAGAGTCGGGGCAGTACAAATCAGTCACCATCCACACTTAGAAAAGGTTCAGGTCAGTACAAATCAGTCACCATCCACACTTAGAAAAGGGTCGGGTCAGTACAAATCAGTCACCATCCACACTTAGAAAAGGGTCGGGTCAGTACAAATCAGTAACCATCCACACTTAGAAAAGGGTCGGGTCAGTACAAATCAGGAACCATCCACACTTAGAAAAGGGTCGGGTCAGTACAAATCAGTCACCATCCACACTTAGAAAAGGGTCAGGTCAGTACAAATCAGTAACCATCCACACTTAGAAAAGGATCGGGTCAGTACAAATCAGTCACCATCCACACTTAGAAAAGGGTCGGGTCAGTACAAATCAGTAACCATCCACACTTAGAAAAGGTTCGGGTCAGTACAAATCAGTCACCATCCACACATAGAAAAGGGTCGGGTCAGTACAAATCAGTCACCATCCACACTTAGAAAAGGTTCGGGTCAGTACAAATCAGTCACCATCCACACTTAGAAAAGGTTCCGGTCAGTACAAATCAGTCACCATCCACTCTTAGAAAAGGGTCGGGTCAGTACAAATCAGTCACCATCCACACTTAGAAAAGATTCGGGTCAGTACAAATCAGTAACCATCCACACTTAGAAAAGGGTCGGGTCAGTACAAATCAGTCACCATCCACACTTAGAAAAGGGTCGGATCAGTACAAATCAGTAACCATCCACACTTAGAAAAGGGTCGGGTCAGTACAAATCAGGAACCATCCACACTTAGAAAAGGGTCGGGTCAGTACAAATCAGTCACCATCCACACTTAGAAAAGGGTCAGGTCAGTACAAATCAGTAACCATCCACACTTAGAAAAGGGTCGGGTCAGTACAAATCAGTCACCATCCACACTTAGAAAAGGGTCGGGTCAGTACAAATCAGTAACCATCCACACTTAGAAAAGGTTCGGCTCAGTACAAATCAGTCACCATCCACACATAGAAAAGGGTCGGGTCAGTACAAATCAGTCACCATCCACACTTAGAAAAGGTTCGGGTCAGTACAAATCAGTCACCATCCACACTTAGAAAAGGTTCCGGTCAGTACAAATCAGTCACCAAAAACACTTAGAAAAGGGTCGGGTCAGTACAAATCAGTCACCATCCACACTTAGAAAAGTGTCGGGTCAGTACAAATCAGTAACCATCCACACTTAGAAAAGGTTCTGGTCAGTACAAATCAGTCACCATCCACACATAGAAAAGGGTCGGGTCAGTAGAAATCAGTCACCATCCACACTTAGAAAAGGGTCGGGTCAGTACAAATCAGTAACCATCCACACTTAGAAAAGGTTCTGGTCAGTACAAATCAGTCACCAAAAACACTTAGAAAAGGGTCGGGTCAGTACAAATCAGTAACCATCCACACTTAGAAAAGGTTCTGGTCAGTACAAATCAGTCACCAAAAACACTTAGAAAAGGGTCGGGTCAGTACAAATCAGTAACCATCCACACTTAGAAAAGGGTCGGGTCAGTAGAAATCAGTAACCATCCACACTTAGAAAAGGGTCGGGTCAGTACAAATCAGTAACCATCCACACTTAGAAAAGGGTCGGGTCAGTACAAATCAGTCACCATCCACACTTAGAAAAGGGTCGGGTCAGTACAAATCAGTCACCATCCACACTTAGGAAAGTGTCGGGTCAGTACAAATCAGTAACCATCCACACTTAGAAAAGGTTCTGGTCAGTACAAATCAGTCACCATCCACACATAGAAAAGGGTCGGGTCAGTAGAAATCAGTCACCATCCACACTTAGAAAAGGGTCGGGTCAGTACAAATCAGTCACCATCCACACTTAGAAAAGGGTCGGGTCAGTACAAATCAGTAACCATCCACACTTAGAAAAGGTTCTGGTCAGTACAAATCAGTCACCAAAAACACATAGAAAAGGGTCGGGTCAGTACAAATCAGTCACCATCCACACTTAGAAAAGGTTCGGGTCAGTACAAATCAGTCACCATCCACACATAGAAAAGGGTCGGGTCAGTACAAATCAGTCACCATCCACACTTAGAAACGGGTCGGGTCAGTACAAATCAGTAACCATCCACACTTGGAAAAGGTTCGGGTCAGTACAAATCAGTCACCATCCACACTTAGAAAAGCGTCAGGTCAGTACAAATCAGTCACCATCCACACTTAGAAAAGGTTCGGGTCAGTACAAATCAGTCACCATCCACACTTAGAAAAGGTTCCGGTCAGTACAAATCAGTCACCATCCACACTTGGAAAAGGGTCGGGTCAGGACAAATCATTCACCATCCACACTTAGAAAAGGGTCGGGTCAGTACAAATTAGTCACCATCCACACTTAGAAAAGAGTCGGGGCAGTACAAATCAGTCACCATCCACACTTAGAAAAGGTTCAGGTCAGTACAAATCAGTCACCATCCACACTTAGAAAAGGGTCGGGTCAGTACAAATCAGTCACCATCCACACTTAGAAAAGGGTCGGGTCAGTACAAATCAGTAACCATCCACACTTAGAAAAGGGTCGGGTCAGTACAAATCAGGAACCATCCACACTTAGAAAAGGGTCGGGTCAGTATAAATCAGTCACCATCCACACTTAGAAAAGGGTCAGGTCAGTACAAATCAGTAACCATCCACACTTAGAAAAGGGTCGGGTCAGTACAAATCAGTCACCATCCACACTTAGAAAAGGGTCGGGTCAGTACAAATCAGTAACCGTCCACACTTAGAAAAGGTTCGGGTCAGTACAAATCAGTCACCATCCACACATAGAAAAGGGTCGGGTCAGTACAAATCAGTCACCATCCACACTTAGAAAAGGTTCGGGTCAGTACAAATCAGTCACCATCCACACTTAGAAAAGGTTCCGGTCAGTACAAATCAGTCACCATCCACTCTTAGAAAAGGGTCGGGTCAGTACAAATCAGTCACCATCCACACTTAGAAAAGATTCGGGTCAGTACAAATCAGTCACCATCCACACTTAGAAAAGGGTCGGGTCAGTACAAATCAGTCACCATCCACACTTAGAAAAGGTTCCGGTCAGTACAAATCAGTCACCATCCACACTTGGAAAAGGGTCGGGTCAGTACAAATCAGTCACCATCCACACTTAGAAAAGGGTCGGGTCAGTACAAATTAGTCACCATCCACACTTAGAAAAGAGTCGGGGCAGTACAAATCAGTCACCATCCACACTTAGAAAAGGTTCAGGTCAGTACAAATCAGTCACCATCCACACTTAGAAAAGATTCGGGTCAGTACAAATCAGTCACCATCCACACTTAGAAAAGGTTCGGGTCAGTACAAATCAGTCACCATCCACACGAAGAAAAGGTTCCGGTCAGTACAAATCAGTCACCATCCACACTTGGAAAAGGGTCGGGTCAGTACAAATCAGTCACCATCCACACTTAGAAAAGGGTCGGGTCAGTACAAATTAGTCACCATCCACACTTAGAAAAGAGTCGGGGCAGTACAAATCAGTCACCATCCACACTTAGAAAAGGTTCAGGTCAGTACAAATCAGTCACCATCCACACTTAGAAAAGGGTCGGGTCAGTACAAATCAGTCACCATCCACACTTAGAAAAGGGTCGGGTCAGTACAAATCAGTAACCATCCACACTTAGAAAAGGGTCGGGTCAGTACAAATCAGGAACCATCCACAATTAGAAAAGGGTCGGGTCAGTACAAATCAGTCACCATCCACACTTAGAAAAGGGTCAGGTCAGTACAAATCAGTAACCATCCACACTTAGAAAAGGTTCGGGTCAGTACAAATCAGTCACCATCCACACTTAGAAAAGGGTCGGGTCAGTACAAATCAGTAACCATCCACACTTAGAAAAGGTTCGGGTCAGTACAAATCAGTCACCATCCACACATAGAAAAGGGTCGGGTCAGTACAAATCAGTCACCATCCACACTTAGAAAAGGTTCGGGTCAGTACAAATCAGTCACCATCCACACTTAGAAAAGGTTCCGGTCAGTACAAATCAGTCACCATCCACTCTTAGAAAAGGGTCGGGTCAGTACAAATCAGTCACCATCCACACTTAGAAAAGATTCGGGTCAGTACAAATCAGTAACCATCCACACTTAGAAAAGGGTCGGGTCAGTACAAATCAGTCACCATCCACACTTAGAAAAGGGTCGGATCAGTACAAATCAGTAACCATCCACACTTAGAAAAGGGTCGGGTCAGTACAAATCAGGAACCATCCACACTTAGAAAAGGGTCGGGTCAGTGCAAATCAGTCACCATCCACACTTAGAAAAGGGTCAGGTCAGTACAAATCAGTAACCATCCACACTTAGAAAAGGGTCGGGTCAGTACAAATCAGTCACCATCCACACTTAGAAAAGGGTCGGGTCAGTACAAATCAGTAACCATCCACACTTAGAAAAGGTTCGGGTAAGTACAAATCAGTCACCATCCACACATAGAAAAGGGTCGGGTCAGTACAAATCAGTCACCATCCACACTTAGAAAAGGTTCGGGTCAGTACAAATCAGTCACCATCCACACTTAGAAAAGGTTCCGGTCAGTACAAATCAGTCACCATCCACTCTTAGAAAAGGGTCGGGTCAGTACAAATCAGTCACCATCCACACTTAGAAAAGATTCGGGTCAGTACAAATCAGTCACCATCCACACTTAGAAAAGGGTCGGGTCAGTCCAAATCAGTCACCATCCACACTTAGAAAAGGGTCGGGTCAGTACAAATCAGTAACCATCCACACTTAGAAAAGGGTCGGGTCAGTACAAATCAGTCACCATCCACACTTAGAAAAGGGTCGGGTCAGTACAAATCAGTAACCATCCACACTTAGAAAAGGGTCGGGTCAGTACAAATCAGTCACCATCCACACTTAGAAAAGGGTCGGGTCAGTACAAATCAGTCACCATCCACACTTAGAAAAGTGTCGGGTCAGTACAAATCAGTAACCATCCACACTTAGAAAAGGTTCTGGTCAGTACAAATCAGTCACCATCCACACATAGAAAAGGGTCGGGTCAGTAGAAATCAGTCACCATCCACACTTAGAAAAGGGTCGGGTCAGTACAAATCAGTAACCATCCACACTTAGAAAAGGTTCTGGTCAGTACAAATCAGTCACCAAAAACACTTAGAAAAGGGTCGGGTCAGTACAAATCAGTAACCATCCACACTTAGAAAAGGTTCTGGTCAGTACAAATCAGTCACCAAAAACACTTAGAAAAGGGTCGGGTCAGTACAAATCAGTAACCATCCACACTTAGAAAAGGGTCGGGTCAGTAGAAATCAGTAACCATCCACACTTAGAAAAGGGTCGGGTCAGTACAAATCAGTAACCATCCACACTTAGAAAAGGGTCGGGTCAGTACAAATCAGTCACCATCCACACTTAGAAAAGGGTCGGGTCAGTACAAATCAGTCACCATCCACACTTAGGAAAGTGTCGGGTCAGTACAAATCAGTAACCATCCACACTTAGAAAAGGTTCTGGTCAGTACAAATCAGTCACCATCCACACATAGAAAAGGGTCGGGTCAGTAGAAATCAGTCACCATCCACACTTAGAAAAGGGTCGGGTCAGTACAAATCAGTCACCATCCACACTTAGAAAAGGGTCGGGTCAGTACAAATCAGTAACCATCCACACTTAGAAAAGGTTCTGGTCAGTACAAATCAGTCACCAAAAACACATAGAAAAGGGTCGGGTCAGTACAAATCAGTCACCATCCACACTTAGAAAAGGTTCGGGTCAGTACAAATCAGTCACCATCCACACATAGAAAAGGGTCGGGTCAGTACAAATCAGTCACCATCCACACTTAGAAACGGGTCGGGTCAGTACAAATCAGTAACCATCCACACTTGGAAAAGGTTCGGGTCAGTACAAATCAGTCACCATCCACACTTAGAAAAGGGTCAGGTCAGTACAAATCAGTCACCATCCACACTTAGAAAAGGTTCGGGTCAGTACAAATCAGTCACCATCCACACTTAGAAAAGGTTCCGGTCAGTACAAATCAGTCACCATCCACACTTGGAAAAGGGTCGGGTCAGGACAAATCATTCACCATCCACACTTAGAAAAGGGTCGGGTCAGTACAAATTAGTCACCATCCACACTTAGAAAAGAGTCGGGGCAGTACAAATCAGTCACCATCCACACTTAGAAAAGGTTCAGGTCAGTACAAATCAGTCACCATCCACACTTAGAAAAGGGTCGGGTCAGTACAAATCAGTCACCATCCACACTTAGAAAAGGGTCGGGTCAGTACAAATCAGTAACCATCCACACTTAGAAAAGGGTCGGGTCAGTACAAATCAGGAACCATCCACACTTAGAAAAGGGTCGGGTCAGTATAAATCAGTCACCATCCACACTTAGAAAAGGGTCAGGTCAGTACAAATCAGTAACCATCCACACTTAGAAAAGGGTCGGGTCAGTACAAATCAGTCACCATCCACACTTAGAAAAGGGTCGGGTCAGTCCAAATCAGTAACCGTCCACACTTAGAAAAGGTTCGGGTCAGTACAAATCAGTCACCATCCACACATAGAAAAGGGTCGGGTCAGTACAAATCAGTCACCATCCACACTTAGAAAAGGTTCGGGTCAGTACAAATCAGTCACCATCCACACTTAGAAAAGGTTCCGGTCAGTACAAATCAGTCACCATCCACTCTTAGAAAAGGGTCGGGTCAGTACAAATCAGTCACCATCCACACTTAGAAAAGATTCGGGTCAGTACAAATCAGTCACCATCCACACTTAGAAAAGGGTCGGGTCAGTACAAATCAGTCACCATCCACACTTAGAAAAGGTTCCGGTCAGTACAAATCAGTCACCATCCACACTTGGAAAAGGGTCGGGTCAGTACAAATCAGTCACCATCCACACTTAGAAAAGGGTCGGGTCAGTACAAATTAGTCACCATCCACACTTAGAAAAGAGTCGGGGCAGTACAAATCAGTCACCATCCACACTTAGAAAAGGTTCAGGTCAGTACAAATCAGTCACCATCCACACTTAGAAAAGATTCGGGTCAGTACAAATCAGTCACCATCCACACTTAGAAAAGGTTCGGGTCAGTACAAATCAGTCACCATCCACACTTAGAAAAGGTTCCGGTCAGTACAAATCAGTCACCATCCACACTTGGAAAAGGGTCGGGTCAGTACAAATCAGTCACCATCCACACTTAGAAAAGGGTCGGGTCAGTACAAATTAGTCACCATCCACACTTAGAAAAGAGTCGGGGCAGTACAAATCAGTCACCATCCACACTTAGAAAAGGTTCAGGTCAGTACAAATCAGTCACCATCCACACTTAGAAAAGGGTCGGGTCAGTACAAATCAGTCACCATCCACACTTAGAAAAGGGTCGGGTCAGTACAAATCAGTAACCATCCACACTTAGAAAAGGGTCGGGTCAGTACAAATCAGGAACCATCCACACTTAGAAAAGGGTCGGGTCAGTACAAATCAGTCACCATCCACACTTAGAAAAGGGTCAGGTCAGTACAAATCAGTAACCATCCACACTTAGAAAAGGTTCGGGTCAGTACAAATCAGTCACCATCCACACTTAGAAAAGGGTCGGGTCAGTACAAATCAGTAACCATCCACACTTAGAAAAGGTTCGGGTCAGTACAAATCAGTCACCATCCACACATAGAAAAGGGTCGGGTCAGTACAAATCAGTCACCATCCACACTTAGAAAAGGTTCGGGTCAGTACAAATCAGTCACCATCCACACTTAGAAAAGGTTCCGGTCAGTACAAATCAGTCACCATCCACTCTTAGAAAAGGGTCGGGTCAGTACAAATCAGTCACCATCCACACTTAGAAAAGATTCGGGTCAGTACAAATCAGTAACCATCCACACTTAGAAAAGGGTCGGGTCAGTACAAATCAGTCACCATCCACACTTAGAAAAGGGTCGGATCAGTACAAATCAGTAACCATCCACACTTAGAAAAGGGTCGGGTCAGTACAAATCAGGAACCATCCACACTTAGAAAAGGGTCGGGTCAGTACAAATCAGTCACCATCCACACTTAGAAAAGGGTCAGGTCAGTACAAATCAGTAACCATCCACACTTAGAAAAGGGTCGGGTCAGTACAAATCAGTCACCATCCACACTTAGAAAAGGGTCGGGTCAGTACAAATCAGTAACCATCCACACTTAGAAAAGGTTCGGGTAAGTACAAATCAGTCACCATCCACACATAGAAAAGGGTCGGGTCAGTACAAATCAGTCACCATCCACACTTAGAAAAGGTTCGGGTCAGTACAAATCAGTCACCATCCACACTTAGAAAAGGTTCCGGTCAGTACAAATCAGTCACCATCCACTCTTAGAAAAGGGTCGGGTCAGTACAAATCAGTCACCATCCACACTTAGAAAAGATTCGGGTCAGTACAAATCAGTCACCATCCACACTTAGAAAAGGGTCGGGTCAGTCCAAATCAGTCACCATCCACACTTAGAAAAGGGTCGGGTCAGTACAAATCAGTAACCATCCACACTTAGAAAAGGGTCGGGTCAGTACAAATCAGTCACCATCCACACTTAGAAAAGGGTCGGGTCAGTACAAATCAGTAACCATCCACACTTAGAAAAGGGTCGGGTCAGTACAAATCAGTCACCATCCACACTTAGAAAAGGGTCGGGTCAGTACAAATCAGTCACCATCCACACTTAGAAAAGTGTCGGGTCAGTACAAATCAGTAACCATCCACACTTAGAAAAGGTTCTGGTCAGTACAAATCAGTCACCATCCACACATAGAAAAGGGTCGGGTCAGTAGAAATCAGTCACCATCCACACTTAGAAAAGGGTCGGGTCAGTACAAATCAGTAACCATCCACACTTAGAAAAGGTTCTGGTCAGTACAAATCAGTCACCAAAAACACTTAGAAAAGGGTCGGGTCAGTACAAATCAGTAACCATCCACACTTAGAAAAGGTTCTGGTCAGTACAAATCAGTCACCAAAAACACTTAGAAAAGGGTCGGGTCAGTACAAATCAGTAACCATCCACACTTAGAAAAGGGTCGGGTCAGTACAAATCAGTCACCATCCACACTTAGAAAAGGGTCGGGTCAGTACAAATCAGTAACCATCCACACTTAGAAAAGGGTCGGGTCAGTACAAATCAGTCACCATCCACACTTAGAAAAGGTTCGGGTCAGTACAAATCAGTCACCATCCACACATAGAAAAGGGTCGGGTCAGTAGAAATCAGTCACCATCCACACTTAGAAAAGGGTCGGGTCAGTACAAATCAGTAACCATCCACACTTAGAAAAGGTTCTGGTCAGTACAAATCAGTCACCATCCACACATAGAAAAGGGTCGGGTCAGTAGAAATCAGTCACCATCCACACTTAGAAAAGGGTCGGGTCAGTACAAATCAGTCACCATCCACACTTAGAAAAGGGTCGGGTCAGTACAAATCAGTAACCATCCACACTTAGAAAAGGTTCTGGTCAGTACAAATCAGTCACCAAAAACACATAGAAAAGGGTCGGGTCAGTACAAATCAGTCACCATCCACACTTAGAAAAGGTTCGGGTCAGTACAAATCAGTCACCATCCACACATAGAAAAGGGTCGGGTCAGTACAAATCAGTCACCATCCACACTTAGAAACGGGTCGGGTCAGTACAAATCAGTAACCATCCACACTTGGAAAAGGTTCGGGTCAGTACAAATCAGTCACCATCCACACTTAGAAAAGGGTCAGGTCAGTACAAATCAGTCACCATCCACACTTAGAAAAGGTTCCGGTCAGTACAAATCAGTCACCATCCACACTTGGAAAAGGGTCGGGTCAGTACAAATCAGTCACCATCCACACTTAGAAAAGGGTCGGGTCAGTACAAATTAGTCACAATCCACACTTAGAAAAGAGTCGGGGCAGTACAAATCAGTCACCATCCACACTTAGAAAAGGTTCAGGTCAGTACAAATCAGTCACCATCCACACTTAGAAAAGGGTCGGGTCAGTACAAATCAGTCACCATCCACACTTAGAAAAGGTTCGGGTCAGTACAAATCAGTAACCATCCACACTTAGAAAAGGGTCGGGTCAGTACAAATCAGGAACCATCCACACTTAGAAAAGGGTCGGGTCAGTATAAATCAGTCACCATCCACACTTAGAAAAGGGTCAGGTCAGTACAAATCAGTAACCATCCACACTTAGAAAAGGGTCGGGTCAGTACAAATCAGTCACCATCCACACTTAGAAAAGGGTCGGGTCAGTACAAATCAGTAACCATCCACACTTAGAAAAGGTTCGGGTCAGTACAAATCAGTCACCATCCACACATAGAAAAGGGTCGGGTCAGTACAAATCAGTCACCATCCACACTTAGAAAAGGTTCGGGTCAGTACAAATCAGTCACCATCCACACTTAGAAAAGGTTCCGGTCAGTACAAATCAGTCACCATCCACTCTTAGAAAAGGGTCAGGTCAGTACAAATCAGTCACCATCCACACTTAGAAAAGATTCGGGTCAGTACAAATCAGTCACCATCCACACTTAGAAAAGGGTCGGGTCAGTACAAATCAGTCACCATCCACACTTAGAAAAGGTTCCGGTCAGTACAAATCAGTCACCATCCACACTTGGAAAAGGGTCGGGTCAGTACAAATCAGTCACCATCCACACTTAGAAAAGGGTCGGGTCAGTACAAATTAGTCACCATCCACACTTAGAAAAGGGTCGGGTCAGTACAAATCAGGAACCATCCACACTTAGAAAAGTGTCGGGTCAGTACAAATCAGTCACCATCCACACTTAGAAAAGGTTCAGGTCAGTACAAATCAGTCACCATCCACACTTAGAAAAGATTCGGGTCAGTACAAATCAGTCACCATCCACACTTAGAAAAGGTTCGGGTCAGTACAAATCAGTCACCATCCACACTTAGAAAAGGTTCCGGTCAGTACAAATCAGTCACCATCCACACTTGGAAAAGGGTCGGGTCAGTACAAATCAGTCACCATCCACACTTAGAAAAGGGTCGGGTCAGTACAAATTAGTCACCATCCACACTTAGAAAAGAGTCGGGGCAGTACAAATCAGTCACCATCCACACTTAGAAAAGGTTCAGGTCAGTACAAATCAGTCACCATCCACACTTAGAAAAGGGTCGGGTCAGTACAAATCAGTCACCATCCACACTTAGAAAAGGGTCGGGTCAGTACAAATCAGTCACCATCCACACTTAGAAAAGGGTCGGGTCAGTACAAATCAGGAACCATCCACACTTAGAAAAGGGTCGGGTCAGTACAAATCAGTCACCATCCACACTTAGAAAAGGGTCAGGTCAGTACAAATCAGTAACCATCCACACTTAGAAAAGGGTCGGGTCAGTACAAATCAGTCACCATCCACACTTAGAAAAGGGTCGGGTCAGTACAAATCAGTAACCATCCACACTTAGAAAAGGTTCGGGTCAGTACAAATCAGTCACCATCCACACTTAGAAAAGGGTCGGGTCAGTACAAATCAGTCACCATCCACACTTAGAAAAGGTTCGGGTCAGTACAAATCAGTCACCATCCACACTTAGAAAAGGTTCCGGTCAGTACAAATCAGTCACCATCCACACTTAGAAAAGGGTCGGGTCAGTACAAATCAGTCACCATCCACACTTCGGAAAGTGTCGGGTCAGTACAAATCAGTAACCATCCACACTTAGAAAAGGTTCTGGTCAGTACAAATCAGTCACCATCCACACATAGAAAAGGGTCGGGTCAGTAGAAATCAGTCACCATTCACACTTAGAAAAGGGTCGGGTCAGTACAAATCAGTCACCATCCACACTTAGAAAAGGGTCGGGTCAGTACAAATCAGTAACCATCCACACTTAGAAAAGGTTCTGGTCAGTACAAATCAGTCACCAAAAACACATAGAAAAGGGTCGGGTCAGTACAAATCAGTCACCATCCACACTTAGAAAAGGTTCGGGTCAGTACAAATCAGTCACCATCCACACATAGAAAAGGGTCGGGTCAGTACAAATCAGTCACCATCCACACTTAGAAACGGGTCGGGTCAGTACAAATCAGTAACCATCCACACTTGGAAAAGGTTCGGGTCAGTACAAATCAGTCACCATCCACACTTAGAAAAGGGTCAGGTCAGTACAAATCAGTCACCATCCACACTTAGAAAAGGTTCGGGTCAGTACAAATCAGTCACCATCCACACTTAGAAAAGGTTCCGGTCAGTACAAATCAGTCACCATCCACACTTGGAAAAGGGTCGGGTCAGGACAAGTCATTCACCATCCACACTTAGAAAAGGGTCGGGTCAGTACAAATTAGTCACCATCCACACTTAGAAAAGAGTCGGGGCAGTACAAATCAGTCACCATCCACACTTAGAAAAGGTTCAGGTCAGTACAAATCAGTCACCATCCACACTTAGAAAAGGGTCGGGTCAGTACAAATCAGTCACCATCCACACTTAGAAAAGGGTCGGGTCAGTACAAATCAGTAACCATCCACACTTAGAAAAGGGTCGGGTCAGTACAAATCAGGAACCATCCACACTTAGAAAAGGGTCGGGTCAGTATAAATCAGTCACCATCCACACTTAGAAAAGGGTCAGGTCAGTACAAATCAGTAACCATCCACACTTAGAAAAGGGTCTGGTCAGTACAAATCAGTCACCATCCACACTTAGAAAAGGGTCGGGTCAGTACAAATCAGTAACCGTCCACACTTAGAAAAGGTTCGGGTCAGTACAAATCAGTCACCATCCACACATAGAAAAGGGTCGGGTCAGTACAAATCAGTCACCATCCACACTTAGAAAAGGTTCGGGTCAGTACAAATCAGTCACCATCCACACTTAGAAAAGGTTCCGGTCAGTACAAATCAGTCACCATCCACTCTTAGAAAAGGGTCGGGTCAGTACAAATCAGTCACCATCCACACTTAGAAAAGATTCGGGTCAGTACAAATCAGTCACCATCCACACTTAGAAAAGGGTCGGGTCAGTACAAATCAGTAACCGTCCACACTTAGAAAAGGTTCGGGTCAGTACAAATCAGTCACCATCCACACATAGAAAAGGGTCGGGTCAGTACAAATCAGTCACCATCCACACTTAGAAAAGGTTCGGGTCAGTACAAATCAGTCACCATCCACACTTAGAAAAGGTTCCGGTCAGTACAAATCAGTCACCATCCACTCTTAGAAAAGGTTCCGGTCAGTACAAATCAGTCACCATCCACACTTGGAAAAGGGTCGGGTCAGTACAAATCAGTCACCATCCACACTTAGAAAAGGGTCGGGTCAGTACAAATTAGTCACCATCCACACTTAGAAAAGAGTCGGGGCAGTACAAATCAGTCACCATCCACACTTAGAAAAGGTTCAGGTCAGTACAAATCAGTCACCATCCACACTTAGAAAAGATTCGGGTCAGTACAAATCAGTCACCATCCACACTTAGAAAAGGTTCGGGTCAGTACAAATCAGTCACCATCCACACTTAGAAAAGGTTCCGGTCAGTACAAATCAGTCACCATCCACACTTGGAAAAGGGTCGGGTCAGTACAAATCAGTCACCATCCACACTTAGAAAAGGGTCGGGTCAGTACAAATTAGTCACCATCCACACTTAGAAAAGAGTCGGGGCAGTACAAATCAGTCACCATCCACACTTAGAAAAGGTTCAGGTCAGTACAAATCAGTCACCATCCACACTTAGAAAAGGGTCGGGTCAGTACAAATCAGTCACCATCCACACTTAGAAAAGGGTCGGGTCAGTACAAATCAGTAACCATCCACACTTAGAAAAGGGTCGGGTCAGTACAAATCAGGAACCATCCACACTTAGAAAAGGGTCGGGTCAGTACAAATCAGTCACCATCCACACTTAGAAAAGGGTCAGGTCAGTACAAATCAGTAACCATCCACACTTAGAAAAGGGTCGGGTCAGTACAAATCAGTAACCATCCACACTTAGAAAAGGGTCGGGTCAGTACAAATCAGTAACCATCCACACTTAGAAAAGGTTCGGGTCAGTACAAATCAGTCACCATCCACACATAGAAAAGGGTCGGGTCAGTACAAATCAGTCACCATCCACACTTAGAAAAGGTTCGGGTCAGTACAAATCAGTCACCATCCACACTTAGAAAAGGTTCCGGTCAGTACAAATCAGTCACCATCCACTCTTAGAAAAGGGTCGGGTCAGTACAAATCAGTCACCATCCACACTTAGAAAAGATTCGGGTCAGTACAAATCAGTAACCATCCACACTTAGAAAAGGGTCGGGTCAGTACAAATCAGTCACCATCCACACTTAGAAAAGGGTCGGATCAGTACAAATCAGTAACCATCCACACTTAGAAAAGGGTCGGGTCAGTACAAATCAGGAACCATCCACACTTAGAAAAGGGTCGGGTCAGTACAAATCAGTCACCATCCACACTTAGAAAAGGGTCAGGTCAGTACAAATCAGTAACCATCCACACTTAGAAAAGGGTCGGGTCAGTACAAATCAGTCACCATCCACACTTAGAAAAGGGTCGGGTCAGTACAAATCAGTAACCATCCACACTTAGAAAAGGTTCGGGTCAGTACAAATCAGTCACCATCCACACATAGAAAAGGGTCGGGTCAGTACAAATCAGTCACCATCCACACTTAGAAATGGTTCGGGTCAGTACAAATCAGTCACCATCCACACTTAGAAAAGGTTCCGGTCAGTACAAATCAGTCACCATCCACTCTTAGAAAAGGGTCGGGTCAGTACAAATCAGTCACCATCCACACTTAGAAAAGATTCGGGTCAGTACAAATCAGTCACCATCCACACTTAGAAAAGGGTCGGGTCAGTACAAATCAGTCACCATCCACACTTAGAAAAGGGTCGGGTCAGTACAAATCAGTAACCATCCACACTTAGAAAAGGGTCGGGTCAGTACAAATCAGTCACCATCCACACTTAGAAAAGGGTCGGGTCAGTACAAATCAGTAACCATCCACACTTAGAAAACGGTCGGGTCAGTACAAATCAGTCACCATCCACACTTAGAAAGGGTCGGGTCAGTACAAATCAGTAACCATCCACACTTAGAAAAGGGTCGGGTCAGTACAAATCAGTCACCATCCACACTTAGAAAAGGGTCGGGTCAGTACAAATCAGTCACCATCCACACTTAGAAAAGTGTCGGGTCAGTACAAATCAGTAACCATCCACACTTAGAAAAGGTTCTGGTCAGTACAAATCAGTCACCATCCACACATAGAAAAGGGTCGGGTCAGTAGAAATCAGTCACCATCCACACTTAGAAAAGGGTCGGGTCAGTACAAATCAGTAACCATCCACACTTAGAAAAGGTTCTGGTCAGTACAAATCAGTCACCAAAAACACTTAGAAAAGGGTCGGGTCAGTACAAATCAGTAACCATCCACACTTAGAAAAGGTTCTGGTCAGTACAAATCAGTCACCAAAAACACTTAGAAAAGGGTCGGGTCAGTACAAATCAGTAACCATCCACACTTAGAAAAGGGTCGGGTCAGTACAAATCAGTCACCATCCACACTTAGAAAAGGGTCGGGTCAGTACAAATCAGTAACCATCCACACTTAGAAAAGGGTCGGGTCAGTACAAATCAGTCACCATCCACACATAGAAAAGGGTCGGGTCAGTAGAAATCAGTCACCATCCACACTTAGAAAAGGGTCGGGTCAGTACAAATCAGTAACCATCCACACTTAGAAAAGGTTCTGGTCAGTACAAATCAGTCACCATCCACACATAGAAAAGGGTCGGGTCAGTAGAAATCAGTCACCATCCACACTTAGAAAAGGGTCGGGTCAGTACAAATCAGTCACCATCCACACTTAGAAAAGGGTCGGGTCAGTACAAATCAGTAACCATCCACACTTAGAAAAGGTTCTGGTCAGTACAAATCAGTCACCAAAAACACATAGAAAAGGGTCGGGTCAGTACAAATCAGTCACCATCCACACTTAGAAAAGGTTCGGGTCAGTACAAATCAGTCACCATCCACACATAGAAAAGGGTCGGGTCAGTACAAATCAGTCACCATCCACACTTAGAAACGGGTCGGGTCAGTACAAATCAGTAACCATCCACACTTGGAAAAGGTTCGGGTCAGTACAAATCAGTCACCATCCACACTTAGAAAAGGGTCAGGTCAGTACAAATCAGTCACCATCCACACTTAGAAAAGGTTCCGGTCAGTACAAATCAGTCACCATCCACACTTGGAAAAGGGTCGGGTCAGTACAAATCAGTCACCATCCACACTTAGAAAAGGGTCGGGTCAGTACAAATTAGTCACAATCCACACTTAGAAAAGAGTCGGGGCAGTACAAATCAGTCACCATCCACACTTAGAAAAGGTTCAGGTCAGTACAAATCAGTCACCATCCACACTTAGAAAAGGGTCGGGTCAGTACAAATCAGTCACCATCCACACTTAGAAAAGGGTCGGGTCAGTACAAATCAGTAACCATCCACACTTAGAAAAGGGTCGGGTCAGTACAAATCAGGAACCATCCACACTTAGAAAAGGGTCGGGTCAGTATAAATCAGTCACCATCCACACTTAGAAAAGGGTCAGGTCAGTACAAATCAGTAACCATCCACTCTTAGAAAAGGGTCGGGTCAGTACAAATCAGTCACCATCCACACTTAGAAAAGATTCGGGTCAGTACAAATCAGTAACCATCCACACTTAGAAAAGGGTCGGGTCAGTACAAATCAGTCACCATCCACACTTAGAAAAGGGTCGGATCAGTACAAATCAGTAACCATCCACACTTAGAAAAGGGTCGGGTCAGTACAAATCAGGAACCATCCACACTTAGAAAAGGGTCGGGTCAGTACAAATCAGTCACCATCCACACTTAGAAAAGGGTCAGGTCAGTACAAATCAGTAACCATCCACACTTAGAAAAGGGTCGGGTCAGTACAAATCAGTCACCATCCACACTTAGAAAAGGGTCGGGTCAGTACAAATCAGTAACCATCCACACTTAGAAAAGGTTCGGGTCAGTACAAATCAGTCACCATCCACACATAGAAAAGGGTCGGGTCAGTACAAATCAGTCACCATCCACACTTAGAAATGGTTCGGGTCAGTACAAATCAGTCACCATCCACACTTAGAAAAGGTTCCGGTCAGTACAAATCAGTCACCATCCACTCTTAGAAAAGGGTCGGGTCAGTACAAATCAGTCACCATCCACACTTAGAAAAGATTCGGGTCAGTACAAATCAGTCACCATCCACACTTAGAAAAGGGTCGGGTCAGTACAAATCAGTCACCATCCACACTTAGAAAAGGGTCGGGTCAGTACAAATCAGTAACCATCCACACTTAGAAAAGGGTCGGGTCAGTACAAATCAGTCACCATCCACACTTAGAAAAGGGTCGGGTCAGTACAAATCAGTAACCATCCACACTTAGAAAACGGTCGGGTCAGTACAAATCAGTCACCATCCACACTTAGAAAGGGTCGGGTCAGTACAAATCAGTAACCATCCACACTTAGAAAAGGGTCGGGTCAGTACAAATCAGTCACCATCCACACTTAGAAAAGGGTCGGGTCAGTACAAATCAGTCACCATCCACACTTAGAAAAGTGTCGGGTCAGTACAAATCAGTAACCATCCACACTTAGAAAAGGTTCTGGTCAGTACAAATCAGTCACCATCCACACATAGAAAAGGGTCGGGTCAGTAGAAATCAGTCACCATCCACACTTAGAAAAGGGTCGGGTCAGTACAAATCAGTAACCATCCACACTTAGAAAAGGTTCTGGTCAGTACAAATCAGTCACCAAAAACACTTAGAAAAGGGTCGGGTCAGTACAAATCAGTAACCATCCACACTTAGAAAAGGTTCTGGTCAGTACAAATCAGTCACCAAAAACACTTAGAAAAGGGTCGGGTCAGTACAAATCAGTAACCATCCACACTTAGAAAAGGGTCGGGTCAGTACAAATCAGTCACCATCCACACTTAGAAAAGGGTCGGGTCAGTACAAATCAGTAACCATCCACACTTAGAAAAGGGTCGGGTCAGTACAAATCAGTCACCATCCACACATAGAAAAGGGTCGGGTCAGTAGAAATCAGTCACCATCCACACTTAGAAAAGGGTCGGGTCAGTACAAATCAGTAACCATCCACACTTAGAAAAGGTTCTGGTCAGTACAAATCAGTCACCATCCACACATAGAAAAGGGTCGGGTCAGTAGAAATCAGTCACCATCCACACTTAGAAAAGGGTCGGGTCAGTACAAATCAGTCACCATCCACACTTAGAAAAGGGTCGGGTCAGTACAAATCAGTAACCATCCACACTTAGAAAAGGTTCTGGTCAGTACAAATCAGTCACCAAAAACACATAGAAAAGGGTCGGGTCAGTACAAATCAGTCACCATCCACACTTAGAAAAGGTTCGGGTCAGTACAAATCAGTCACCATCCACACATAGAAAAGGGTCGGGTCAGTACAAATCAGTCACCATCCACACTTAGAAACGGGTCGGGTCAGTACAAATCAGTAACCATCCACACTTGGAAAAGGTTCGGGTCAGTACAAATCAGTCACCATCCACACTTAGAAAAGGGTCAGGTCAGTACAAATCAGTCACCATCCACACTTAGAAAAGGTTCCGGTCAGTACAAATCAGTCACCATCCACACTTGGAAAAGGGTCGGGTCAGTACAAATCAGTCACCATCCACACTTAGAAAAGGGTCGGGTCAGTACAAATTAGTCACAATCCACACTTAGAAAAGAGTCGGGGCAGTACAAATCAGTCACCATCCACACTTAGAAAAGGTTCAGGTCAGTACAAATCAGTCACCATCCACACTTAGAAAAGGGTCGGGTCAGTACAAATCAGTCACCATCCACACTTAGAAAAGGGTCGGGTCAGTACAAATCAGTAACCATCCACACTTAGAAAAGGGTCGGGTCAGTACAAATCAGGAACCATCCACACTTAGAAAAGGGTCGGGTCAGTATAAATCAGTCACCATCCACACTTAGAAAAGGGTCAGGTCAGTACAAATCAGTAACCATCCACACTTAGAAAAGGGTCGGGTCAGTACAAATCAGTCACCATCCACACTTAGAAAAGGGTCGGGTCAGTACAAATCAGTAACCATCCACACTTAGAAAAGGTTCGGGTCAGCACAAATCAGTCACCATCCACACATAGAAAAGGGTCGGGTCAGTACAAATCAGTCACCATCCACACTTAGAAAAGGTTCGGGTCAGTACAAATCAGTCACCATCCACACTTAGAAAAGGTTCCGGTCAGTACAAATCAGTCACCATCCACTCTTAGAAAAGGGTCAGGTCAGTACAAATCAGTCACCATCCACACTTAGAAAAGATTCGGGTCAGTACAAATCAGTCACCATCCACACTTAGAAAAGGGGCGGGTCAGTACAAATCAGTCACCATCCACACTTAGAAAAGGTTCCGGTCAGTACAAATCAGTCACCATCCACACTTGGAAAAGGGTCGGGTCAGTACAAATCAGTCACCATCCACACTTAGAAAAGGGTCGGGTCAGTACAAATTAGTCACCATCCACACTTAGAAAAGGGTCGGGTCAGTACAAATCAGGAACCATCCACACTTAGAAAAGGGTCGGGTCAGTACAAATCAGTCACCATCCACACTTAGAAAAGGTTCAGGTCAGTACAAATCAGTCACCATCCACACTTAGAAAAGATTCGGGTCAGTACAAATCAGTCACCATCCACACTTAGAAAAGGTTCGGGTCAGTACAAATCAGTCACCATCCACAGTTAGAAAAGGTTCCGGTCAGTACAAATCAGTCACCATCCACACTTGGAAAAGGGTCGGGTCAGTACAAATCAGTCACCATCCACACTTAGAAAAGGGTCGGGTCAGTACAAATTAGTCACCATCCACACTTAGAAAAGAGTCGGGGCAGTACAAATCAGTCACCATCCACACTTAGAAAAGGTTCAGGTCAGTACAAATCAGTCACCATCCACACTTAGAAAAGGGTCGGGTCAGTACAAATCAGTCACCATCCACACTTAGAAAAGGGTCGGGTCAGTACAAATCAGTAACCATCCACACTTAGAAAAGGGTCGGGTCAGTACAAATCAGGAACCATCCACACTTAGAAAAGGGTCGGGTCAGTACAAATCAGTCACCATCCACACTTAGAAAAGGGTCAGGTCAGTACAAATCAGTAACCATCCACACTTAGAAAAGGGTCGGGTCAGTACAAATCAGTCACCATCCACACTTAGAAAAGGGTCGGGTCAGTACAAATCAGTAACCATCCACACTTAGAAAAGGTTCGGGTCAGTACAAATCAGTCACCATCCACACATAGAAAAGGGTCGGGTCAGTACAAATCAGTCACCATCCACACTTAGAAAAGGTTCGGGTCAGTACAAATCAGTCACCATCCACACTTAGAAAAGGTTCCGGTCAGTACAAATCAGTCACCATCCACTCTTAGAAAAGGGTCGGGTCAGTACAAATCAGTCACCATCCACACTTAGAAAAGATTCGGGTCAGTACAAATCAGTCACCATCCACACTTAGAAAAGGGTCGGGTCAGTACAAATCAGTCACCATCCACACTTAGAAAAGGGTCGGGTCAGTACAAATCAGTAACCATCCACACTTAGAAAAGGGTCGGGTCAGTACAAATCAGTAACCATCCACACTTAGAAAAGGGTCGGGTCAGTACAAATCAGTCACCATCCACACTTAGAAAAGGGTCGGGTCAGTACAAATCAGTAACCATCCACACTTTGAAAAGGTTCGGGTCAGTACAAATCAGTCACCATCCACACTTAGAAAAGGGTCGAGTCAGTACAAATCAGTAACCATTCACACTTAGAAAAGGGTCGGGTCAGTACAAATCAGTCACCATCCACACTTAGAAAAGGGTCGGGTCAGTACAAATCAGTAACCATCCACACTTGGAAAAGGGTCGGGTCAGTACAAATCCGTCACCATCCACACTTAGAAAAGGTTCGGGTCAGTACAAATCAGTCACCATCCACACATAGAAAAGGGTCGGGTCAGTACAAATCAGTCACCATCCACACTTAGAAAAGGTTCGGGTCAGTACAAATCAGTCACCATCCACACTTAGAAAAGGTTCCGGTCAGTACAAATCAGTCACCATCCACTCTTAGAAAAGGGTCGGGTCAGTACAAATCAGTCACCATCCACACTTAGAAAAGTTTCGGGTCAGTACAAATCAGTCACCATCCACACTTAGAAAAGGGTCGGGTCAGTACAAATCAGTCACCATCCACACTTAGAAAAGGGTCGGGTCAGTACAAATCAGTCACCATCCACACTTAGAAAAGGGTCGGGTCAGTACAAATCAGAAACCATCCACACTTAGAAAAGGGTCGGGTCAGTACAAATCAGTCACCATCCACACTTAGAAAGGGTCGGGTCAGTAAAAAATCAGTAACCATCCACACTTAGAAAAGGGTCGGGTCAGTACAAATCAGTCACCATCCACACTTAGAAAAGGGTCGGGTCAGAACAAATCAGTCACCATCCACACTTAGAAAAGTGTCGGGTCAGTACAAATCAGTAACCATCCACACTTAGAAAAGGTTCTGGTCAGTACAAATCAGTCACCATCCACACATAGAAAAGGGTCGGGTCAGTAGAAATCAGTCACCATCCACACTTAGAAAAGGGTCGGGTCAGTACAAATCAGTAACCATCCACACTTAGAAAAGGTTCTGGTCAGTACAAATCAGTCACCAAAAACACTTAGAAAAGGGTCGGGTCAGTACAAATCAGTAACCATCCACACTTAGAAAAGGTTCTGGTCAGTACAAATCAGTCACCAAAAACACTTAGAAAAGGGTCGGGTCAGTACAAATCAGTAACCATCCACACTTAGAAAAGGGTCGGGTCAGTACAAATCAGTCACCATCCACACTTAGAAAAGGGTCGGGTCAGTACAAATCAGTAACCATCCACACTTAGAAAAGGGTCGGGTCAGTACAAATCAGTCACCATCCACACTTAGAAAAGGGTCGGGTCAGTACAAATCAGTCACCATCCACACTTAGAAAAGTGTCGGGTCAGTACAAATCAGTAACCATCCACACTTAGAAAAGGTTCTGGTCAGTACAAATCAGTCACCATCCACACTTAGAAAAGGTTCGGGTCAGTACAAATCAGTCACCATCCACACATAGAAAACGGTCGGGTCAGTACAAATCAGTCACCATCCACACTTAGAAACGGGTCGGGTCAGTACAAATCAGTAACCATCCACACTTGGAAAAGGTTCCGGTCAGTACAAATCAGTCACCATCCACACTTGGAAAAGGGTCGGGTCAGTACAAATCAGTCACCATCCACACTTAGAAAAGGGTCGGGTCAGTACAAATTAGTCACCATCCACACTTAGAAAAGAGTCGGGGCAGTACAAATCAGTCACCATCCACACTTAGAAAAGGTTCAGGTCAGTACAAATCAGTCACCATCCACACTTAGAAAAGGGTCGGGTCAGTACAAATCAGTCACCATCCACACTTAGAAAAGGGTCGGGTCAGTACAAATCAGTAACCATCCACACTTAGAAAAGGGTCGGGTCAGTACAAATCAGGAACCATCCACACTTAGAAAAGGGTCGGGTCAGTATAAATCAGTCACCATCCACACTTAGAAAAGGGTCAGGTCAGTACAAATCAGTAACCATCGACACTTAGAAAAGGGTCGGGTCAGTACAAATCAGTCACCATCCACACTTAGAAAAGGGTCGGGTCAGTACAAATCAGTAACCATCCACACTTAGAAAAGGTTCGCGTCAGTACAAATCAGTCACCATCCACACATAGAAAAGGGTCGGGTCAGTACAAATCAGTCACCATCCACACTTAGAAAAGGTTCGGGTCAGTACAAATCAGTCACCATCCACACTTAGAAAAGGTTCCGGTCAGTACAAATCAGTCACCATCCACTCTTAGAAAAGGGTCAGGTCAGTACAAATCAGTCACCATCCACACTTAGAAAAGATTCGGGTCAGTACAAATCAGTCACCATCCACACTTAGAAAAGGGTCGGGTCAGTACAAATCAGTCACCATCCACACTTAGAAAAGGTTCCGGTCAGTACAAATCAGTCACCATCCGCACTTGGAAAAGGGTCGGGTCAGTACAAATCAGTCACCATCCACACTTAGAAAAGGGTCGGGTCAGTACAAATTAGTCACCATCCACACTTAGAAAAGGGTCGGGTCAGTACAAATCAGGAACCATCCACACTTAGAAAAGGGTCGGGTCAGTACAAATCAGTCACCATCCACACTTAGAAAAGGTTCAGGTCAGTACAAATCAGTCACCATCCACACTTAGAAAAGATTCGGGTCAGTACAATTCAGTCACCATCCACACTTAGAAAAGGTTCGGGTCAGTACAAATCAGTCACCATCCACACTTAGAAAAGGTTCCGGTCAGTACAAATCAGTCACCATCCACACTTGGAAAAGGGTCGGGTCAGTACAAATCAGTCACCATCCACACTTAGAAAAGGGTCGGGTCAGTACAAATTAGTCACCATCCACACTTAGAAAAGAGTCGGGGCAGTACAAATCAGTCACCATCCACACTTAGAAAAGGTTCAGGTCAGTACAAATCAGTCACCATCCACACTTAGAAAAGGGTCGGGTCAGTACAAATCAGTCACCATCCACACTTAGAAAAGGGTCGGGTCAGTACAAATCAGTAACCATCCACACTTAGAAAAGGGTCGGGTCAGTACAAATCAGGAACCATCCACACTTAGAAAAGGGTCGGGTCAGTACAAATCAGTCACCATCCACACTTAGAAAAGGGTCAGGTCAGTACAAATCAGTAACCATCCACACTTAGAAAAGGGTCGGGTCAGTACAAATCAGTCACCATCCACACTTAGAAAAGGGTCGGGTCAGTACAAATCAGTAACCATCCACACTTAGAAAAGGTTCGGGTCAGTACAAATCAGTCACCATCCACACATAGAAAAGGGTCGGGTCAGTACAAATCAGTCACCATCCACACTTAGAAAAGGTTCGGGTCAGTACAAATCAGTCACCATCCACACTTAGAAAAGGTTCCGGTCAGTACAAATCAGTCACCATCCACTCTTAGAAAAGGGTCGGGTCAGTACAAATCAGTCACCATCCACACTTAGAAAAGATTCGGGTCAGTACAAATCAGTCACCATCCACACTTAGAAAAGGGTCGGGTCAGTACAAATCAGTCACCATCCACACTTAGAAAAGGGTCGGGTCAGTACAAATCAGTAACCATCCACACTTAGAAAAGGGTCGGGTCAGTACAAATCAGTAACCATCCACACTTAGAAAAGGGTCGGGTCAGTACAAATCAGTCACCATCCACACTTAGAAAAGGGTCGGGTCAGTACAAATCAGTAACCATCCACACTTAGAAAAGGTTCGGGTCAGTACAAATCAGTCACCATCCACACTTAGAAAAGGGTCGAGTCAGTACAAATCAGTAACCATTCACACTTAGAAAAGGGTCGGGTCAGTACAAATCAGTCACCATCCACACTTAGAAAAGGGTCGGGTCAGTACAAATCAGTAACCATCCACACTTAGAAAAGGGTCGGGTCAGTACAAATCCGTCACCATCCACACTTAGAAAAGGTTCGGGTCAGTACAAATCAGTAACCATCCACACTGAGAAAAGGTTCGGGTCAGTACAAATCAGTCACCATCCACACTTGGAAAAGGGTCGGGTCAGTACAAATCAGTCACCATCGACAATTAGAAAAGGTTCGGGTCAGTACAAATCAGTCACCATCCACACTTAGAAAAGGGTCGGGTCAGTACAAATCAGTCACCATCCACACTTAGAAAAGGTTCGGTTCAGTACAAATCAGTAACCATCCACACTTAGAAAAGGTTCAGGTCAAAACAAATCAGTAACCATCCACACTTAGAAAAGTTTCGGGTCAGTACAAATCAGTAACCATCCACACTTAGAAAAGGGTCGGGTCAGTACAAATCAGTCACCATCCACACTTAGAAAAGTATCGGGTCAGTACAAATCATTCACCATCCACACTTAGAAAAGGGTCGGGTCAGTACAAATCAGTCACCATCCACACTTAGAAAAGGGTCGGTTCAGTACAAATCAGTCACCATCCACACCTAGAAATGGGTCGGGTCAGTACAAATCAGTCACCATCCACACTTAGAAAAGGGTCGGGTCAGTACAAATCAGTCACCATCCACACTTAGAAAAGTGTCGGGTCAGTACAAATCAGTCACCATCCACACTGACAAAAGGGTCGGGTCAGTACAAATCAGTCACCATCCACACTTAGAAAAGGGTCGGGTCAGTACAAATCAGTAACCATCCACACTTAGAAAAGGGTCGGGTCAGTGCAAATCAGTCACCATCCACACTTAGAAAAGGGTCGGGTCAGTACAAATCAGTAACCATCCACACTTAGAAAAGGTTCGGGTCAGTACAAATCAGTCACCATTCACACACTTAGAAAAGGTTCGGGTCAGTACAAATCAGTAACTATCCACACTTAGAAAAGGGTCGGGTCAGTACAAATCAGTCACCATCAACACTTAGAAAAGGGTCGGGTCAGTACAAATCAGTCACCATCCACACTTAGAAAAGTGTAGGGTCAGTACAAATCATTCACCATCCACACTTAGAAAAGGGTCGGGTCAGTACAAATCAGTCACCATCCACACTTAGAAAAGGGTCGGGTCAGTACAAATCAGTCACCATCCACACTTAGAAAAGGGTCGGGTCAGTACAAATCAGTCACCATCCACACTTAGAAAAGGGTCGGGTCAGTACAAATCAGTAACCATCCACACTTAGAAAAGGTTCGGGTCAGTTCAAATCAGTAACCATCCACACTTAGAAAAGGTTCGGGTCAGTACAAATCAGTCACCATCCACACTTAGAAAAGGGTCGGGTCAGTACAAATCAGTCACCATCCACACTTAGAAAAGGTCGGGTCAATACAAATCAGTAACCATCCACACTTAGAAAAGGGTCGGGTCAGTACAAATCAGTAACCATCCACACTTAGAAAAGGTTCGGGTCAGTACAAATCAGTCACCATTCACACACTTAGAAAAGGTTCGGGTCAGTACAAATCAGTAACCATCCACACTTAGAAAAGGGTCGGGTCAGTACAAATCAGTCACCATCCACACTTAGAAAAGGGTCGGGTCAGTACAAATCAGTCACCATCCACACTTAGAAAAGTGTAGGGTCAGTACAAATCATTCACCATCCACACTTAGAAAAGGGTCGGGTCAGTACAAATCAGTCACCATCCACACTTAGAAAAGGGTCGGGTCAGTACAAATCAGTCACCATCCACACCTAGAAAAGGGTCGGGTCAGTACAAATCAGTCACCATCCACACTTAGAAAAGGGTCGGGTCAGTACAAATCAGTAACCATCCACACTTAGAAAAGGGACGGGTCAGTACAAATCAGTAACCATCCACACGTAGAAAAGGTTCGGGTCAGTACAAATCAGTCACCATCCACACTGAGAAAAGGTTCGGGTCAGTACAAATCAGTCACCATCCACACTTAGAAAAAGTTTGGGTCATTACAAATCAGTCACCATCCACACTTAGAAAAGGTTCCGGTCAGTACAAATCAGTCACCATCCACACTTAGAAAAGAGTCGGGGCAGTACAAATCAGTCACCATCCACACTTAGAAAAGGGTCGGGTCAGTACAAATCAGTAACCATCCACACTTAGAAAAGGGTCGGGTCAGTACAAATCAGGAACCATCCACACTTAGAAAAGGGTCGGGTCAGTACAAATCAGTAACCATCCACACTTAGAAAAGGTTCGGGTCAGTACAAATCAGTCACCATCCACACACATAGAAAAGGGTCGGGTCAGTACAAATCAGTCACCATCCACACTTAGAAAAGGTTCCGGTCAGTACAAATCAGTCACCATCCACTCTTAGAAAAGGGTCGGGTCAGCAAAATCAGTCACCATCCACACTTAGAAAAGATTCGGGTCAGTACAAATCAGTCACCATCCACACTTAGAAAAGGGTCGGGTCAGTACAAATCAGTCACCATCCACACTTAGAAAAGGGTCGGGTCAGTACAAATCAGTAACCATCCACACTTAGAAAAGGGTCGGGTCAGTACAAATCAGTAACCATCCACACTTAGAAAAGGGTCGGGTCAGTACAAATCAGTCACCATCCACACTTAGAAAAGGGTCGGGTCAGTACAAATCAGTCACCATCCACACTTAGAAAAGGGTCGAGTCAGTACAAATCAGTAACCATTCACACTTAGAAAAGGGTCGGGTCAGTACAAATCAGTCACCATCCACACTTAGAAAAGGGTCGGGTCAGTACAAATCAGTAACCATCCACACTTAGAAAAGGGTCGGGTCAGTACAAATCCGTCACCATCCACACTTAGAAAAGGTTCGGGTCAGTACAAATCAGTAACCATCCACACTGAGAAAAGGTTCGGGTCAGTACAAATCAGTCACCATCCACACTTGGAAAAGGGTCAGGTCAGTACAAATCAGTCACCAGCGACAATTAGAAAAGGTTCGGGTCAGTACAAATCAGTCACCATCCACACTTAGAAAAGTGTCGGGTCAGTACAAATCAGTAACCATCCACACTTAGAAAAGGATCGGGTCAGTACAAATCAGTCACCATCCACACATAGAAAAAGGTTCCGGTCAGAACAAATCAGTCACCATCCGCGCTTAGAAAAGGGTCGGGTCAGTACAAATCAGTCACCATCCACTCTTAGAAAAGGTTCGGTTCAGTACAAATCAGTAACCATCCACACTTAGAAAAGGTTCAGGTCAAAACAAATCAGTAACCATCCACACTTAGAAAAGGTTCGGGTCAGTAAAAATCAGTAACCATCCACACTTAGAAAAGGGTCGGGTCAGTACAAATCAGTAACCATCCACACTTAGAAAAGGGTCGGGTCAGTACAAATCAGTCACCATCCACACTTAGAAAAGTATCGGGTCAGTACAAATCATTCACCATCCACACTTACAAAAGGGTCGGGTCAGTACAAATCAGTCACCATCCACACTTAGAAAAGGGTCGGTTCAGTACAAATCAGTCACCATCCACACCTAGAAAAGGGTCGGGTCAGTACAAATCAGTCACCATCCACACTTAGAAAAGGGTCGGGTCAGTACAAATCAGTCACCATCCACACTTAGAAAAGGTTCGGGTCAGTACAAATCAGTCACCATCCACACTGACAAAAGGGTCGGGTCAGTACAAATCAGTCACCATCCACACTTAGAAAAGGTTCGGGTCAGTACAAATCAGTCACCATCCACACTTAGAAAAGGGTCGGGTCAGTACAAATCAGTCACCATTCACACTTAGAAAAGGGTCGGGTCAGTACAAATCAGTAACCATCCACGCTTAGAAAAGGGTCGGGTCAGTACAAATCAGTCACCATCCACACTTAGAAAAGGTTCGGGTCAGTACAAATCAGTCACCATCCACACGTAGAAAAGATTCGGGTCAGTACAAATCAGTCACCATCCACACTTAGAAAAGGGTCGGGTCAGTACAAATCAGTCACCATCCACACTTAGAAAAGGGTCGGGTCAGTACAAATCAGTAACCATCCACACTTAGAAAAGGGTCGGGTCAGTACAAATCAGTCACCATCCACACTTAGAAAAGGGTCGGGTCAGTACAAATCAGTAACCATCCACACTTAGAAAAGGTTCGGGTCAGTACAAATCAGTCACCATCCACACTTAGAAAAGGGTCGGGTCAGTACAAATCAGTCACCATCCACACTTAGAAAATGGTCGGGTCAGTACAAATCAGTAACCATCCACACTTAGAAAAGGGTCGGGTCAGTACAAATCATTAACCATCCACACTTAGAAAAGGTTCGGGTCAGTACAAATCAGTCACCATCCACACTTAGAAAAGGGTCGGGTCAGTACAAATCAGTAACCATCCACACTTATAAAAGGGTCGGGTCAGTACAAATCAGTCACCATCCACACTTAGAAAAGGGTCGGGTCAGTACAAATCAGTCACCATCCACACTTAGAAAAGTGTCGGGTCAGTACATATCAGTAACCATCCACACTTAGAAAAGGGTCGGGTCAGTACAAATCAGTCACCATCCACACATAGAAAAGGGTCGGGTCAGTAGAAATCAGTCACCATCCACACTTAGAAAAGGGTCGGGTCAGTACAAATCAGCCACCATCCACACTTAGAAAAGGGTCGGGTCAGTACAAATCAGTAACCATTCACACTTAGAAAAGGTTCTGGTCAGTACAAATCAGTCACCAAAAACACATAGAAAAGGGTCGGGTCAGTACAAATCAGTCACCATCCACACATAGAAAAGGGTCGGGTCAGTACAAATCAGTCACCATCCACACTTAGAAAAGAGTCGGGTCAGTACAAATTAGTCACCATCCACACTTAGAAAAGAGTCGGGGCAGTACAAATCAGTCACCATCCACACTTAGAAAAGGTTCAGGTCAGTACAAATCAGTCACCATCCACACTGAGAAAAGGGTCGGGTCAGTACAAATCAGTCACCATCCACACTTAGAAAAGGGTCGGGTCAGTACAAATCAGTAACCATCCACACTTAGAAAAGGGTCGGGTCACTACAAATCAGTCACCATCCACACTTAGAAAAGTGTCGGGTCAGTACAAATCAGTCACCATCCACACTTAGAAAAGGGTCGGGTCAGTACAAATCAGGAACCATCCACACTTAGAAAACGTTCGGGTCAGTACAAATCAGTCACCATCCACACTGACAAAAGGGTCGGGTCAGTACAAATCAGTCACCATCGACACTTAGAAAAGGTTCGGGTCAGTACAAATCAGTCACCATCCACACTTAGAAAAGGGTCGGGTCAGTACAAATCAGTCACCATCCACACTGAGAAAAGGGTCGGGTCAGTACAAATCAGTAACCATTCACACTTAGAAAAGGGTCGGGTCAGTACAAATCAGTAACCATCCACGCTTAGAAAAGGGTCGGGTCAGTACAAATCAGTCACCATCCACACTTAGAAAAGGTTCGGGTCAGTACAAATCAGTCACCATCCACACTTAGAAAAGATTCGGGTCAGTACAAATCAGTCACCATCCACACTTAGAAAAGGGTCGGGTCAGTACAAATCAGTCACCATCCACACTTAGAAAAGGTCGGGTCAATACAAATCAGTAACCATCCACACTTAGAAAAGGGTCGGGTCAGTACAAATCAGTCACCATCCACACTTAGAAAAGGTTCGGGTCAGTACAAATCAGTCACCATTCACACACATAGAAAAGGTTCGGGTCAGTACAAATCAGTAACCATCCACACTTAGAAAAGGGTCGGGTCAGTACAAATCAGTCACCATCCACACTTAGAAAAGGGTCGGGTCAGTACAAATCAGTAACCATCCACACTTAGAAAAGGTTCGGGTCAGTTCAAATCAGTAACCATCCACACTTAGAAAAGGTTCGGGTCAGTACAAATCAGTCACCATCCACACTTAGAAAAGGGTCGGGTCAGTACAAATCAGTCACCATCCACACTTAGAAAAGGTCGGGTCAATACAAATCAGTAACCATCCACACTTAGAAAAGGGTCGGGTCAGTACAAATCAGTAACCATCCACACTTAGAAAAGGTTCGGGTCAGTACAAATCAGTCACCATTCACACACTTAGAAAAGGTTCGGGTCAGTACAAATCAGTAACCATCCACACTTAGAAAAGGGTCGGGTCAGTACAAATCAGTCACCATCCACACTTAGAAAAGGGTCGGGTCAGTACAAATCAGTCACCATCCACACTTAGAAAAGTGTAGGGTCAGTACAAATCATTCACCATCCACACTTAGAAAAGGGTCGGGTCAGTACAAATCAGTCACCATCCACACTTAGAAAAGGGTCGGGTCAGTACAAATCAGTCACCATCCACACCTAGAAAAGGGTCGGGTCAGTACAAATCAGTCACCATCCACACTTAGAAAAGGGTCGGGTCAGTACAAATCAGTAACCATCCACACTTAGAAAAGGGACGGGTCAGTACAAATCAGTAACCATCCACACTTAGAAAAGGTTCGGGTCAGTACAAATCAGTCACCATCCACACTGAGAAAAGGTTCGGGTCAGTACAAATCAGTCACCATCCACACTTAGAAAAGGTTCCGGTCAGTACAAATCAGTCACCATCCACACTTAGAAAAGAGTCGGGGCAGTACAAATCAGTCACCATCCACACTTAGAAAAGGGTCGGGTCAGTACAAATCAGTCACCATCCACACTTAGAAAAGGGTTGGGTCAGTACAAATCAGTAACCATCCACACTTAGAAAAGGGTCGGGTCAGTACAAATCAGGAACCATCCACACTTAGAAAAGGGTCGGGTCAGTACAAATCAGTCACCATCCACACTTAGAAAAGGGTCAGGTCAGTACAAATCAGTAACCATCCACACTTAGAAAAGGGTCGGGTCAGTACAAATCAGTAACCATCCACACTTAGAAAAGGGTCGGGTCAGTACAAATCAGTAACCATCCACACTTAGAAAAGGTTCGGGTCAGTACAAATCAGTCACCATCCACACATAGAAAAGGGTCGGGTCAGTACAAATCAGTCACCATCCACACTTAGAAAAGGTTCCGGTCAGTACAAATCAGTCACCATCCACTCTTAGAAAAGGGTCGGGTCAGCAAAATCAGTCACCATCCACACTTAGAAAAGATTCGGGTCAGTACAAATCAGTCACCATCCACACTTAGAAAAGTGTCGGGTCAGTACAAATCAGTCACCATCCACACTTAGAAAAGGGTCGGGTCAGTACAAATCAGTAACCATCCACACTTAGAAAAGGGTCGGGTCAGTACAAATCTGTCACCATCCACACATAGAAAAGGGTCGGGTCAGTACAAATCAGTCACCATCCACACTTAGAAAAGGTTCCGGTCAGTACAAATCAGTCACCATCCACTCTTAGAAAAGGGTCGGGTCAGTACAAATCAGTCACCATCCACACTTAGAAAAGGGTCGGGTCAGTACAAATCAGTAACCATCCACACTTAGAAAAGGGTCGGGTCAGTACAAATCAGTCACCATCCACACTTAGAAAAGGGTCGGGTCAGTACAAATCAGTCACCATCCACACTTAGAAAAGGGTCGAGTCAGTACAAATCAGTAACCATTCACACTTAGAAAAGGGTCGGGTCAGTACAAATCAGTCACCATCCACACTTAGAAAAGGGTCGGGTCAGTACAAATCAGTAACCATCCACACTTAGAAAAGGGTCGGGTCAGTACAAATCCGTCACCATCCACACTTAGAAAAGGTTCGGGTCAGTACAAATCAGTAACCATCCACACTGAGAAAAGGTTCGGGTCAGTACAAATCAGTCACCATCCACACTTGGAAAAGGGTCGGGTCAGTACAAATCAGTCACCATCGACAATTAGAAAAGGTTCGGGTCAGTACAAATCAGTCACCATCCACACTTAGAAAAGTGTCGGGTCAGTACAAATCAGTAACCATCCACACTTAGAAAAGGTTCGGGTCAGTACAAATCAGTCACCATCCACACTTAGAAAAAGGTTCCGGTCAGAACAAATCAGTCACCATCCGCGCTTAGAAAAGGGTCGGGTCAGTACAAATCAGTCACCATCCACTCTTAGAAAAGGTTCGGTTCAGTACAAATCAGTAACCATCCACACTTAGAAAAGGTTCAGGTCAAAACAAATCAGTAACCATCCACACTTACAAAAGGGTCGGGTCAGTACAAATCAGTCACCATCCACACTTAGAAAAGGGTCGGTTCAGTACAAATCAGTCACCATCCACACCTAGAAAAGGGTCGGGTCAGTACAAATCAGTCACCATCCACACTTAGAAAAGGGTCGGGTCAGTACAAATCAGTCACCATCCACACTTAGAAAAGGTTCGGGTCAGTACAAATCAGTCACCATCCACACTGAGAAAAGGGTCGGGTCAGTACAAATCAGTCACCATCCACACTTAGAAAAGGTTCGGGTCAGTACAAATCAGTCACCATCCACACTTAGAAAAGGGTCGGGTCAGTACAAATCAGTCACCATCGACAATTAGAAAAGGTTCGGGTCAGTACAAATCAGTCACCATCCACACTTAGAAAAGTGTCGGGTCAGTACAAATCAGTAACCATCCACACTTAGAAAAGGATCGGGTCAGTACAAATCAGTCACCATCCACACATAGAAAAAGGTTCCGGTCAGAACAAATCAGTCACCATCCGCGCTTAGAAAAGGGTCGGGTCAGTACAAATCAGTCACCATCCACTCTTAGAAAAGGTTCGGTTCAGTACAAATCAGTAACCATCCACACTTAGAAAAGGTTCAGGACAAAACAAATCAGTCACCATCCACACTTAGAAAAGGTTCGGGTCAGTAAAAATCAGTAACCATCCACACTTAGAAAAGGGTCGGGTCAGTACAAATCAGTAACCATCCACACTTAGAAAATGGTCGGGTCAGTACAAATCAGTCACCATCCACACTTAGAAAAGTATCGGGTCAGTACAAATCATTCACCATCCACACTTACAAAAGGGTCGGGTCAGTACAAATCAGTCACCATCCACACTTAGAAAAGGGTCGGTTCAGTACAAATCAGTCACCATCCACACCTAGAAAAGGGTCGGGTCAGTACAAATCAGTCACCATCCACACTTAGAAAAGGGTCGGGTCAGTACAAATCAGTCACCATCCACACTTAGAAAAGGTTCGGGTCAGTACAAATCAGTCACCATCCACACTGACAAAAGGGTCGGGTCAGTACAAATCAGTCACCATCCACACTTAGAAAAGGTTCGGGTCAGTACAAATCAGTCACCATTCACACTTAGAAAAGGGTCGGGTCAGTACAAATCAGTAACCATTCACACTTAGAAAAGGGTCAGGTCAGTACAAATCAGTAACCATCCACGCTTAGAAAAGGGTCGGGTCAGTACAAATCAGTCACCATCCACACTTAGAAAAGGTTCGGGTCAGTACAAATCAGTCACCATCCACACTTAGAAAAGATTCGGGTCAGTACAAATCAGTCACCATCCACACTTAGAAAAGGGTCGGGTCAGTACAAATCAGTCACCATCCACACTTAGAAAAGGGTCGGGTCAGTACAAATCAGTAACCATCCACACTTAGAAAAGGTTCGGGTCAGTACAAATCAGTCACCATCCACACTTAGAAAAGGGTCGGGTCAGTACAAATCAGTCACCATCCACACTTAGAAAATGGTCGGGTCAGTACAAATCAGTAACCATCCACACTTAGAAAAGGGTCGGGTCAGTACAAATCATTAACCATCCACACTTAGAAAAGGTTCGGGTCAGTACAAATCAGTCACCATCCACACTTAGAAAAGGGTCGGGTCAGTACAAATCAGTAACCATCCACACTTATAAAAGGGTCGGGTCAGTACAAATCAGTCACCATCCACACTTAGAAAAGGGTCGGGTCAGTACAAATCAGTCACCATCCACACTTAGAAAAGTGTCGGGTCAGTACAAATCAGTAACCATCCACACTTAGAAAAGGGTCGGGTCAGTACAAATCAGTCACCATCCACACATAGAAAAGGGTCGGGTCAGTAGAAATCAGTCACCATCCACACTTAGAAAAGGGTCGGGTCAGTACAAATCAGCCACCATCCACACTTAGAAAAGGGTCGGGTCAGTACAAATCAGTAACCATTCACACTTAGAAAAGGTTCTGGTCAGTACAAATCAGTCACCAAAAACACATAGAAAAGGGTCGGGTCAGTACAAATCAGTCACCATCCACACTTAGAAAAGGGTCGGGTCAGTACAAATCAGTCACCATCCACACATAGAAAAGGGTCGGGTCAGTACAAATCAGTCACCATCCACACTTAGAAACGGGTCGGGTCAGTACAAATCAGTAACCATCCACACTTAGAAAAGGTTCGGGTCAGTACAAATCAGTCACCATCCACACTTAGAAAAGGGTCGGGTCAGTACAAATCAGTAACCATCCACACTTAGAAAAGGGTCGGGTCAGTACAAATTAGTCACCATCCACACTTAGTAAAGAGTCGGGTCAGTACAAATCAGTCACCATCCACACTTAGAAAAGGGTCGGGTCAGTACAAATTAGTCACCATCCACACTTAGAAAAGAGTCGGGTCAGTACAAATCAGTAACCATCCACACTTAGAAAAGGGTCGGGTCAGTACAAATCAGTCACCATCCACACTTAGAAAAGAGTCGGGGCAGTACAAATCAGTCACCATCCACACTTAGAAAAGGTTCAGGTCAGTACAAATCAGTCACCATCCACACTTAGAAAAGGGTCGGGTCAGTACAAATCAGTCACCATCCACACTTAGAAAAGGGTCGGGTCAGTACAAATCAGTAACCATCCACACTTAGAAAAGGTTCAGGTCAGTACAAATCAGTCACCATCCACACAAAGAAAAGGGTCGGGTCAGTACAAATCAGTCACCATCCACTCTTAGAAAAGGGTCGGGTCAGTACAAATCAGTCACCATCCACACTTAGAAAAGATTCGGGTCAGTACAAATCAGTCACCATCCACACTTAGAAAAGGGTCGGGTCAGTAAAAATCAGTAACCATCCACACTTAGAAAAGGGTCTGGTCAGTACAAATCAGTCACCAAAAACACATAGAAAAGGGTCGAGTCAGTACAAATCAGTCACCATCCACACTTAGAAAAGGTTCCGGTCAGTACAAATCAGTCACCATCCACACTTAGAAAAGGTTCGGTCAGTACAAATCAGTCACCATCCACACTTAGAAAAGGGTCGGGTCAGTACAAATCAGTCACCATCCACACTTAGAAAAGAGTCGGGTCAGTACAAATCAGTAACCATCCACTCTTAGAAAAGGTTCGGGTCAGTACAAATCAGTCACCATCCACACTTAGAAAAGGGTCAGGTCAGTACAAATCAGTAACCATCCACACTTAGAAAAGGGTCGGGTCAGTACAAATCAGTAACCATCCACACTTAGAAAAGGGTCGGGTCAGTACAAATCAGTAACCATCCACACTTAGAAAAGGTTCGGGTCAGTACAAATCAGTCACCATCCACACATAGAAAAGGGTCGGGTCAGTACAAATCAGTCACCATCCACACTTAGAAAAGGTTCCGGTCAGTACAAATCAGTCACCATCCACTCTTAGAAAAGGGTCGGGTCAGCAAAATCAGTCACCATCCACACTTAGAAAAGATTCGGGTCAGTACAAATCAGTCACCATCCACACTTAGAAAAGGGTCGGGTCAGTACAAATCAGTCACCATCCACACTTAGAAAAGGTTCGGGTCAGTACAAATCAGTAACCATCCACACTTAGAAAAGGTTCGGGTCAGTACAAATCAGTCACCATCCACACATAGAAAAGGGTCGGGTCAGTACAAATCAGTCACCATCCACACTTAGAAAAGGTTCCGGTCAGTACAAATCAGTCACCATCCACTCTTAGAAAAGGGTCGGGTCAGTACAAATCAGTCACCATCCACACTTAGAAAAGGGTCGGGTCAGTACAAATCAGTAACCATCCACACTTAGAAAAGGGTCGGGTCAGTACAAATCAGTCACCATCCACACTTAGAAAAGGGTCGGGTCAGTACAAATCAGTCACCATCCACACTTAGAAAAGGGTCGAGTCAGTACAAATCAGTAACCATTCACACTTAGAAAAGGGTCGGGTCAGTACAAATCAGTCACCATCCACACTTAGAAAAGGGTCGGGTCAGTACAAATCAGTAACCATCCACACTTAGAAAAGGGTCGGGTCAGTACAAATCCGTCACCATCCACACTTAGAAAAGGTTCGGGTCAGTACAAATCAGTAACCATCCACACTGAGAAAAGGTTCGGGTCAGTACAAATCAGTCACCATCCACACTTGGAAAAGGGTCGGGTCAGTACAAATCAGTCACCATCGACAATTAGAAAAGGTTCGGGTCAGTACAAATCAGTCACCATCCACACTTAGAAAAGTGTCGGGTCAGTACAAATCAGTAACCATCCACACTTAGAAAAGGTTCGGGTCAGTACAAATCAGTCACCATCCACACTTAGAAAAAGGTTCCGGTCAGAACAAATCAGTCACCATCCGCGCTTAGAAAAGGGTCGGGTCAGTACAAATCAGTCACCATCCACTCTTAGAAAAGGTTCGGTTCAGTACAAATCAGTAACCATCCACACTTAGAAAAGGTTCAGGTCAAAACAAATCAGTAACCATCCACACTTACAAAAGGGTCGGGTCAGTACAAATCAGTCACCATCCACACTTAGAAAAGGGTCGGTTCAGTACAAATCAGTCAACATCCACACCTAGAAAAGGGTCGGGTCAGTACAAATCAGTCACCATCCACACTTAGAAAAGGGTCGGGTCAGTACAAATCAGTCACCATCCACACTTAGAAAAGGTTCGGGTCAGTACAAATCAGTCACCATCCACACTGAGAAAAGGGTCGGGTCAGTACAAATCAGTCACCATCCACACTTAGAAAAGGTTCGGGTCAGTACAAATCAGTCACCATCCACACTTAGAAAAGGGTCGGGTCAGTACAAATCAGTCACCATCGACAATTAGAAAAGGTTCGGGTCAGTACAAATCAGTCACCATCCACACTTAGAAAAGTGTCGGGTCAGTACAAATCAGTAACCATCCACACTTAGAAAAGGATCGGGTCAGTACAAATCAGTCACCATCCACACATAGAAAAAGGTTCCGGTCAGAACAAATCAGTCACCATCCGCGCTTAGAAAAGGGTCGGGTCAGTACAAATCAGTCACCATCCACTCTTAGAAAAGGTTCGGTTCAGTACAAATCAGTAACCATCCACACTTAGAAAAGGTTCAGGACAAAACAAATCAGTAACCATCCACACTTAGAAAAGGTTCGGGTCAGTAAAAATCAGTAACCATCCACACTTAGAAAAGGGTCGGGTCAGTACAAATCAGTAACCATCCACACTTAGAAAAGGGTCGGGTCAGTACAAATCAGTCACCATCCACACTTAGAAAAGTATCGGGTCAGTACAAATCATTCACCATCCACACTTACAAAAGGGTCGGGTCAGTACAAATCAGTCACCATCCACACTTAGAAAAGGGTCGGTTCAGTACAAATCAGTCACCATCCACACCTAGAAAAGGGTCGGGTCAGTACAAATCAGTCACCATCCACACTTAGAAAAGGGTCGGGTCAGTACAAATCAGTCACCATCCACACTTAGAAAAGGTTCGGGTCAGTACAAATCAGTCACCATCCACACTGACAAAAGGGTCGGGTCAGTACAAATCAGTCACCATCCACACTTAGAAAAGGTTCGGGTCAGTACAAATCAGTCACCATTCACACTTAGAAAAGGGTCGGGTCAGTACAAATCAGTAACCATTCACACTTAGAAAAGGGTCTGGTCAGTACAAATCAGTAACCATCCACGCTTAGAAAAGGGTCGGGTCAGTACAAATCAGTCACCATCCACACTTAGAAAAGGTTCGGGTCAGTACAAATCAGTCACCATCCACACTTAGAAAAGATTCGGGTCAGTACAAATCAGTCACCATCCACACTTAGAAAAGGGTCGGGTCAGTACAAATCAGTCACCATCCACACTTAGAAAAGGGTCGGGTCAGTACAAATCAGTAACCATCCACACTTAGAAAAGGTTCGGGTCAGTACAAATCAGTCACCATCCACACTTAGAAAAGGGTCGGGTCAGTACAAATCAGTCACCATCCACACTTAGAAAATGGTCGGGTCAGTACAAATCAGTAACCATCCACACTTAGAAAAGGGTCGGGTCAGTACAAATCATTAACCATCCACACTTAGAAAAGGTTCGGGTCAGTACAAATCAGTCACCATCCACACTTAGAAAAGGGTCGGGTCAGTACAAATCAGTAACCATCCACACTTATAAAAGGGTCGGGTCAGTACAAATCAGTCACCATCCAAACTTAGAAAAGGGTCGGGTCAGTACAAATCAGTCACCATCCACACTTAGAAAAGTGTCGGGTCAGTACAAATCAGTAACCATCCACACTTAGAAAAGGGTCGGGTCAGTACAAATCAGTCACCATCCACACATAGAAAAGGGTCGGGTCAGTAGAAATCAGTCACCATCCACACTTAGAAAAGGGTCGGGTCAGTACAAATCAGCCACCATCCACACTTAGAAAAGGGTCGGGTCAGTACAAATCAGTAACCATTCACACTTAGAAAAGGTTCTGGTCAGTACAAATCAGTCACCAAAAACACATAGAAAAGGGTCGGGTCAGTACAAATCAGTCACCATCCACACTTAGAAAAGGGTCGGGTCAGTACAAATCAGTCACCATCCACACATAGAAAAGGGTCGGGTCAGTACAAATCAGTCACCATCCACACTTAGAAACGGGTCGGGTCAGTACAAATCAGTAACCATCCACACTTAGAAAAGGTTCGGGTCAGTACAAATCAGTCACCATCCACACTTAGAAAAGGGTCGGGTCAGTACAAATCAGTAACCATCCACACTTAGAAAAGGGTCGGGTCAGTACAAATTAGTCACCATCCACACTTAGAAAAGAGTCGGGTCAGTACAAATCAGTCACCATCCACACTTAGAAAAGGGTCGGGTCAGTACAAATTAGTCACCATCCACACTTAGAAAAGAGTCGGGTCAGTACAAATCAGTAACCATCCACACTTAGAAAAGGGTCGGGTCAGTACAAATCAGTCACCATCCACACTTAGAAAAGAGTCGGGGCAGTACAAATCAGTCACCATCCACACTTAGAAAAGGTTCAGGTCAGTACAAATCAGTCACCATCCACACTTAGAAAAGGGTCGGGTCAGTACAAATCAGTCACCATCCACACTTAGAAAAGGGTCGGGTCAGTACAAATCAGTAACCATCCACACTTAGAAAAGGTTCAGGTCAGTACAAATCAGTCACCATCCACACAAAGAAAAGGGTCGGGTCAGTACAAATCAGTCACCATCCACTCTTAGAAAAGGGTCGGGTCAGTACAAATCAGTCACCATCCACACTTAGAAAAGATTCGGGTCAGTACAAATCAGTCACCATCCACACTTAGAAAAGGGTCGGGTCAGTACAAATCAGTAACCATCCACACTTAGAAAAGGGTCTGGTCAGTACAAATCAGTCACCAAAAACACATAGAAAAGGGTCGAGTCAGTACAAATCAGTCAACATCCACACTTAGAAAAGGTTCCGGTCAGTACAAATCAGTCACCATCCACACTTAGAAAAGGTTCGGTCAGTACAAATCAGTCACCATCCACACTTAGAAAAGGGTCGGGTCAGTACAAATCAGTCACCATCCACACTTAGAAAAGAGTCGGGTCAGTACAAATTAGTCACCATCCACACTTAGAAAAGATTCGGGAAGTACAAATCAGTCACCATCCACACTTAGAAAAGGTTCAGGTCAGTACAAATCAGTCACCATCCACACTGAGAAAAGGGTCGGGTCAGTACAAATCAGTCACCATCCACACTTAGAAAAGGGTCGGGTCAGTACAAATCAGTAACCATCCACACTTAGAAAAGGGTCGGGTCACTACAAATCAGTCACCATCCACACTTAGAAAAGGGTCGGGTCAGTACAAATCAGTCACCATCCACTCTTAGAAAAGGTTCGGTTCAGTACAAATCAGTAACCATCCATACTTAGAAAAGGTTCAGGTTAGAACAAATCAGTAACCATCCACACTTAGAAAAGGGTCGGGTCAGTACAAATCAGTAACCATTCACACTTAGAAAAGGGTCGGGTCAGTACAAATCAGTAACCATCCACACTTAGAAAAGGGTCGGGTCAGTACAAATCAGTCACCATCCACACTTAGAAAAGGGTCGGGTCAGTACAAATCAGTCACCATCCACACTTAGAAAAGGGTCGGGTCATTACAAATCAGTCACCATCCACACTTAGAAAAGGGTCGGGTCAGTACAAATCATTCACCATCAATACTTAGAAAAGGGTCGGGTCAGTACAAATCAGTCACCATCCACACTTAGAAAAGGGTCGGGTCAGTACAAATCAGTCACCATCCACACTTAGAAAAGGGTCGGGTCAGTACACATCAGTCACCATCCACACTTAGAAAAGGGTCGGGTCAGTACAAATCAGTAACCATCCACACTTAGAAAAGGGTCGGGTCAGTACAAATCAATCACCATCCACACGTAGAAAAGGGTCAGGTCTGTACAAATCAGTAACCATCCACACTTAGAAAAGGGTCGGGTCAGTACAAATCAGTCACCATCCACACTGAGAAAAGGGTCAGGTCAGTACAAATCAGTAACCATCCACACTGTGAAAAGGTTCGGGTCAGTACAAATCAGTCACCATCCACACTTAGAAAAGGGTCGGGTCAGTACAAATCAGTCACCATCCACACTTAGAAAAGGGTCGGGTCAGTACAAATCAGTAACCATCCACACTTAGAAAAGGTTCGCGTCAGTACAAATCAGTCACCATCCACACTTAGAAAAGGGTCGGGTCAGTACAAATCAGTCACCATCCACACTTAGAAAAGGGTCGGGTCAGTACAAATCAGTCACCATCCACACTTAGAAAAGGGTCGGGTCAGTACAAATCAGTAACCATTCACACTTAGAAAAGGGTCGGGTCAGTACAAATCAGTCACCATCCACACTTAGAAAAGGGTCGGGTCAGTACAAATCAGTAACCATCCACACATAGAAAAGGGTCGGGTCAGTATAAATCAGTCACCATCCACACTTAGAAAATGGTCGGGTCAGTCCAAATCAGTCACCATCCACACTTAGAAAAGGGTCGGGTCAGTACAAATCAGTAACCATTCACACTTAGAAAAGGGTCGGGTCAGTACAAATCAGTCACCATCCACACTTAGAAAAGGGTCGGGTCATTACAAATCAGTAACCATCCACACTTAGAAAAGGGTCTGGTCAGTACAAATCAGTCACCATCCACACTTAGAAATGGTTCGGGTCAGTACAAATCAGTAACCATCCACACTTGGAAAAGGGTCGGGTCAGTACAAATCAGTCACCATCCACATTTAGAAAAGGTTCGTGTCAGTACAAATCAGTCACCATCCACACTTAGAAAAGGTTCAGGTCAGTACAAATCAGTCACCATCCACACTTAGAAAAGGGTCGGGTCAGTACAAATCAGTCACCATCCACACTTCGAAAAGGGTCAGGTCAGTACAAATCAGTCACCATCCACACTTAGAAAAGGTTCGGGTCAGTACAAATCAGTAACCATCCACACTTAGAAAAGGGTCGGGTCAGTACAAATCAGTAACCATCCACACTTAGAAAAGGTTCAGGTCAGTACAAATCAGTAACCATCCACGCTTAGAAAAGGGTCGGGTCAGTACAAATCAGTCACCATCCACACTTAGAAAAGGGTTGGGTCAGTACAAATCAGTCACCATCCACACTTAGAAAAGGGTCGGGTCAGTACAAATCATTCACCATCCACACTTCGAAAAGGTTCGGGTCAGTACAAATCAGTCACCATCCACACTTAGAAAAGGTTCAGGTCAGTACAAATCAGTAACCATCCACACTTAGAAAAGGGTCGGGTCAGTACAAATCAGTCACCATCCACACTTAGAAAAGGGTCCGGTCAGTACAAATCAGTCACCATCCACACTTAGAAAAGGGTCGGGTCAGTACAAATCATTCACCATCCACACTTAGAAAAGTTTCGGGTCAGTACAAATCAGTCACCATCCACACTTAGAAAAGGTTCAGGTCAGTACAAATCAGTAACCATCCACACTTAGAAAAGGTTCGGGTCAGTACAAATCAGTAACCATCCACACTTAGAAAACGTTCGGGTCAGTACAAATCAGTCACCATCCACACTTAGAAAAGGGTCGGGTCAGTACAAATCAGTCACCATCCACACTTAGAAAAGGGTCGGGTCAGTACAAATCAGTCACCATCCACATTTAGAAAAGGGTCGGGTCAGTACAAATCAGTAACCATCCACATTTAGAAAAGGGTCGGGTCAGTACAAATCAGTCACCATCCACACTTAGAAAAGGGTCGGGTCAGTACAAATCAGTCACCATCCACATTTAGAAAAGGGTCGGGTCAGTACAAATCAGTCACCATCCACACTTAGAAAAGGGTCGGGTCAGTACAAATCAGTCAACATCCACACTTAGAAAAGGGTCGGGTCAGTACAAATCAGTCACCATCCACACCTAGAAAAGGGTCGGGTCAGTAAAAATCAGTCACCATCCACACTTAGAAAAGGGTCGGTCAGTACAAATCAGTAACCATCCACTCTTAGAAAAGGGTCGGGTCAGTACAAATCAGTAACCATCCACACTTAGAAAAGGTTCGGGTCAGTACAAATCAGTCACCATCCACACTGAGAAAAGGTTCGGGTCAGTACAAATCATTCACCTTCCACACTTAGAAAAGGGTCGGGTCAGTACTAATCAGTCACCATCCACACTTAGAAAAGGGTCGGGTCAGTACAAATCAGTCACCATCCACACTTAGAAAAGGTTCGGGTCAGTACAAATCAGTCACCATCCACACTGAGAAAAGGGTCGTGTCAGTACAAATCAGGAACCATCCACACTTAGAAAAGGTTCGGGTCAGTACAAATCAGTCACCATCCACACTGAGAAAAGGTTCGGGACAGTACAAATCAGTAACCATCCACACTTAGAAAAGGGTCGGGTCAGTACAAATCAGTCACCATCCACACTTAGAAAAGGTTCGGGTCAGGACAAATCAGTCACCATCCACACTAAGAAAGGGTCGGGTCAGTACAAATCAGTCACCATCCACACTTAGAAAAGGGTCGGGTCAGTACAAATCAGTAACCATCCACGCTTAGAAAAGGGTCGGGTCAGTACAAATCAGTAACCATCCACGCTTAGAAAAGGGTCGGGTCAGTAAAAATCAGTCACCATCCACACTGAGAAAAGGTTCGGGTCAGTACAAATCAGTCACCATCCACACTTAGAAAAGGGTCGGGTCAGTACAAATCAGTCACCATCCACACTTAGAAAAGGTTCGGGTCAGTAGAAATCATTCACCATCCACACTTAGAAAAAGGTTGGGTCAGTACAAATCAGTCACCATCCACACTTAGAAAAGGTTCGGGTCAGTACAAATCAGTAACCATCCACACTTAGAAAAGGTTCGGGTCAGTACAAATCAGTAACCATCCACACTTAGAAAAGGTTCGGGTCAGTACAAATCAGTAACCATCCACACTTAGAAAAGGGTCGGGTCAGTACAAATCAGTCACCATCCACACTTAGAAAAGGGTCGGGTCAGTACAAATCAGTAACCATCCACACGTAGAAAAGGGTCGGGTCAGTACAAATCAGTCACCATCCACACTTAGAAAAGGGTCGGGTCAGTACAAATCAGTCACCATCCACACTTAGAAAAGGGTCGGGTCAGTACAAATCAGTAACCATCCACACTTAGAAAAGGTTCGGGTCAGTACAAATCAGTAACCATCCACACTGAGAAAAGGGTCGGGTCAGTACAAATCAGTCACCATCCACACTTAGAAAAGGGTCGGGTCAGTACAAATCATTCACCATCCACACTTAGAAAAGGGTCGGGTCAGTACAAATCAGTCACCATCCACACTTAGAAAAGGGTCGGGTCAGTACAAATCAGTCACCATCCACACTTAGAAAAGGGTCGGGTCAGTACACATCAGTCACCATCCACACTTAGAAAAGGGTCGGGTCAGTACAAATCAGTAACCATCCACACTTAGAAAAGGGTCAGGTCTGTACAAATCAGTAACCATCCACACTTAGAAAAGGGTCGGGTCAGTACAAATCAGTCACCATCCACACTGAGAAAAGGGTCTGGTCAGTACAAATCAGTCACCATCCACACTTAGAAAAGGGTCGGGTCAGTACAAATCAGTAACCATCCACACTTAGAAAAGGTTCGGGTCAGTACAAATCAGTCACCATCCACACTTAGAAAAGGGTCGGGTCAGTACAAATCAGTCACCATCCACACTTAGAAAAGGGTCGGGTCAGTAGAAATCAGTCACCATCCACACTTAGAAAAGGGTCGGGTCAGTACAAATCAGTAACCATCCACACTTAGAAAGGGTACGGGTCAGTACAAATCAGTCACCATCCACACATAGATAAGGGTCGGGTCAGTACAAATCAATCACCATCCACACTTAGAAAAGGGTCGGGTCATTACAAATCAGTCACCATCCACACTTAGAAAAGGTTCGGGTCAGGAAAAATCAGTCACCATCCACACACAGAAAAGGGTCTGGTCAGTACAAATCAGTCACCATCCACACTTAGAAAAGGTTCGGGTCAGTACAAATCAGTAACCATCCACACTTGGAAAAGGGTCGGGTCAGTACAAATCAGTCACCATCCACAATTAGAAAAGGGTCGGGTCAGTACAAATCATTCACCATCCACACTTAGAAAAGGTTCAGGTCAGTACAAATCAGTCACCATCCACACTTAGAAATGGGTCGGGTCAGTACAAATCAGTCACCATCCACACTTAGAAAAGGGTCGGGTCAGTACAAATCAGTAACCATCCACACTTAGAAAAGGGTCGGGTCACTACAAATCAGTCACCATCCACACTTAGAAAAGGGTCGGGTCAGTACAAATCAGTCACCATCCACTCTTAGAAAAGGTTCGGGTCAGTACAAATCAGTAACCATCCATACTTAGAAAAGGTTCAGGTTAGAACAAATCAGTAACCATCCACACTTAGAAAAGGGTCGGGTCAGTACAAATCAGTAACCATTCACACTTAGAAAAGGGTCGGGTCAGTACAAATCAGTAACCATCCACACTTAGAAAAGGGTCGGGTCAGTACAAATCAGTCACCATCCACACTTAGAAAAGGGTCGGGTCAGTACAAATCAGTCACCATCCACACTTAGAAAAGGGTCGGGTCATTACAAATCAGTCACCATCCACACTTAGAAAAGGGTCGGGTCAGTACAAATCATTCACCATCCACACTTAGAAAAGGGTCGGGTCAGTACAAATCAGTCACCATCCACACTTAGAAAAGGGTCGGGTCAGTACAAATCAGTCACCATCCACACTTAGAAAAGGGTCGGGTCAGTACACATCAGTCACCATCCACACTTAGAAAAGGGTCGGGTCAGTACAAATCAGTAACCATCCACACTTAGAAAAGGGTCGGGGCAGTACAAATCAATCACCATCCACACGTAGAAAAGGGTCAGGTCTGTACAAATCAGTAACCATCCACACTTAGAAAAGGGTCGGGTCAGTACAAATCAGTCACCATCCACACTGAGAAAAGGGTCAGGTCAGTACAAATCAGTAACCATCCACACTGTGAAAAGGTTCGGGTCAGTACAAATCAGTCACCATCCACACTTAGAAAAGGGTCGGGTCAGTACAAATCAGTCACCATCCACACTTAGAAAAGGGTCGGGTCAGTACAAATCAGTCACCATCCACACTTAGAAAAGGTTCGCGTCAGTACAAATCAGTCACCATCCACACTTAGAAAAGGGTCGGGTCAGTACAAATCAGTAACCATCCACACTTAGAAAAGGTTCGGGTCAGTACAAATCAGTCACCATCCACACTTAGAAAAGGGTCGGGTCAGTACAAATCAGTCACCATCCACACTTAGAAAAGGGTCGGGTCAGTAGAAATCAGTCACCATCCACACTTAGAAAAGGGTCGGGTCAGTACAAATCAGTAACCATCCACACTTAGAAAGGGTACGGGTCAGTACAAATCAGTCACCATCCACACATAGATAAGGGTCGGGTCAGTACAAATCAGTCACCATCCACACTTAGAAAAGGGTCGGGTCATTACAAATCAGTCACCATCCACACTTAGAAAAGGTTCGGGTCAGTAAAAATCAGTCACCATCCACACACAGAAAAGGGTCTGGTCAGTACAAATCAGTCACCATCCACACTTAGAAAAGGTTCGGGTCAGTACAAATCAGTAACCATCCACACTTGGAAAAGGGTCGGGTCAGTACAAATCAGTCACCATCCACAATTAGAAAAGGGTCGGGTCAGTACAAATCATTCACCATCCACACTTAGAAAAGGTTCAGGTCAGTACAAATCAGTCACCATCCACACTTAGAAAGGGTCGGGTCAGTACAAATCAGTCACCATCCACACTTAGAAAAGGGTCGGGTCAGTACAAATCAGTAACCATCCACACTTAGAAAAGGTTCGGGTCAGTACAAATCAGTCACCATCCACACTTAGAAAAGGGTCGGGTCAGTACAAATCAGTCACCATCCACTCTTAGAAAAGGTTCGGTTCAGTACAAATCAGTAACCATCCATACTTAGAAAAGGTTCAGGTTAGAACAAATCAGTAACCATCCACACTTAGAAAAGGGTCGGGTCAGTACAAATCAGTAACCATTCACACTTAGAAAAGGGTCGGGTCAGTACAAATCAGTAACCATCCACACTTAGAAAAGGGTCGGGTCAGTACAAATCAGTCACCATCCACACTTAGAAAAGGGTCGGGTCAGTACAAATCAGTCACCATCCACACTTAGAAAAGGGTCGGGTCATTACAAATCAGTCACCATCCACACTTAGAAAAGGGTCGGGTCAGTACAAATCATTCACCATCCACACTTAGAAAAGGGTCGGGTCAGTACAAATCAGTCACCATCCACACTTAGAAAAGGGTCGGGTCAGTACAAATCAGTCACCATCCACACTTAGAAAAGGGTCGGGTCAGTACACATCAGTCACCATCCACACTTAGAAAAGGGTCGGGTCAGTACAAATCAGTAACCATCCACACTTAGAAAAGGGTCGGGTCAGTACAAATCAATCACCATCCACACGTAGAAAAGGGTCAGGTCTGTACAAATCAGTAACCATCCACACTTAGAAAAGGGTCGGGTCAGTACAAATCAGTCACCATCCACACTGAGAAAAGGGTCAGGTCAGTACAAATCAGTAACCATCCACACTGTGAAAAGGTTCGGGTCAGTACAAATCAGTCACCATCCACACTTAGAAAAGGGTCGGGTCAGTACAAATCAGTCACCATCCACACTTAGAAAAGGGTCGGGTCAGTACAAATCAGTAACCATCCACACTTATAAAAGGTTCGCGTCAGTACAAATCAGTCACCATCCACACTTAGAAAAGGGTCGGGTCAGTACAAATCAGTCACCATCCACACTTAGAAAAGGGTCGGGTCAGTACAAATCAGTCACCATCCACACTTAGAAAAGGGTCGGGTCAGTACAAATCAGTAACCATTCACACTTAGAAAAGGGTCGGGTCAGTACAAATCAGTCACCATCCACACTTAGAAAAGGGTCGGGTCAGTACAAATCAGTAACCATCCACACATAGAAAAGGGTCGGGTCAGTATAAATCAGTCACCATCCACACTTAGAAAATGTTCGGGTCAGTCCAAATCAGTCACCATCCACACTTAGAAAAGGGTCGGGTCAGTACAAATCAGTAACCATTCACACTTAGAAAAGGGTCGGGTCAGTACAAATCAGTCACCATCCACACTTAGAAAAGGGTCGGGTCATTACAAATCAGTAACCATCCACACTTAGAAAAGGGTCTGGTCAGTACAAATCAGTCACCATCCACACTTAGAAATGGTTCGGGTCAGTACAAATCAGTAACCATCCACACTTGGAAAAGGGTCGGGTCAGTACAAATCAGTCACCATCCACATTTAGAAAAGTTTCGGGTCAGTACAAATCAGTCACCATCCACACTTAGAAAAGGTTCAGGTCAGTACAAATCAGTCACCATCCACACTTAGAAAAGGGTCGGGTCAGTACAAATCAGTCACCATCCACACTTCGAAAAGGGTCAGGTCAGTACAAATCAGTCACCATCCACACTTAGAAAAGGTTCGGGTCAGTACAAATCAGTAACCATCCACACTTAGAAAAGGGTCGGGTCAGTACAAATCAGTAACCATCCACACTTAGAAAAGGTTCAGGTCAGTACAAATCAGTAACCATCCACGCTTAGAAAAGGGTCGGGTCAGTACAAATCAGTCACCATCCACACTTAGAAAAGGGTTGGGTCAGTACAAATCAGTCACCATCCACACTTAGAAAAGGGTCGGGTCAGTACAAATCATTCACCATCCACACTTAGAAAAGGTTCGGGTCAGTACAAATCAGTCACCATCCACACTTAGAAAAGGTTCAGGTCAGTACAAATCAGTAACCATCCACACTTAGAAAAGGGTCGGGTCAGTACAAATCAGTCACCATCCACACTTAGAAAAGGGTCCGGTCAGTACAAATCAGTCACCATCCACACTGAGAAAAGGGTCGTGTCAGTACAAATCATTCACCATCCACACTTAGAAAAGGTTCGGGTCAGTACAAATCAGTCACCATCCACACTTAGAAAAGGTTCAGGTCAGTACAAATCAGTAACCATCCACACTTAGAAAAGGGTCGGGTCAGTACAAATCAGTAACCATCCACACTTAGAAAAGGTTCGGGTCAGTACAAATCAGTCACCATCCACACTTAGAAAAGGGTCGGGTCAGTACAAATCAGTCACCATCCACACTTAGAAAAGGGTCGGGTCAGTACAAATCAGTCACCATCCACATTTAGAAAAGGGTCGGGTCAGTACAAATCAGTAACCATCCACATTTAGAAAAGGGTCGGGTCAGTACAAATCAGTCACCATCCACACTTAGAAAAGGGTCGGGTCAGTACAAATCAGTCACCATCCACATTTAGAAAAGGGTCGGGTCAGTACAAATCAGTCACCATCCACACTTAGAAAAGGGTCGGGTCAGTACAAATCAGTCAACATCCACACTTAGAAAAGGGTCGGGTCAGTACAAATCAGTCACCATCCACACCTAGAAAAGGGTCGGGTCAGTAAAAATCAGTCACCATCCACACTTAGAAAAGGGTCGGGTCAGTACAAATCAGTAACCATCCACACTTAGAAAAGGGTCGGTCAGTACAAATCAGTAACCATCCACACTTAGAAAAGGGTTCGGGTCAGTACAAATCAGTAACCATCCACACTTAGAAAAGGTTCGGGTCAGTACAAATCAGTCACCATCCACACTGAGAAAAGGTTCGGGTCAGTACAAATCATTCACCTTCCACACTTAGAAAAGGGTCGGGTCAGTACAAATCAGTCACCATCCACACTTAGAAAAGGGTCGGGTCAGTACAAATCAGTCACCATCCACACTTAGAAAAGGTTCGGGTCAGTACAAATCAGTCACCATCCACACTGAGAAAAGGGTCGTGTCAGTACAAATCAGGAACCATCCACACTTAGAAAAGGTTCGGGTCAGTACAAATCAGTCACCATCCACACTGAGAAAAGGTTCGGGACAGTACAAATCAGTAACCATCCACACTTAGAAAAGGGTCGGGTCAGTACAAATCAGTCACCATCCACACTTAGAAAAGGTTCGGGTCAGGACAAATCAGTCACCATCCACACTAAGAAAGGGTCGGGTCAGTACAAATCAGTCACCATCCACACTTAGAAAAGGGTCGGGTCAGTACAAATCAGTAACCATCCACGCTTAGAAAAGGGTCGGGCCAGTACAAATCAGTAACCATCCACGCTTAGAAAAGGGTCGGGTCAGTACAAATCAGTCACCATCCACACTGAGAAAAGGTTCGGGTCAGTACAAATCAGTCACCATCCACACTTAGAAAAGGGTCGGGTCAGTACAAATCAGTCACCATCCACACTTAGAAAAGGTTCGGGTCAGTAGAAATCAGTCACCATCCACACTTAGAAAAAGGTTGGGTCAGTACAAATCAGTCACCATCCACACTTAGAAAAGGTTCGGGTCAGTACAAATCAGTAACCATCCACACTTAGAAAAGGTTCGGGTCAGTACAAATCAGTAACCATCCACACTTAGAAAAGGTTCGGGTCAGTACAAATCAGTAACCATCCACACTTAGAAAAGGGTCGGGTCAGTACAAATCAGTCACCATCCACACTTAGAAAAGGGTCGGGTCAGTACAAATCAGTAACCATCCACACGTAGAAAAGGGTCGGGTCAGTACAAATCAGTCACCATCCACACTTAGAAAAGGGTCGGGTCAGTACAAATCAGTCACCATCCACACTTAGAAAAGGTTCGGGTCAGTACAAATCAGTCACCATCCACACTTAGAAAAGGGTCGGGTCAGTACAAATCATTCACCATCCACACTTAGAAAAGGGTCGGGTCAGTACAAATCAGTCACCATCCACACTTAGAAAAGGGTCGGTTCAGTACAAACCAGTCACCATCCACACTTAGAAAAGGGTCGGGTCAGTACACATCAGTCACCATCCACACTTAGAAAAGGCTCGGGTCAGTACAAATCAGTAACCATCCACACTTAGAAAAGGGTCAGGTCTGTACAAATCAGTAACCATCCACACTTAGAAAAGGGTCGGGTCAGTACAAATCAGTCACCATCCACACTGAGAAAAGGGTCTGGTCAGTACAAATCAGTCACCATCCACACTTAGAAAAGGGTCGGGTCAGTACAAATCAGTAACCATCCACACTTAGAAAAGGTTCGGGTCAGTACAAATCAGTCACCATCCACACTTAGAAAAGGGTCGGGTCAGTACAAATCAGTCACCATCCACACTTAGAAAAGGGTCGGGTCAGTAGAAATCAGTCACCATCCACACTTAGAAAAGGGTCGGGTCAGTACAAATCAGTAACCATCCACACTTAGAAAGGGTACGGGTCAGTACAAATCAGTCACCATCCACACATAGATAAGGGTCGGGTCAGTACAAATCAGTCACCATCCACACTTAGAAAAGGGTCGGGTCATTACAAATCAGTCACCATCCACAGTTAGAAAAGGTTCGGGTCAGTAAAAATCAGTCACCATCCACACACAGAAAAGGGTCTGGTCAGTACAAATCAGTCACCATCCACACTTAGAAAAGGTTCGGGTCAGTACAAATCAGTAACCATCCACACTTGGAAAAGGGTCGGGTCAGTACAAATCAGTCACCATCCACAATTAGAAAAGGGTCGGGTCAGTACAAATCATTCACCATCCACACTTAGAAAAGGGTCAGGTCAGTACAAATCAGTCACCATCCACACTTAGAAAAGGTTCGGGTCAGTACAAATCAGTAACCATCCACACTTAGAAAAGGGTCGGGTCAGTACAAATCAGTAACCATCCACACTTAGAAAAGGTTCAGGTCAGTACAAATCTGTAACCATCCACGCTTAGAAAAGGGTCGGGTCAGTACAAATCAGTCACCATCCACACTTAGAAAAGGGTCGGGTCAGTACAAATCAGTCACCATCCACACTTAGAAAAGGGTCGGGTCAGTACAAATCATTCACCATCCACACTTAGAAAAGGTTCGGGTCAGTACAAATCAGTCACCATCCACACTTAGAAAAGGTTCCGGTCAGTACAAATCAGTAACCATCCACACTTAGAAAAGGGTCGGGTCAGTACAAATCAGTAACCATCCACACTTAGAAAAGGTTCGGGTCAGTACAAATCAGTCACCATCCACACTTAGAAAAGGGTCGGGTCAGTACAAATCAGTCACCATCCACACTTAGAAAAGGGTCGGGTCAGTACAAATCAGTCACCATTCACACTTAGAAAAGGTTCGGGTCAGTACAAATCAGTCACCATCCAAACTTAGAAAAGATTCGGGTCAGTACATATCAGTCACCATCCACACTTAGAAAAGTGTCGGTTCAGTACAAATCAGTAACCATCTACACTTAGAAAAGGTTCAGGTCAGTACAAATCAGTCACCATCCACACTTAGAAAAGGGTCGGGTCAGTACAAATCAGTAACCATCCACACTTAGAAAAGGTTCGGGTCAGTACAAATCAGTCACCATCCACACTTAGAAAAGATTCGGGTCAGTACAAATCAGTCACCATCCACACTTAGAAAAGGGTCCGGTCAGTACAAATCAGTCACCATCCACACTTAGAAAAGGGTCGGGTCAGTACAAATCAGTCACCATCCACACTTAGAAAAGGGTCGGGTCAGTACAAATCAGTCACCATCCACACTTAGAAAAGGGTCGGGTCAGTACAAATCAGTAACCATCCACACTTAGAAAAGGGTCGGGTCAGTACAAATCAGTCACCATCCACACTGAGAAAAGGTTCGGGTCAGTACAAATCAGTAACCATCCACACTTAGAAAAGGTTCGGGTCAGTACAAATCAGTCACCATCCACACTTAGAAAAAGGTCGGTTCAGTACAAATCAGTAACCATCCACACTGAGAAAAGGGTCGGGTCAGTACAAATCAGTCACCATCTACACTTAGAAAAGGGTCGGGTCAGTACAAATCAGTCACCATCCACACTTAGAAAAGGGTCGGGTCCGTACAAATCAGTCACCATCCACACTTAGAAAAGGGTCGGGTCAGTACAAATCAGTCACCATCCACACTTAGAAAAGGGTCGGGTCAGTACAAATCAGTCACCATCCACACTTAGAAAAGGGTCGGGTCAGTACAAATCAGTAACCATCCACACTTAGAAAAGGGTCGGGTCAGTACAAATCAGTCACCATCCACACTGAGAAAAGGTTCGGGTCAGTACAAATCAGTAACCATCCACACTTAGAAAAGGTTCGGGTCAGTACAAATCAGTCACCATCCACACTTAGAAAAGGTTCGGGTCAGTACAAATCAGTAACCATCCACACTTAGAAAAGGTTCGCGTCAGTACAAATCAGTCACCATCCACACTTAGAAAAGGGTCGGGTCAGTACAAATCAGTCACCATCCTCACTTAGAAAAGGGTCGGGTCAGTACAAATCAGTCACCATCCACACTTAGAAAAGGGTCGGGTCAGTACAAATCAGTAACCATTCACACTTAGAAAAGGGTCGGGTCAGTACAAATCAGTCACCATCCACACTTAGAAAAGGGTCGGGTCAGTACAAATCAGTAACCATCCACACATAGAAAAGGGTCGGGTCAGTATAAATCAGTCACCATCCACACTTAGAAAATGGTCGGGTCAGTCCAAATCAGTCACCATCCACACTTAGAAAAGGGTCGGGTCAGTACAAATCAGTAACCATTCACACTTAGAAAAGGGTCGGGTCAGTACAAATCAGTCACCATCCACACTTAGAAAAGGGTCGGGTCATTACAAATCAGTAAACATCCACACTTAGAAAAGGGTCTGGTCAGTACAAATCAGTCACCATCCACACTTAGAAATGGTTCGGGTCAGTACAAATCAGTAACCATCCACACTTGGAAAAGGGTCGGGTCAGTACAAATCAGTCACCATCCACATTTAGAAAAGGTTCGGGTCAGTACAAATCAGTCACCATACACACTTAGAAAAGGTTCAGGTCAGTACAAATCAGTCACCATCCACACTGAGAAAAGGGTCGGGTCAGTACATATCAGTCACCATCCACACTTAGAAAAGGGTCGGGTCAGTACAAATCAGTAACCATCCACACTTAGAAAAGGGTCGGGTCACTACAAATCAGTCACCATCCACACTTAGAAAAGGGTCGGGTCAGTACAAATCAGTCACCATCCACTCTTAGAAAAGGTTCGGTTCAGTACAAATCATTAACCATCCATACTTAGAAAAGGTTCAGGTTAGAACAAATCAGTAACCATCCACACTTAGAAAAGGGTCGGGTCAGTACAAATCAGTAACCATTCACACTTAGAAAAGGGTCGGGTCAGTACAAATCAGTAACCATCCACACTTAGAAAAGGGTCGGGTCAGTACAAATCAGTCACCATCCACACTTAGAAAAGGGTCGGGTCAGTACAAATCAGTCACCATCCACACTTAGAAAAGGGTCGGGTCATTACAAATCAGTCACCATCCACACTTAGAAAAGGGTCGGGTCAGTACAAATCATTCACCATCCACACTTAGAAAAGGGTCGGGTCAGTACAAATCAGTCACCATCCACACTTAGAAAAGGGTCGGGTCAGTACAAATCAGTCACCATCCACACTTAGAAAAGGGTCGGGTCAGTACACATCAGTCACCATCCACACTTAGAAAAGGGTCGGGTCAGTACAAATCAGTAACCATCCACACTTAGAAAAGGGTCGGGTCAGTACAAATCAATCACCATCCACACTTAGAAAATGGTCAGGTCTGTACAAATCAGTAACCATCCACACTTAGAAAAGGGTCGGGTCAGTACAAATCAGTCACCATCCACACTGAGAAAAGGGTCAGGTCAGTACAAATCAGTAACCATCCACACTGTGAAAAGGTTCGGGTCAGTACAAATCAGTCACCATCCACACTTAGAAAAGGGTCGGGTCAGTACAAATCAGTCACCATCCACACTTAGAAAAGGGTCGGGTCAGTACAAATCAGTAACCATCCACACTTAGAAAAGGTTCGCGTCAGTACAAATCTGTCACCATCCACACTTAGAAAAGGGTCGGGTCAGTACAAATCAGTCACCATCCACACTTAGAAAAGGGTCGGGTCAGTACAAATCAGTCACCATCCACACTTAGAAAAGGGTCGGGTCAGTACAAATCAGTAACCATTCACACTTAGAAAAGGGTCGGGTCAGTACAAATCAGTCACCATCCACACTTAGAAAAGGGTCGGGTCAGTACAAATCAGTAACCATCCACACATAGAAAAGGTTCGCGTCAGTACAAATCAGTCACCATCCACACTTAGAAAAGGGTCGGGTCAGTACAAATCAGTCACCATCCTCACTTAGAAAAGGGTCGGGTCAGTACAAATCAGTCACCATCCACACTTAGAAAAGGGTCGGGTCAGTACAAATCAGTAACCATTCACACTTAGAAAAGGGTCGGGTCAGTACAAATCAGTCACCATCCACACTTAGAAAAGGGTCGGGTCAGTACAAATCAGTAACCATCCACACATAGAAAAGGGTCGGGTCAGTATAAATCAGTCACCATCCACACTTAGAAAATGGTCGGGTCAGTCCAAATCAGTCACCATCCACACTTAGAAAAGGGTCGGGTCAGTACAAATCAGTAACCATTCACACTTAGAAAAGGGTCGGGTCAGTACAAATCAGTCACCATCCACACTTAGAAAAGGGTCGGGTCATTACAAATCAGTAAACATCCACACTTAGAAAAGGGTCTGGTCAGTACAAATCAGTCACCATCCACACTTAGAAATGGTTCGGGTCAGTACAAATCAGTAACCATCCACACTTGGAAAAGGGTCGGGTCAGTACAAATCAGTCACCATCCACATTTAGAAAAGGTTCGGGTCAGTACAAATCAGTCACCATACACACTTAGAAAAGGTTCAGGTCAGTACAAATCAGTCACCATCCACACTGAGAAAAGGGTCGGGTCAGTACATATCAGTCACCATCCACACTTAGAAAAGGGTCGGGTCAGTACAAATCAGTAACCATCCACACTTAGAAAAGGGTCGGGTCACTACAAATCAGTCACCATCCACACTTAGAAAAGGGTCGGGTCAGTACAAATCAGTCACCATCCACTCTTAGAAAAGGTTCGGTTCAGTACAAATCATTAACCATCCATACTTAGAAAAGGTTCAGGTTAGAACAAATCAGTAACCATCCACACTTAGAAAAGGGTCGGGTCAGTACAAATCAGTAACCATTCACACTTAGAAAAGGGTCGGGTCAGTACAAATCAGTAACCATCCACACTTAGAAAAGGGTCGGGTCAGTACAAATCAGTCACCATCCACACTTAGAAAAGGGTCGGGTCAGTACAAATCAGTCACCATCCACACTTAGAAAAGGGTCGGGTCATTACAAATCAGTCACCATCCACACTTAGAAAAGGGTCGGGTCAGTACAAATCATTCACCATCCACACTTAGAAAAGGGTCGGGTCAGTACAAATCAGTCACCATCCACACTTAGAAAAGGGTCGGGTCAGTACAAATCAGTCACCATCCACACTTAGAAAAGGGTCGGGTCAGTACACATCAGTCACCATCCACACTTAGAAAAGGGTCGGGTCAGTACAAATCAGTAACCATCCACACTTAGAAAAGGGTCGGGTCAGTACAAATCAATCACCATCCACACTTAGAAAATGGTCAGGTCTGTACAAATCAGTAACCATCCACACTTAGAAAAGGGTCGGGTCAGTACAAATCAGTCACCATCCACACTGAGAAAAGGGTCAGGTCAGTACAAATCAGTAACCATCCACACTGTGAAAAGGTTCGGGTCAGTACAAATCAGTCACCATCCACACTTAGAAAAGGGTCGGGTCAGTACAAATCAGTCACCATCCACACTTAGAAAAGGGTCGGGTCAGTACAAATCAGTAACCATCCACACTTAGAAAAGGTTCGCGTCAGTACAAATCAGTCACCATCCACACTTAGAAAAGGGTCGGGTCAGTACAAATCAGTCACCATCCACACTTAGAAAAGGGTCGGGTCAGTACAAATCAGTCACCATCCACACTTAGAAAAGGGTCGGGTCAGTACAAATCAGTAACCATTCACACTTAGAAAAGGGTCGGGTCAGTACAAATCAGTCACCATCCACACTTAGAAAAGGGTCGGGTCAGTACAAATCAGTAACCATCCACACATAGAAAAGGGTCGGGTCAGTATAAATCAGTCACCATCCACACTTAGAAAATGGTCGGGTCAGTCCAAATCAGTCACCATCCACACTTAGAAAAGGGTCGGGTCAGTACAAATCAGTAACCATTCACACTTAGAAAAGGGTCGGGTCATTACAAATCAGTAACCATCCACACTTAGAAAAGGGTCTGGTCAGTACAAATCAGTCACCATCCACACTTAGAAATGGTTCGGGTCAGTACAAATCAGTAACCATCCACACTTGGAAAAGGGTCGGGTCAGTACAAATCAGTCACCATCCACATTTAGAAAAGGTTCGGGTCAGTACAAATCAGTCACCATACACACTTAGAAAAGGTTCAGGTCAGTACAAATCAGTCACCATCCACACTTAGAAAAGGGTCGGGTCAGTACAAATCAGTCACCATCCACACTTAGAAAAGGGTCGGGTCAGTACAAATCAGTAACCATCCACACATAGAAAAGGGTCGGGTCAGTATAAATCAGTCACCATCCACACTTAGAAAATGGTCGGGTCAGTCCAAATCAGTCACCATCCACACTTAGAAAAGGGTCGGGTCAGTACAAATCAGTCACCATCCACACTTAGAAAAGGGTCGGGTCATTACAAATCAGTAACCATCCACACTTAGAAAAGGGTCTGGTCAGTACAAATCAGTCACCATCCACACTTAGAAATGGTTCGGGTCAGTACAAATCAGTAACCATCCACACTTGGAAAAGGGTCGGGTCAGTACAAATCAGTCACCATCCACATTTAGAAAAGGTTCGGGTCAGTACAAATCAGTCACCATACACACTTAGAAAAGGTTCAGGTCAGTACAAATCAGTCACCATCCACACTTAGAAAAGGGTCGGGTCAGTACAAATCAGTCACCATCCACACTTCGAAAAGGGTCAGGTCAGTACAAATCAGTCACCATCCACACTTAGAAAAGGTTCGGGTCAGTACAAATCAGTAACCATCCACACTTAGAAAAGGGTCGGGTCAGTACAAATCAGTAACCATTCACACTTAGAAAAGGTTCAGGTCAGTACAAATCAGTAACCATCCACGCTTAGAAAAGGGTCGGGTCAGTACAAATCAGTCACCATCCACACTTAGAAAAGGGTTGGGTCAGTACAAATCAGTCACCATCCACACTTAGAAAAGGGTCGGGTCAGTACAAATCATTCACCATCCACACTTAGAAAAGGTTCGGGTCAGTACAAATCAGTCACCATCCTCACTTAGAAAAGGTTCAGGTCAGTACAAATCAGTAACCATCCACACTTAGAAAAGGGTCGGGTCAGTACAAATCAGTCACCATCCACACTTAGAAAAGGGTCGGGTCAGTACAAATCAGTCACCATCCACACTTAGAAAAGGGTCGGGTCAGTACAAATCATTCACCATCCACACTTAGAAAAGGTTCGGGTCAGTACAAATCAGTCACCTTCCACACTTAGAAAAGGTTCAGGTCAGTACAAATCAGTAACCATCCACACTTAGAAAAGGGTCGGGTCAGTACAAATCAGTAACCATCCACACTTAGAAAAGGTTCGGGTCAGTACAAATCAGTCACCATCCACACTTAGAAAAGGGTCGGGTCAGTACAAATCAGTCACCATCCACACTTAGAAAAGGGTCGGGTCAGTACAAATCAGTCACCATCCACATTTAGAAAAGGGTCGGGTCAGTACAAATCAGTAACCATCCACATTTAGAAAAGGGTCGGGTCAGTACAAATCAGTCACCATCCACACTTAGAAAAGGGTCGGGTCAGTACAAATCAGTCAACATCCACATTTAGAAAAGGGTCGGGTCAGTACAAATCAGTCACCATCCACACTTAGAAAAGGGTCGGGTCAGTACAAATCAGTCAACATCCACACTTAGAAAAGGGTCGGGTCACTACAAATCAGTCACCATCCACACCTAGAAAAGGGTCGGGTCAGTAAAAATCAGTCACCATCCACACTTAGAAAAGGGTCGGGTCAGTACAAATCAGTAACCATCCACACTTAGAAAAGGGTCGGGTCAGTACAAATCAGTAACCATCCACACTTAGAAAAGGGTCGGGTCAGTACAAATCAGTAACCATCCACACTTAGAAAAGGTTCGGGTCAGTACAGATCAGTCACCATCCACACTGAGAAAAGGTTCGGGTCAGTACAAATCATTCACCTTCCACACTTAGAAAAGGGTCGGGTCAGTACAAATCAGTCACCATCCACACTTAGAAAAGGGTCGGGTCAGTACAAATCAGTCACCATCCACACTTAGAAAAGGTTCGGGTCAGTACAAATCAGTCACCATCCACACTGAGAAAAGGGTCGTGTCAGTACAAATCAGGAACCATCCACACTTAGAAAAGGTTCGGGTCAGTACAAATCAGTCACCATCCACACTGAGAAAAGGTTCGGGACAGTACAAATCAGTAACCATCCACACTTAGAAAAGGGTCGGGTCAGTACAAATCAGTCACCATCCACACTTAGAAAAGGTTCGGGTCAGGACAAATCAGTCACCATCCACACTAAGAAAGGGTCGGGTCAGTACAAATCAGTCACCATCCACACTTAGAAAAGGGTCGGGTCAGTACAAATCAGTAACCATCCACGCTTAGAAAAGGGTCGGGTCAGTACAAATCAGTAACCATCCACGCTTAGAAAAGGGTCGGGTCAGTACAAATCAGTCACCATCCACACTGAGAAAAGGTTCGGGTCAGTACAAATCAGTCACCATCCACACTTAGAAAAGGGTCGGGTCAGTACAAATCAGTCACCATCCACACTTAGAAAAGGTTCGGGTCAGTAGAAATCAGTCACCATCCACACTTAGAAAAAGGTTGGGTCAGTACAAATCAGTCACCATCCACACTTAGAAAAGGTTCGGGTCAGTACAAATCAGTAACCATCCACACTTAGAAAAGGTTCGGGTCAGTACAAATCAGTAACCATCCACACTTAGAAAAGTGTCGGGTCAGTACAAATCAGTCACCATCCACACTTAGAAAAGGTTCGGGTCAGTACAAATCAGTAACCATCCACACTTAGAAAAGGGTCGGGGCAGTACAAATCAGTCACCACCCACACTTAGAAAAGGGTCGGGTTAGTACAAATCAGTCACCATCCACACTTAGAAAAGGGTCGGGTCAGTACAAATCAGTAACCATCCACACTTGGAAAAGGGTCGGGTCAGTACAAATTAGTCACCATCCACAATTAGAAAAGGTTCGCGTCAGTACAAATCAGTCACCATCCACACTTAGAAAAGGGTCCGGTCAGTACAAATCAGTCACCATCCACACTTAGAAAAGGGTCGGGTCAGTACAAATCAGTCACCATCCACACTTAGAAAAGGGTCGGGTCAGTACAAATCAGTCACCATCCACACTTAGAAAAGGGTCGGGTCAGTACAAATCAGTAACCATCCACACTTAGAAAAGGGTCGGGTCAGTACAAATCAGTCACCATCCACACTGAGAAAAGGTTCGGGTCAGTACAAATCAGTAACCATCCACACTTAGAAAAGGTTCGGGTCAGTATAAATCAGTCACCATCCACACTTAGAAAAAGGTCGGTTCAGTACAAATCAGTAACCATCCACACTGAGAAAAGGGTCGGGTCAGTACAAATCAGTCACCATCTACACTTAGAAAAGGGTCGGGTCAGTACAAATCAGTCACCATCCACACTTAGAAAAGGGTCGGGTCAGTACAAATCAGTCACCATCCACACTTAGAAAAGGGTCGGGTCAGTACAAATCAGTCACCATCCACACTTAGAAAAGGGTCGGGTCAGTACAAATCAGTAACCATCCACACTTAGAAAAGGGTCGGGTCAGTACAAATCAGTCACCATCCACACTGAGAAAAGGTTCGGGTCAGTACAAATCAGTAACCATCCACACTTAGAAAAGGTTCGGGTCAGTACAAATCAGTCACCATCCACACTTAGAAAAGGTTCGGGTCAGTACAAATCAGTAACCATCCACACTTAGAAAAGGTTCGGGTCAGTACAAATCAGTCACCATCCACACTTAGAAAAAGGTCGGGTCAGTACAAATCAGTCACCATCCACACTTAGAAAAGGGTCGGGTCAGTACAAATCAGTCACCATCCACACTTAGAAAAGGGTCGGGTCAGTACAAATCAGTCACCATCCACACTTAGAAAAGGGTCGGGTCAGTACAAATCAGTCACCATCCACACTTAGAAAAGGGTCGGGTCAGTACAAATCAGTCACCATCCACACTTAGAAAAGGGTCGGGCCAGTACACATCAGTCACCATCCACACTTAGAAAAGGGTCGGGTCAGTACAAATCAGTAACCATCCACACTTAGAAAAGGGTCAGGTCTGTACAAATCAGTAACCATCCACACTTAGAAAAGGTTCGGGTCAGTACAAATCCGTCACCATCCACACTTAGAAAAGATTCGGGTCAGTACAAATCAGTCACCATCCACACTTAGAAAAGGGTCGGGTCAGTACAAATCAGTAACCATCCACACTTAGAAAAGGGTCGGGTCAGTACAAATCAGTCACCATCCACACTTAGAAAAGGGTCGGGTCAGTACAAATCAGTCACCATCCACACTTAGAAAAGGGTCGGGTCAGTACACATCAGTCACCATCCACTCTTAGAAAAGGGTCGGGTCAGTACAAATCAGTAACCATCCACACTTAGAAAAGGGTCAGGTCTGTACAAATCAGTAACCATCCACACTTAGAAAAGGGTCGGGTCAGTACAAATCAGTCACCATCCACACTGAGAAAAGGGTCTGGTCAGTACAAATCAGTCACCATCCACACTTAGAAAAGGTTCGGGTCAGTACAAATCAGTAACCATCCACACTTAGAAAAGGTTCGGGTCAGTACAAATCAGTCACCATCCACACTTAGAAAACGGTCGGGTCAGTACAAATCAGTAACCATCTACACTTAGAAAATGGTCGGGTCAGTAGAAATCAGTCACCATCCACACTTAGAAAAGGGTCGGGTCAGTACAAATCAGTAACCATCCACACTTAGAAAGGGTACGGGTCAGTACAAATCAGTCACCATCCACACATAGATAAGGGTCGGGTCAGTACAAATCAGTCACCATCCACACTTAGAAAAGGGTCGGGTCATTACAAATCAGTCACCATCCACACTTAGAAAAGGTTCGGGTCAGTACAAATCAGTCACCATCCACACACAGAAAAGGGTCTGGTCAGTACAAATCAGTCACCATCCACACTTAGAAAAGGTTCGGGTCAGTACAAATCAGTAACCATCCACACTTGGAAAAGGGTCGGGTCAGTACAAATCAGTCACCATCCACAATTAGAAAAGGGTCGGGTCAGTACAAATCAGTCACCATCCACACTTAGAAAAGGTTCAGGTCAGTACAAATCAGTCACCATCCACACTTAGAAAAGGGTCGGGTCAGTACAAATCAGTCACCATCCACACTTAGAAAAGGGTCAGGTCAGTACAAATCAGTCACCATCCACACTTAGAAAAGGTTCGGGTCAGTACAAATCAGTAACCATCCACACTTAGAAAAGGGTCGGGTCAGTACAAATCAGTAACCATCCACACTTAGAAAAGGTTCAGGTCAGTACAAATCTGTAACCATCCACGCTTAGAAAAGGGTCGGGTCAGTACAAATCAGTCACCATCCACACTTAGAAAAGGGTCGGGTCAGTACAAATCAGTCACCATCCACACTTAGAAAAGGGTCGGGTCAGTACAAATCATTCACCATCCACACTTAGAAAAGGTTCGGGTCAGTACAAATCAGTCACCATCCACACTTAGAAAAGGTTCAGGTCAGTACAAATCAGTAACCATCCACACTTAGAAAAGGGTCGGGTCAGTACAAATCAGTAACCATCCACACTTAGAAAAGGTTCGGGTCAGTACAAATCAGTCACCATCCACACTTAGAAAAGGGTCGGGTCAGTACAAATCAGTCACCATCCACACTTAGAAAAGGGTCGGGTCAGTACAAATCAGTCACCATTCACACTTAGAAAAGGTTCGGGTCAGTACAAATCAGTCACCATCCAAACTTAGAAAAGATTCGGGTCAGTACATATCAGTCACCATCCACACTTAGAAAAGGGTCGGGTCAGTACAAATCAGTCACCATCCACACTTAGAAAAGTGTCGGGTCAGTACAAATCAGTAACCACCTACACTTAGAAAAGGTTCAGGTCAGTACAAATCAGTCACCATCCACACTTAGAAAAGGGTCGAGTCAGTACAAATCATTCACCATCCACACTTAGAAAAGGTTCGGGTCAGTACGAATCAGTCACCATCCACACTTAGAAAAGATTCGGGTCAGTACAAATCAGTCACCATCCACACTTAGAAAAGGGTCGGGTCAGTACAAATCAGTCACCATCCACACTTAGAAAAGCGTCGGGTCAGTACAAATCAGTCACCATCCACACTTAGAAAAGATTCGGGGCAGTACAAATCAGTCACCATCCACACTTAGAAAAGTGTCGGGTCAGTACAAATCAGTCACCATCCACACTTAGAAAAGGTTCGGGTCAGTACAAATCAGTAACCATCCACACTTAGAAAAGGGTCGGGGCAGTACAAATCAGTCACCACCCACACTTAGAAAAGGGTCGGGTTAGTACAAATCAGTCACCATCCACACTTAGAAAAGGGTCGGGTCAGTACAAATCAGTAACCATCCACACTTGGAAAAGGGTCGGGTCAGTACAAATTAGTCACCATCCACAATTAGAAAAGGTTCGCGTCAGTACAAATCAGTCACCATCCACACTTAGAAAAGGGTCGGGTCAGTACAAATCAGTCACCATCCACACTTAGAAAAGGGTCGGGTCAGTACAAATCAGTCACCATCCACACTTAGAAAAGGGTCGGGTCAGTACAAATCAGTCACCATCCACACTTAGAAAAGGGTCGGGTCAGTACAAATCAGTAACCATCCACACTTAGAAAAGGGTCGGGTCAGTACAAATCAGTCACCATCCACACTGAGAAAAGGTTCGGGTCAGTACAAATCAGTAACCATCCACACTTAGAAAAGGTTCGGGTCAGTACAAATCAGTCACCATCCACACTTAGAAAAAGGTCGGTTCAGTACAAATCAGTAACCATCCACACTGAGAAAAGGGTCGGGTCAGTACAAATCAGTCACCATCTACACTTAGAAAAGGGTCGGGTCAGTACAAATCAGTCACCTTCCACACTTAGAAAAGGGTCGGGTCAGTACAAATCAGTCACCATCCACACTTAGAAAAGGGTCGGGTCAGTACAAATCAGTCACCATCCACACTTAGAAAAGGGTCGGGTCAGTACAAATCAGTCACCATCCACACTTAGAAAAGGGTCGGGTCAGTACAAATCAGGAACCATCCACACTTAGAAAAGGGTCGGGTCAGTACAAATCAGTCACCATCCACACTGAGAAAAGGTTCGGGTCAGTACAAATCAGTAAACATCCACACTTAGAAAAGGTTCGGGTCAGTACAAATCAGTCACCATCCACACTTAGAAAAGGTTCGGGTCAGTACAAATCAGTAACCATCCACACTTAGAAAAGGGTCGGGTCAGTACAAATCAGTCACCATCCACACTTAGAAAAGGGTCGGTTCAGTACAAATCAGTCACCATCCACACTTAGAAAAGGGTTGGGTCAGTACAAATCAGTCACCATCCACACTTAGAAAAGGGTCGGGTCAGTACAAATCAGTCACCATCCACACTTAGAAAAGGGTCGGGTCAGTACAAATCAGTCACCATCCACACTTAGAAAAGGGTCGGGTCAGTACAAATCAGTCACCATCCACAATTAGAAAAGGGTCGGGCCAGTACACATCAGTCACCATCCACACTTAGAAAAGGGTCGGGTCAGTACAAATCAGTAACCATCCACACTTAGAAAAGGGTCAGGTCTGTACAAATCAGTAACCATCCACACTTAGAAAAGGTTCGGGTCAGTACAAATCCGTCACCATCCACACTTGGAAAAGATTCGGGTCAGTACAAATCAGTCACCATCCACACTTAGAAAAGGGTCGGGTCAGTACAAATCAGTAACCATCCACACTTAGAAAAGGTTCGGGTCAGTACAAATCAGTCACCATCCACACTTAGAAAAGGTTCCGGTCAGTACAAATCAGTAACCATCCACACTTAGAAAAGATTCAGGTCAGTACAACTCAGTCACCATCCACACTTAGAAAAGGGTCAGGTCAGTACAAATCAGTCACCATCCACACTTAGAAAAGTGACGGGTCAGTAGTAATCAGTAACCATCCACACTTAGAAAAGGGTCGGGTCAGTACAAATCAGTCACCATCCACACTTCGAAAAGGGTCGGGTCAGTACAAATCAGTTAACATCCACACTTAGAAAAGGTTCGGGTCAGTACAAATCAGTCACCATCCACACTTAGAAAAGGTTCGGGTCAGTACAAATCAGTCACCATCCACACTTAGAAAAGGGTCGGGTCAGTACAAATCAGTCACCATCCACACTTAGAAAAGGTTCGGGTCAGTACAAATCAGTAACTATCCACACTTAGAAAAGGGTCGGGTCAGTACAAATCAGTCACCATCTACACTTAGAAAAGGTTCGGGTCAGTACAAATCAGTAACCATTCACACTTAGAAAAGGGTCGGGTCAGTACAAATCAGTCACCATCGACACTTAGAAAAGGGTCGGGTCAGTACAAATCAGTCACCATCCACACTGAGAAAAGGGTCAGGTCAGTACAAATCAGTCACCATCCACACTTAGAAAAGATTCGGGTCAGTACAAATCAGTCACCATCCACACTTAGAAAAGGTTCGGGTCAGTACAAATCAGTCACCATCCACACTTAGAAAAGGTTCGGGTCAGTACAAATCAGTAACCATCCACACTTAGAAAAGGGTCGGTCAGTACAAATCAGTTACCATCCATACTTCGAAAAGTGTCGGGTCAGTACAAATCAGTAACCATCCACACTTAGAAAAGGGTCGGGTCAGTACAAATCAGTAACCATCCAGACTAAGAAAAGGTTCGGGTCAGTATAAATCAGTAACCATCCACACTTAGAAAAGGGTCGGGTCAGTACAAATCAGTCACCATCCACACTTAGAAAAGGGTCGGGTCAGTCCAAATCAGTCACCATCCACACTTAGAAAAGGGTCGGGTCAGTACAAATCAGTAACCATCCATACCTAGAAAAGGGTCGGTTCAGTACAAATCAGTCACCATCCACACTTAGAAAAGGGTCGGGTCAGTACAAATCAGTCACCATCCACACTTAGAAAAGGGTCGGGTCAGTACAAATCAGTCACCATCCACACTTAGAAAAGGGTCGGGTCAGTACAAATCAGTCACCATCCACACTTAGAAAAGGGTCGGGTCAGTACAAATCAGTAACCATCCACACTTAGAAAAGGGTCGGGTCAGTACAAATCAGTCACCATCCACACTTAGAAAAGGGTCGGGTCAGTACAAATCAGTCACCATCCACACTTAGAAAAGGGTCGGGTCAGTACAAATCATTCACCATCCACACTTAGAAAAGGGTCGGGTCAGTACAAATTAGTCACCATCCACACTTAGAAAAGGGTCGGGTCAGTACAAATCATTAACCATCCACACTTAGAAAAGGGTCGGGTCACTACAAATCAGTCACCATCCATAGTTAGAAAAGGGTCGGGTCAGTACAAATCAGTCACCATCCACTCTTAGAAAAGGTTCGGTTCAGTACAAATCAGTAACCATCCACACTTAGAAAAGGTTCAGGTCAGAAGAAATCAGTAACCATCCACACTTAGAAAAGGTTCGGGTCAGTACAAATCAGTAACCATCCACACTTAGAAAAGGGTCGGGTCAGTACAAATCAGTAACCATCCACACTTAGAAAAGGGTCGGGTCAGTACAAATCAGTCACCATCCACACTTAGAAAAGTGTCGGGTCAGTACAAATCATTCACCATCCACACTTAGAAAAGGGTCGGGTCAGTACAAATCAGTCACCATCCACACTTAGAAAAGGGTCGGGTCAGTACAAATCAGTAACCATCCACACTTAGAAAAGGGTCGGGTCAGTACAAATCAGTCACCATCCACACTGAAAAAAGTTTCGGGTCAGTACAAATCAGTCACCTTCCACACATAGAAAATGGTCGGGTCAGTACAAATCAGTCACCATCCACACTTAGAAAAGGGTCGGGTCAGTACAAATCAGTCACCATCCACACTTAGAAAAGGTTCGGGTCAGTACAAATCAGTCACCATCCACACTGAGAAAAGTTTCGGGTCAGTACAAATCAGGAACCATCCACACTGAGAAAAGGGTCGGGTGAGTACAAATCAGATAACCATCCACACTTAGAAAAGGTTCGGTTCAGTACAAATCAGTCAACATCCACACTTAGAAAAGGTTCGGGTCAGGACAAATCAGTCACCATCCACACTTAGAAAAGGTTCCGGTCAGTACAAATCAGTCACCATCCACACTGAGAAAAGGTTCGGGTCAGTACAAATCAGTAACCATCCACACTTAGAAAAGGTTCAGGTCAGTACAAATCAGTCACCATCCACACTTAGAAAAGGGTCGGGTCAGTACAAATCAATCACCATCCACACTTAGAAAAGGGTCGGGTCAGTACAAATCAGTCACCATCCACACTTAGAAAAGGGTTCGGGTCATTACAAATCAGTCACCATCCACACTGAGAAAAGGGTCGGGTCTGTACAAATCAGTAACCATCCACACTTAGAAAAGGGTCGGGTCAGTACAAATCATTCACCATCCACACTTAGAAAAGGGTCGGGTCAGTACAAATCAGTCACCATCCACACTTCGAAAAGGGTCGGGTCAGTTCAAATCAGTTAACATCCACACTTCGAAAAGGTTCGGGTCAGTACAAATCAGTCACCATCCACACTTAGAAAAGGTTCGGATCAGTACAAATCAGTCACCATCCACACTTAGAAAAGGGTCGGGTCAGTACAAATCAGTCACCATCCACACTTAGAAAAGGTTCGGTTCAGTACAAATCAGTAACTATCCACACTTAGAAAAGGGTCGGGTCAGTACAAATCAGTCACCATCTACACTTAGAAAAGGTTCGGGTCAGTACAAATCAGTAACCATTCACACTTAGAAAAGGGTCGGGTCAGTACAAATCAGTCACCATCCACACTTAGAAAAGGGTCGGTCATTATAAATCAGTCACCATCCACACTGAGAAAAGGGTCAGGTCAGTACAAATCAGTCACCATCCACACTTAGAAAAGATTCGGGTCAGTACAAATCAGTCAACATCCACACTTAGAAAAGGTTCGGGTCAGTACAAATCAGTCACCATCCACACTTAGAAAAGGTTCGGGTCAGTACAAATCAGTAACCATCCACACTTAGAAAAGGGTCGGTCAGTACAAATCAGTTACCATCCATACTTCGAAAAGTGTCGGGTCAGTACAAATCAGTAACCATCCACACTTAGAAAAGGGTCGGGTCAGTACAAATCAGTAACCATCCAGACTAAGAAAAGGTTCGGGTCAGTATAAATCAGTAACCATCCACACTTAGAAAAGGGTCGGGTCAGTACAAATCAGTCACCATCCACACTTAGAAAAGGGTCGGGTCAGTACAAATCAGTAACCATCCATACTTAGAAAAGGGTCGGGTCAGTACAAATCAGTCACCATCCACACTGAGAAAAGGGTCGGGTCAGTACAAATCAGTCACCATCCACACTTAGAAAAGGGTCGGGTCAATACAAATCAGTCACCATCCACACTTAGAAAAGGGTCGGGTCAGTACAAATCAGTCACCATCCACACTTAGAAAAGGGTCGGGTCAGTACAAATCAGTAACCATCCACACTTAGAAAAGGGTCGGGTCAGTACAAATCAGTCACCATCCACACTTAGAAAAGGGTCGGGTCAGTACAAATCATTCACCATCCACACTTAGAAAAGGGTCGGGTCAGTACAAATTAGTCACCATCCACACTTAGAAAAGGGTCGGGTCAGTACAAATCAGTAACCATCCACACTTAGAAAAGGGTCGGGTCACTACAAATCAGTCACCATCCATAGTTAGAAAAGGGTCGGGTCAGTACAAATCAGTCACCATCCACTCTTAGAAAAGGTTCGGTTCAGTACAAATCAGTAACCATCCACACTTAGAAAAGGTTCAGGTCAGAACAAATCAGTAACCATCCACACTTAGAAAAGGTTCGGGTCAGTACAAATCAGTAACCATCCACACTTAGAAAAGGGTCAGGTCAGTACAAATCAGTAACCATCCACACTTAGAAAAGGGTCGGGTCAGTACAAATCAGTCACCATCCACACTTAGAAAAGTGTCGGGTCAGTACAAATCATTCACCATCCACACTTAGAAAAGGGTCGGGTCAGTACAAATCAGTCAACATCCACACTTAGAAAAGGGTCGGGTCAGTACAAATCAGTCACCATCCACACTTAGAAAAGGGTCGGGTCAGTACAAATCAGTCACCATCCACACTTAGAAAAGGGTCGGGTCAGTACAAATCAGTCACCATCCACACTTAGAAAAGGTTCGGGTCAGTACAAATCAGTCACCATCCACACTGAGAAAAGTTTCGGGTCAGTACAAATCAGGAACCATCCACACTTAGAAAAAGTTCGGGTCAGTACAAATCAGTCACCATCCACACTGAGAAAAGGGTCGTGTCAGTACAAATCAGTAACCATCCACACTTAGAAAAGGTTCGGTTCAGTACAAATCAGTCACCATCCACACTTAGAAAAGGTTCGGGTCAGGACAAATCAGTCACCATCCACACTTAGAAAAGGTTCCGGTCAGTACAAATCAGTCACCATCCACACTGAGAAAAGGTTCGGGTCAGTACAAATCAGTAACCATCCACACTTAGAAAAGGTTCAGGTCCGTACAAATCAGTCACCATCCACACTTACAAAAGGGTCGGGTCAGTACAAATCAATCACCATCCACACTTAGAAAAGGGTCGGGTCAGTACAAATCAGTCACCATCCACACTTAGAAAAGGGTTCGGGTCATTACAAATCAGTCACCATCCACACTGAGAAAAGGGTCGGGTCTGTACAAATCAGTAACCATCCACACTTAGAAAAGGGTCGGGTCAGTACAAATCATTCACCATCCACACTTAGAAAAGGGTCGGGTCAGTACAAATCAGTCACCATCCACACTTCGAAAAGGGTCGGGTCAGTTCAAATCAGTTAACATCCACACTTCGAAAAGGTTCGGGTCAGTACAAATCAGTCACCATCCACACTTAGAAAAGGTTCGGGTCAGTACAAATCAGTCACCATCCACACTTAGAAAAGGGTCGGGTCAGTACAAATCAGTCACCATCCACACTTAGAAAAGGTTCGGGTCAGTACAAATCAGTAACTATCCACACTTAGAAAAGGGTCGGGTCAGTACAAATCAGTCACCATCTACACTTAGAAAAGGTTCGGGTCAGTACAAATCAGTAACCATTCACACTTAGAAAAGGGTCGGGTCAGTACAAATCAGTCACCATCCACACTTAGAAAAGGGTCGGTCATTATAAATCAGTCACCATCCACACTGAGAAAAGGGTCAGGTCAGTACAAATCAGTCACCATCCACACTTAGAAAAGATTCGGGTCAGTACAAATCAGTCACCATCCACACTTAGAAAAGGTTCGGGTCAGTACAAATCAGTCACCATCCACACTTAGAAAAGGTTCGGGTCAGTACAAATCAGTAACCATCCACACTTAGAAAAGGGTCGGTCAGTACAAATCAGTTACCATCCATACTTCGAAAAGTGTCGGGTCAGTACAAATCAGTAACCATCCACACTTAGAAAAGGGTCGGGTCAGTAAAAAAAAGTAACCATCCAGACTAAGAAAAGGTTCGGGTCAGTATAAATCAGTAACCATCCACACTTAGAAAAGGGTCGGTTCAGTACAAATCATTCACCATCCACACTTAGAAAAGGGTCGGGTCAGTACAAATCAGTAACCATCCATACTTAGAAAAGGGTCGGGTCAGTACAAATCAGTCACCATCCACACTTAGAAAAGGGTCGGGTCAGTACAAATCAGTCACCATCCACACTTAGAAAAGGGTCGGGTCAGTACAAATCAGTCACCATCCACACTTAGAAAAGGGTCGGGTCAGTACAAATCAGTCACCATCCACACTTAGAAAAGGGTCGGGTCAGTACAAATCAGTAACCATCCACACTTAGAAAAGGGTCGGGTCAGTACAAATCAGTCACCATCCACACTTAGAAAAGGGTGGGGTCAGTACAAATCAGTCACCATCCACTCTTAGAAAAGGTTCGGTTCAGTACAAATCAGTAACCATCCACACTTAGAAAAGGTTCAGGTCAGTACAAATCAGTAACCATCCACACTTAGAAAAGGTTCGGGTCAGTACAAATCAGTAACCATCCACACTAAGAAAAGGTTCGGGTCAGTACAAATCAGTAACCATCCACACTTAGAAAAGGGTCGGGTCAGTACAAATCAGTCACCATCCACACTTAGAAAATTGTCGGGTCAGTACAAATCATTCACCATCCACACTTAGAAAAGGGTCGGGTCAGTACAAATCAGTCACCATTCACACTTAGAAAAGGGTCGGGTCAGTACAAATCAGTCACCATCCAACACTTAGAATAGGGTCGGGTCAGTACAAATCAGTCACCATCCACACTTAGAAAAGGGTCGGGTTAGTACAAATCAGTCACCATCCACACTTAGAAAAGGGTCGGGTCAGTACAAATCAGTCACCATACACACTTAGAAACGGGTCGGGTCAGTACAAATCAGTCACCATCCACACTGAGAAAAGGGTCGGGTCAGTACAAATCAGTCACCATCCACACTTAGAAAAGGGTCGGGTCAGTACAAATCAGTCACCATCCACACATAGAAAAGGTTCGGGTCAGTACAAATCAGTCACCATCCACACTTAGAAAAGGGTCGGGTCAGTACAAATCAGTCACCATCCACACTTAGAAAAGGTTCGGGTCAGTACAAATCAGTCACCATCCACACTTAGAAAAGGGTCGGGTCAATACAAATCATTCACCATCCACACTTAGAAAAGGGTCGGGTCAGTACAAATCAGTCACCATCCACACTTAGAAAAGGGTCGGGTCAGTACAAATCAGTCACCATCCACACTTCGAAAAGTGACGGGTCAGTCGTAATCAGTAACCATCCACACTTAGAAAAGGTTCCGGTCAGTACAAATCAGTCACCATCCACATTGAGAAAAGGTTCGGGTCAGTACAAATCAGTCACCATCCACACTTAGAAAAGGTTCAGGTCAGTACAAATCAGTCACCATCCACACTTAGAAAAGGGTCGGGTCATTACAAATCAGTCACCATCCACACTGAGAAAAGGTTCGGGTCAGTACAAATCAGTAACCATCCACACTTAGAAAAGGTTCAGGTCAGTACAACTCAGTCACCATCCACACTTAGAAAAGGGTCGGGTCTGTACAAATCAGTAACCATCCACACTTAGAAAAGGGTCGGGTCAGTACAAATCAGTAACCATCCACACTTAGAAAAGGGTCGGGTCAGTACAAATCAGTCACCATCCACACTTAGAAAAGGGTCGGGTCAGTACAAATCAGTAACCATCCACACTTAGAAAAGGGTCGGGTCAGTACAATTCAGTCACCATCCACACTTAGAAAAGTGACGGGTCAGTAGTAATCAGTAACCATCCACAGTTAGAAAAGGGTCGGGTCAGTACAAATCAGTCACCATCCACACTTAGAAAAGGGTCGGGTCAGTACAAATCAGTTACCATCCACACTTAGAAAAGGTTCGGGTCAGTACAAATCAGTCACCATCCACACTTAGAAAAGGGTCGGGTCAGTACAAATCAGTCACCATCCACACTTAGAAAAGGGTCGGGTCAGTACAAATCAGTCACCATCCACACTTAGAAAAGGTTCGGGTCAGTACAAATCAGTCACCATCCACACTTAGAAAAGGTTCGGGTCAGTACAAATCAGGAACCATCCACACTTAGAAAAGATTCAGGTCGGTACAAATCAGTCACCATCCACACTTAGAAAAGGGTCGGGTCAGTACAAATCAGTCACCATCCACACTTAGAAAAGGGTCGGGTCAGTACAAATCAGTCACCATCCACACTTAGAAAAGGGTCGGGTCAGTACAAATCAGTCACCATCCTCACTTAGAAAAGTGTCGGGTCAGTACAAATCAGTCACCATCCACACTTAGAAAAGGTTCGGGTCAGTACAAATCAGTCACCATCCACACTTAGAAAAGGGTCGGGTCAGTACAAATCAGTCACCATCCACACTTAGAAAAGGGTCGGGTCAGTACAAATCAGTCACCATCCACACTTAGAAAAGGGTCGGGTCAGTACAAATCAGTCACCATCCACACTTAGAAAAGTGTCGGGTCAGTAAAAATCATTCACCATCCACACTTAGAAAAGGGTCGGGTCAGTACAAATCAGTCACCATTCACACTTAGAAAAGGGTCGGGTCAGTACAAATCAGTCACCATCCAACACTTAGAATAGGGTCGGGTCAGTACAAATCAGTCACCATCCACACTTAGAAAAGGGTCGGGTTAGTACAAATCAGTCACCATCCACACTTAGAAAAGGGTCGGGTCAGTACAAATCAGTCACCATCCACACTTAGAAAAGGGTCGGGTCAGTACAAATCAGTAACCATCCACACTGAGAAAAGGGTCGGGTCAGTACAAATCAGTCACCATCCACACTTAGAAAAGGGTCGGGTCAGTACAAATCAGTCACCATCCACACTTAGAAAAGGTTCGGGTCAGTACAAATCAGTCACCATCCACACTTAGAAAAGGGTCGGGTCAGTACAAATCAGTCACCATCCACACTTAGAAAAGGTTCGGGTCAGTACAAATCAGTCACCATCCACACTTATAAAAGGGTCGGGTCAATACAAATCATTCACCATCCACAATTAGAAAAGGGTCGGGTCAGTACAAATCAGTCACCATCCACACTTAGAAAAGGGTCGGGTCAGTACAAATCAGTCACCATCCACACTTCGAAAAGTGACGGGTCAGTCGTAATCAGTAACCATCCACACTTAGAAAAGGTTCCGGTCAGTACAAATCAGTCACCATCCACACTTAGAAAAGGTTCGGGTCAGTACAAATCAGACACCATCCACACTTAGAAAAGGTTCAGGTCAGTACAAATCAGTCACCATCCACACTTAGAAAAGGGTCGGGTCATTACAAATCAGTCACCATCCACACTGAGAAAAGGTTCGGGTCAGTACAAATCAGTAACCATCCACACTTAGAAAAGGTTCAGGTCAGTACAACTCAGTCACCATCCACACTTAGAAAAGGGTCGGGTCTGTACAAATCAGTAACCATCCACACTTAGAAAAGGGTCGGGTCAGTACAAATCAGTAACCATCCACACTTAGAAAAGGGTCGGGTCAGTACAAATCAGTAACCATCCACACTTAGAAAAGGGTCGGGTCAGTACAAATCAGTAACCATCCACACTTAGAAAAGGGTCGGGTCAGTACAAATCAGTCACCATCCACACTTAGAAAAGTGACGGGTCAGTAGTAATCAGTAACCATCCACAGTTAGAAAAGGGTCGGGTCAATACAAATCAGTCACCATCCACACTTAGAAAAGGGTCGGGTCAGTACAAATCAGTTACCATCCACACTTAGAAAAGGTTCGGGTCAGTACAAATCAGTCACCATCCACACTTAGAAAAGGGTCGGGTCAGTACAAATCAGTCACCATCCACACTTAGAAAAGGGTCGGGTCAGTACAAATCAGTCACCATCCACACTTAGAAAAGGTTCGGGTCAGTACAAATCAGTCACCATCCACACTTAGAAAAGGTTCGGGTCAGTACAAATCAGGAACCATCCACACTTAGAAAAGGTTCAGGTCAGTACAAATCAGTCACCATCCACACTTAGAAAAGGGTCGGGTCAGTACAAATCAGTCACCATCCACACTTAGAAAAGGGTCGGGTCAGTACAAATCAGTCACCATCCACACTTAGAAAAGGTTCGGGTCAGTACAAATCAGTCACCATCCTCACTTAGAAAAGTGTCGGGTCAGTACAAATCAGTCACCATCCACACTTAGAAAAGGTTCGGGTCAGTACAAATCAGTCACCATCCACACTTAGAAAAGGGTCGGGTCAGTACAAATCAGTCACCATCCACACTTAGAAAAGGGTCGGGTCAGTACAAATCAGTCACCATCCACACTTAGAAAAGGGTCGGGTCAGTACAAATCAGTCACCATCCACACTTAGAAAAGGTTCGGGTCAGTACAAATCAGTAACTATCCACACTTAGAAAAGGTTCAGGTCAGTACAAATCATTCACCATCCACACTTAGAAAAGGGTCGGGTCAGTACAAATCAGTCACCATCCACACTTAGAAAAGGGTCGGGTCAGTACAAATCAGTAACCATCCACACTTAGAAAAGGGTCGGGTCAGTACAAATCAGTCACCATCCACACTTCGAAAAGTGACGGGTCAGTAGTAATCAGTAACCATCCACACTTAGAAAAGGTTCCGGTCAGTACAAATCAGTCACCATCCACACTGAGAAAAGGTTCGGGTCAGTACAAATCAGTCACCATCCACACTTAGAAAAGGTTCAGGTCAGTACAAATCAGTCACCATCCACACTTAGAAAAGGGTCGGGTCATTACAAATCAGTCACCATCCACACTGAGAAAAGGTTCGGATCAGTACAAATCAGTAACCATCCACACTTAGAAAAGGTTCAGGTCAGTACAACTCAGTCACCATCCACACTTAGAAAAGGGTCGGGTCTGTACAAATCAGGAACCATCCACTCTTAGAAAAGGGTCGGGTCAGTACAAATCAGTAACCATCCACACTTAGAAAAGGCTCGGGTCAGTACAAATCAGTCACCATCCACACTTAGAAAAGGTTCGGGTCAGTACAAATCAGTCACCATCCACACTTAGAAAAGGGTCGGGTCAGTACAACTCAGTCACCATCCACACTTAGAAAAGGGTCGGGTCAGTACAAATCAGTCACCATCCACACTTAGAAAAGTGTCGGGTCAGTACAAATCATTCACCATCCACACTTCGAAAAGGGTCGGGTCAGTACAAATCAGTCACCATTCACACTTAGAAAAGGGTCGGGTCAGTACAAATCAGTCACCATCCAACACTTAGAATAGGGTCGGGTCAGTACAAATCAGTCACCATCCACACTTAGAAAAGGGTCGGGTTAGTACAAATCAGTCACCATCCACACTTAGAAAAGGGTCGGGTCAGTACAAATCAGTCACCATCCACACTTAGAAAAGGGTCGGGTCAGTTCAAATCAGTAACCATCCACACTGAGAAAAGGGTCGGGTCAGTACAAATCAGTCACCATCCACACTTAGAAAAGGGTCGGGTCAGTACAAATCAGTCACCATCCACACTTAGAAAAGGTTCGGGTCAGTACAAATCAGTTACCATCCACACTTAGAAAAGGGTCGGGTCAGTACAAATCAGTCACCATCCACACTTAGAAAAGGTTCGGGTAAGTACAAATCAGTCACCATCCACACTTAGAAAAGGGTCGGGTCAATACAAATCATTCACCATCCACACTTAGAAAAGGGTCGGGTCAGTACAAATCAGTCACCATCCACACTTAGAAAAGGGTCGGGTCAGTACAAATCAGTCACCATCCACACTTCGAAAAGTGACGGGTCAGTCGTAATCAGTAACCATCCACACTTAGAAAAGGTTCCGGTCAGTACAAATCAGTCACCATCCACATTGAGAAAAGGTTCGGGTCAGGACAAATCAGTCACCATCCACACTTAGAAAAGGTTCAGGTCAGTACAAATCAGTCACCATCCACACTTAGAAAAGGGTCGGGTCAGTACAAATCAGTCACCATCCACACTGAGAAAAGGGTCGGGTCAGTACAAATCAGTCACCTTCCACACTTAGAAAAGGGTCGGGTCAGTACAAATCAGTCACCATCCACACTTAGAAAAGGGTCGGGTCAGTACAAATCAGTCACCATCCACACTGAGAAAATGGTCGGGTCAGTACAAATCAGTCACCATCCACACTTAGAAAAGGTTCGGGTCAGTACAAATCAGTCACCATCCACACTTAGAAAAGGTTCGGGTCAGTACAAATCAGTCACCATCCACACTTAGAAAAGGGTCGGGTCAGTACAAGTCAGTCACCATCCACACTTAGAAAAGGTTCGGGTCAGTACAAATCAGTCACCATCCACACTTAGAAAAGGGTCGGGTCAATACAAATCATTCACCATCCACACTTAGAAAAGGGTCGGGTCAGTACAAATCAGTCACCATCCACACTTAGAAAAGGGTCGGGTCAGTACAAATCAGTCACCATCCACACTTCGAAAAGTGACGGGTCAGTCGTAATCAGTAACCATCCACACTTAGAAAAGGTTCGGGTCAGTACAAATCAGTCACCATCCACACTTAGAAAAGGTTCGGGTCAGTACAAATCAGTCACCATCCACACTTAGAAAAGGGTCGGGTCACTACAAGTCAGTCACCATCCACACTTAGAAAAGGTTCGGGTCAGTACAAATCAGTCACCATCCACACTTAGAAAAGGGTCGGGTCAATACAAATCATTCACCATCCACACTTAGAAAAGGGTCGGGTCAGTACAAATCAGTCACCATCCACACTTAGAAAAGGTTCGGGTCAGGACAAATCAGTCACCATCCACACTTAGAAAAGGTTCCGGTCAGTACAAATCAGTCACCATCCACACTGAGAAAAGGTTCGGGTCAGTACAAATCAGTAACCATCCACACTTAGAAAAGGTTCAGGTCCGTACAAATCAGTCACCATCCACACTTAGAAAAGGGTCGGGTCAGTACAAATCAATCACCATCCACACTTAGAAAAGGGTCGGGTCAGTACAAATCAGTCACCATCCACACTTAGAAAAGGGTTCGGGTCATTACAAATCAGTCACCATCCACACTGAGAAAAGGGTCGGGTCTGTACAAATCAGTAACCATCCACACTTAGAAAAGGGTCGGGTCAGTACAAATCATTCACCATCCACACTTAGAAAAGGGTCGGGTCAGTACAAATCAGTCACCATCCACACTTCGAAAAGGGTCGGGTCAGTTCAAATCAGTTAACATCCACACTTCGAAAAGGTTCGGGTCAGTACAAATCAGTCACCATCCACACTTAGAAAAGGTTCGGGTCAGTACAAATCAGTCACCATCCACACTTAGAAAAGGGTCGGGTCAGTACAAATCAGTCACCATCCACACTTAGAAAAGGTTCGGGTCAGTACAAATCAGTAACTATCCACACTTAGAAAAGGGTCGGGTCAGTACAAATCAGTCACCATCTACAGTTAGAAAAGGTTCGGGTCAGTACAAATCAGTAACCATTCACACTTAGAAAAGGGTCGGGTCAGTACAAATCAGTCACCATCCACACTTAGAAAAGGGTCGGTCATTATAAATCAGTCACCATCCACACTGAGAAAAGGGTCAGGTCAGTACAAATCAGTCACCATCCACACTTAGAAAAGATTCGGGTCAGTACAAATCAGTCACCATCCACACTTAGAAAAGGTTCGGGTCAGTACAAATCAGTCACCATCCACACTTAGAAAAGGTTCGGGTCAGTACAAATCAGTAACCATCCACACTTAGAAAAGGGTCGGTCAGTACAAATCAGTTACCATCCATAGTTCGAAAAGTGTCGGGTCAGTACAAATCAGTAACCATCCACACTTAGAAAAGGGTCGGGTCAGTAAAAAAAAGTAACCATCCAGACTAAGAAAAGGTTCGGGTCAGTATAAATCAGTAACCATCCACACTTAGAAAAGGGTCGGGTCAGTACAAATCAGTCACCATCCACACTTAGAAAAGGGTCGGGTCAGTACAAATCAGTAACCATCCATACTTAGAAAAGGGTCGGGTCAGTACAAATCAGTCACCATCCACACTTAGAAAAGGGTCGGGTCAGTACAAATCAGTCACCATCCACACTTAGAAAAGGGTCGGGTCAGTACAAATCAGTCACCATCCACACTTAGAAAAGGGTCGGGTCAGTACAAATCAGTCACCATCCACACTTCGAAAAGTGACGGGTCAGTCGTAATCAGTAACCATCCACACTTAGAAAAGGTTCCGGTCAGTACAAATCAGTCACCATCCACATTGAGAAAAGGTTCGGGTCAGTACAAATCAGACACCATCCACACTTAGAAAAGGTTCAGGTCAGTACAAATCAGTCACCATCCACACTGAGAAAAGGTTCGGGTCAGTACAAATCAGTAACCATCCACACTTAGAAAAGGTTCAGGTCAGTACAACTCAGTCACCATCCACACTTAGAAAAGGGTCGGGTCTGTACAAATCAGTAACCATCCACACTTAGAAAAGGGTCGGGTCAGTACAAATCAGTAACCATCCACACTTAGAAAAGGGTCGGGTCAGTACAAATCAGTAACCATCCACACTTAGAAAAGGGTCGGGTCAGTACAAATCAGTAACCATCCACACTTAGAAAAGGGTCGGGTCAGTACAAATCAGTCACCATCCACACTTAGAAAAGTGACGGGTCAGTAGTAATCAGTCACCATCCACACTTCGAAAAGTGACGGGTCAGTCGTAATCAGTAACCATCCACACTTAGAAAAGGTTCCGGTCAGTACAAATCAGTCACCATCCACATTGAGAAAAGGTTCGGGTCAGTACAAATCAGACACCATCCACACTTAGAAAAGGTTCAGGTCAGTACAAATCAGTCACCATCCACACTGAGAAAAGGTTCGGGTCAGTACAAATCAGTAACCATCCACACTTAGAAAAGGTTCAGGTCAGTACAACTCAGTCACCATCCACACTTAGAAAAGGGTCGGGTCTGTACAAATCAGTAACCATCCACACTTAGAAAAGGGTCGGGTCAGTACAAATCAGTAACCATCCACACTTAGAAAAGGGTCGGGTCAGTACAAATCAGTAACCATCCACACTTAGAAAAGGGTCGGGTCAGTACAAATCAGTAACCATCCACACTTAGAAAAGGGTCGGGTCAGTACAAATCAGTCACCATCCACACTTAGAAAAGTGACGGGTCAGTAGTAATCAGTAACCATCCACAGTTAGAAAAGGGTCGGGTCAGTACAAATCAGTCACCATCCACACTTAGAAAAGGGTCGGGTCAGTACAAATCAGTTACCATCCACACTTAGAAAAGGTTCGGGTCAGTACAAATCAGTCACCATCCACACTTAGAAAAGGGTCGGGTCAGTACAAATCAGTCACCATCCACACTTAGAAAAGGGTCGGGTCAGTACAAATCAGTCACCATCCACACTTAGAAAAGGTTCGGGTCAGTACAAATCAGTCACCATCCACACTTAGAAAAGGTTCGGGTCAGTACAAATCAGGAACCATCCACACTTAGAAAAGGTTCAGGTCAGTACAAATCAGTCACCATCCACACTTAGAAAAGGGTCGGGTCAGTACAAATCAGTCACCATCCACACTTAGAAAAGGGTCGGGTCAGTACAAATCAGTCACCATCCACACTTAGAAAAGGTTCGGGTCAGTACAAATCAGTCACCATCCTCACTTAGAAAAGTGTCGGGTCAGTACAAATCAGTCACCATCCACACTTAGAAAAGGTTCGGGTCAGTACAAATCAGTCACCATCCACACTTAGAAAAGGGTCGGGTCAGTACAAATCAGTCACCATCCACACTTAGAAAAGGGTCGGGTCAGTACAAATCAGTCACCATCCACACTTAGAAAAGGGTCGGGTCAGTACAAATCAGTCACCATCCACACTTAGAAAAGGTTCGGGTCAGTACAAATCAGTAACTATCCACACTTAGAAAAGGTTCAGGTCAGTACAAATCATTCACCATCCACACTTAGAAAAGGGTCGGGTCAGTACAAATCAGTCACCATCCACACTTAGAAAAGGGTCGGGTCAGTACAAATCAGTAACCATCCACACTTAGAAAAGGGTCGGGTCAGTACAAAACAGTCACCATCCACACTTCGAAAAGTGACGGGTCAGTAGTAATCAGTAACCATCCACACTTAGAAAAGGTTCCGGTCAGTACAAATCAGTCACCATCCACACTGAGAAAAGGTTCGGGTCAGTACAAATCAGTCACCATCCACACTTAGAAAAGGTTCAGGTCAGTACAAATCAGTCACCATCCACACTTAGAAAAGGGTCGGGTCATTACAAATCAGTCACCATCCACACTGAGAAAAGGTTCGGATCAGTACAAATCAGTAACCATCCACACTTAGAAAAGGTTCAGGTCAGTACAACTCAGTCACCATCCACACTTAGAAAAGGGTCGGGTCTGTACAAATCAGGAACCATCCACTCTTAGAAAAGGGTCGGGTCAGTACAAATCAGTAACCATCCACACTTAGAAAAGGCTCGGGTCAGTACAAATCAGTCACCATCCACACTTAGAAAAGGTTCGGGTCAGTACAAATCAGTCACCATCCACACTTAGAAAAGGGTCGGGTCAGTACAACTCAGTCACCATCCACACTTAGAAAAGGGTCGGGTCAGTACAAATCAGTCACCATCCACACTTAGAAAAGTGTCGGGTCAGTACAAATCATTCACCATCCACACTTAGAAAAGGGTCGGGTCAGTACAAATCAGTCACCATTCACACTTAGAAAAGGGTCGGGTCAGTACAAATCAGTCACCATCCAACACTTAGAATAGGGTCGGGTCAGTACAAATCAGTCACCATCCACACTTAGAAAAGGGTCGGGTTAGTACAAATCAGTCACCATCCACACTTAGAAAAGGGTCGGGTCAGTACAAATCAGTCACCATCCACACTTAGAAAAGGGTCGGGTCAGTACAAATCAGTAACCATCCACACTGAGAAAAGGGTCGGGTCAGTACAAATCAGTCACCATCCACACTTAGAAAAGGGTCGGGTCAGTACAAATCAGTCACCATCCACACTTAGAAAAGGTTCGGGTCAGTACAAATCAGTCACCATCCACACTTAGAAAAGGGTCGGGTCAGTACAAATCAGTCACCATCCACACTTAGAAAAGGTTCGGGTAAGTACAAATCAGTCACCATCCACACTTAGAAAAGGGTCGGGTCAATACAAATCATTCACCATCCACACTTAGAAAAGGGTCGGGTCAGTACAAATCAGTCACCATCCACACTTAGAAAAGGGTCGGGTCAGTACAAATCAGTCACCATCCACACTTCGAAAAGTGACGGGTCAGTCGTAATCAGTAACCATCCACACTTAGAAAAGGTTCCGGTCAGTACAAATCAGTCACCATCCACATTGAGAAAAGGTTCGGGTCAGTACAAATCAGTCACCATCCACACTTAGAAAAGGTTCAGGTCAGTACAAATCAGTCACCATCCACACTTAGAAAAGGGTCGGGTCAGTACAAATCAGTCACCATCCACACTGAGAAAAGGGTCGGGTCAGTACAAATCAGTCACCATCCACACTTAGAAAAGGGTCGGGTCAGTACAAATCAGTCACCATCCACACTTAGAAAAGGGTCGGGTCAGTACAAATCAGTCACCATCCACACTGAGAAAAGGGTCGGGTCAGTACAAATCAGTCACCATCCACACTTAGAAAAGGTTCGGGTCAGTACAAATCAGTCACCATCCACACTTAGAAAAGGTTCGGGTCAGTACAAATCAGTCACCATCCACACTTAGAAAAGGGTCGGGTCAGTACAAGTCAGTCACCATCCACACTTAGAAAAGGTTCGGGTCAGTACAAATCAGTCACCATCCACACTTAGAAAAGGGTCGGGTCAATACAAATCATTCACCATCCACACTTAGAAAAGGGTCGGGTCAGTACAAATCAGTCACCATCCACACTTAGAAAAGGGTCGGGTCAGTACAAATCAGTCACCATCCACACTTCGAAAAGTGACGGGTCAGTCGTAATCAGTAACCATCCACACTTAGAAAAGGTTCGGGTCAGTACAAATCAGTCACCATCCACACTTAGAAAAGGTTCGGGTCAGTACAAATCAGTCACCATCCACACTTAGAAAAGGGTCGGGTCAGTACAAGTCAGTCAGCATCCACACTTAGAAAAGGTTCGGGTCAGTACAAATCAGTCACCATCCACACTTAGAAAAGGGTCGGGTCAATACAAATCATTCACCATCCACACTTAGAAAAGGGTCGGGTCAGTACAAATCAGTCACCATCCACACTTAGAAAAGGTTCGGGTCAGGACAAATCAGTCACCATCCACACTTAGAAAAGGTTCCGGTCAGTACAAATCAGTCACCATCCACACTGAGAAAAGGTTCGGGTCAGTACAAATCAGTAACCATCCACACTTAGAAAAGGTTCAGGTCCGTACAAATCAGTCACCATCCACACTTAGAAAAGGGTCGGGTCAGTACAAATCAATCACCATCCACACTTAGAAAAGGGTCGGGTCAGTACAAATCAGTCACCATCCACACTTAGAAAAGGGTTCGGGTCATTACAAATCAGTCACCATCCACACTGAGAAAAGGGTCGGGTCTGTACAAATCAGTAACCATCCACACTTAGAAAAGGGTCGGGTCAGTACAAATCATTCACCATCCACACTGAGAAAAGGGTCGGGTCAGTACAAATCAGTCACCATCCACACTTCGAAAAGGGTCGGGTCAGTTCAAATCAGTTAACATCCACACTTCGAAAAGGTTCGGGTCAGTACAAATCAGTCACCATCCACACTTAGAAAAGGTTCGGGTCAGTACAAATCAGTCACCATCCACACTTAGAAAAGGGTCGGGTCAGTACAAATCAGTCACCATCCACACTTAGAAAAGGTTCGGGTCAGTACAAATCAGTAACTATCCACACTTAGAAAAGGGTCGGGTCAGTACAAATCAGTCACCATCTACACTTAGAAAAGGTTCGGGTCAGTACAAATCAGTAACCATTCACACTTAGAAAAGGGTCGGGTCAGTACAAATCAGTCACCATCCACACTTAGAAAAGGGTCGGTCATTATAAATCAGTCACCATCCACACTGAGAAAAGGGTCAGGTCAGTACAAATCAGTCACCATCCACACTTAGAAAAGATTCGGGTCAGTACAAATCAGTCACCATCCACACTTAGAAAAGGTTCGGGTCAGTACAAATCAGTCACCATCCACACTTAGAAAAGGTTCGGGTCAGTACAAATCAGTAACCATCCACACTTAGAAAAGGGTCGGTCAGTACAAATCAGTTACCATCCATACTTCGAAAAGTGTCGGGTCAGTACAAATCAGTAACCATCCACACTTAGAAAAGGGTCGGGTCAGTAAAAAAAAGTAACCATCCAGACTAAGAAAAGGTTCGGGTCAGTATAAATCAGTAACCATCCACACTTAGAAAAGGGTCGGGTCAGTACAAATCAGTCACCATCCACACTTAGAAAAGGGTCGGGTCAGTACAAATCAGTAACCATCCATACTTAGAAAAGGGTCGGGTCAGTACAAATCAGTCACCATCCACACTTAGAAAAGGGTCGGGTCAGTACAAATCAGTCACCATCCACACTTAGAAAAGGGTCGGGTCAGTACAAATCAGTCACCATCCACACTTAGAAAAGGGTCGGGTCAGTACAAATCAGTCACCATCCACACTTCGAAAAGTGACGGGTCAGTCGTAATCAGTAACCATCCACACTTAGAAAAGGTTCCGGTCAGTACAAATCAGTCACCATCCACATTGAGAAAAGGTTCGGGTCAGTACAAATCAGACACCATCCACACTTAGAAAAGGTTCAGGTCAGTACAAATCAGTCACCATCCACACTTAGAAAAGGGTCGGGTCATTACAAATCAGTCACCATCCACACTGAGAAAAGGTTCGGGTCAGTACAAATCAGTAACCATCCACACTTAGAAAAGGTTCAGGTCAGTACAACTCAGTCACCATCCACACTTAGAAAAGGGTCGGGTCAGTACAAATCAGTAACCATCCACACTTAGAAAAGGGTCGGGTCAGTACAAATCAGTAACCATCCACACTTAGAAAAGGGTCGGGTCAGTACAAATCAGTAACCATCCACACTTAGAAAAGGGTCGGGCCAGTACAAATCAGTAACCATCCACACTTAGAAAAGGGTCGGGTCAGTACAAATCAGTCACCATCCACACTTAGAAAAGTGACGGGTCAGTAGTAATCAGTAACCATCCACAGTTAGAAAAGGGTCGGGTCAGTACAAATCAGTCACCATCCACACTTAGAAAAGGGTCGGGTCAGTACAAATCAGTTACCATCCACACTTAGAAAAGGTTCGGGTCAGTACAAATCAGTCACCATCCACACTTAGAAAAGGGTCGGGTCAGTACAAATCAGTCACCATCCACACTTAGAAAAGGGTCGGGTCAGTACAAATCATTCACCATCCACACTTAGAAAAGGTTCGGGTCAGTACAAATCAGTCACCATCCACACTTAGAAAAGGTTCGGGTCAGTACAAATCAGGAACCATCCACACTTAGAAAAGGTTCAGGTCAGTACAAATCAGTCACCATCCACACTTAGAAAAGGGTCGGGTCAGTACAAATCAGTCACCATCCACACTTAGAAAAGGGTCGGGTCAGTACAAATCAGTCACCATCCACACTTAGAAAAGGTTCGGGTCAGTACAAATCAGTCACCATCCTCACTTAGAAAAGTGTCGGGTCAGTACAAATCAGTCACCATCCACACTTAGAAAAGGTTCGGGTCAGTACAAATCAGTCACCATCCACACTTAGAAAAGGGTCGGGTCAGTACAAATCAGTCACCAACCACACTTAGAAAAGGGTCGGGTCAGTACAAATCAGTCACCATCCACACTTAGAAAAGGGTCGGGTCAGTACAAATCAGTCACCATCCACACTTAGAAAAGGTTCGGGTCAGTACAAATCAGTAACTATCCACACTTAGAAAAGGTTCAGGTCAGTACAAATCATTCACCATCCACACTTAGAAAAGGGTCGGGTCAGTACAAATCAGTCACCATCCACACTTAGAAAAGGGTCGGGTCAGTACAAATCAGTAACCATCCACACTTAGAAAAGGGTCGGGTCAGTACAAATCAGTCACCATCCACACTTCGAAAAGTGACGGGTCAGTAGTAATCAGTAACCATCCACACTTAGAAAAGGTTCCGGTCAGTACAAATCAGTCACCATCCACACTGAGAAAAGGTTCGGGTCAGTACAAATCAGTCACCATCCACACTTAGAAAAGGTTCAGGTCAGTACAAATCAGTCACCATCCACACTTAGAAAAGGGTCGGGTCATTACAAATCAGTCACCATCCACACTGAGAAAAGTTTCGGATCAGTACAAATCAGTAACCATCCACACTTAGAAAAGGTTCAGGTCAGTACAACTCAGTCACCATCCACACTTAGAAAAGGGTCGGGTCTGTACAAATCAGGAACCATCCACTCTTTGAAAAGGGTCGGGTCAGTACAAATCAGTAACCATCCACACTTAGAAAAGTGACGGGTCAGTACAAATCAGTCACCATCCACACTTAGAAAAGGTTCGGGTCAGTACAAATCAGTCACCATCCACACTTAGAAAAGGGTCGGGTCAGTACAACTCAGTCACCATCCACACTTAGAAAAGGGTCGGGTCAGTACAAATCAGTCACCATCCACACTTAGAAAAGTGTCGGGTCAGTACAAATCATTCACCATCCACACTTAGAAAAGGGTCGGGTCAGTACAAATCAGTCACCATTCACACTTAGAAAAGGGTCGGGTCAGTACAAATCAGTCACCATCCAACACTTAGAATAGGGTCGGGTCAGTACAAATCAGTCACCATCCACACTTAGAAAAGGGTCGGGTTAGTACAAATCAGTCACCATCCACACTTAGAAAAGGGTCGGGTCAGTACAAATCAGTCACCATCCACACTTAGAAAAGGGTCGGGTCAGTACAAATCAGTAACCATCCACACTGAGAAAAGGGTCGGGTCAGTACAAATCAGTCACCATCCACACTTAGAAAAGGGTCGGGTCAGTACAAATCAGTCACCATCCACACTTAGAAAAGGTTCGGGTCAGTACAAATCAGTCACCATCCACACTTAGAAAAGGGTCGGGTCAGTACAAATCAGTCACCATCCACACTTAGAAAAGGTTCGGGTAAGTACAAATCAGTCACCATCCACACTTAGAAAAGGGTCGGGTCAATACAAATCATTCACCATCCACACTTAGAAAAGGGTCGGGTCAGTACAAATCAGTCACCATCCACACTTAGAAAAGGGTCGGGTCAGTACAAATCAGTCACCATCCACACTTCGAAAAGTGACGGGTCAGTCGTAATCAGTAACCATCCACACTTAGAAAAGGTTCCGGTCAGTACAAATCAGTCACCATCCACATTGAGAAAAGGTTCGGGTCAGTACAAATCAGTCACCATCCACACTTAGAAAAGGTTCAGGTCAGTACAAATCAGTCACCATCCACACTTAGAAAAGGGTCGGGTCAGTACAAATCAGTCACCATCCACACTGAGAAAAGGGTCGGGTCAGTACAAATCAGTCACCATCCACACTTAGAAAAGGGTCGGGTCAGTTCAAATCAGTCACCATCCACACTTAGAAAAGGGTCGGGTCAGTACAAATCAGTCACCATCCACACTGAGAAAAGGGTCGGGTCAGTACAAATCAGTCACCATCCACACTTAGAAAAGGTTCGGGTCAGTACAAATCAGTCACCATCCACACTTAGAAAAGGTTCGGGTCAGTACAAATCAGTCACCATCCACACTTAGAAAAGGGTCGGGTCAGTACAAGTCAGTCACCATCCACACTTAGAAAAGGTTCGGGTCAGTACAAATCAGTCACCATCCACACTTAGAAAAGGGTCGGGTCAATACAAATCATTCACCATCCACACTTAGAAAAGGGTCGGGTCAGTACAAATCAGTCACCATCCACACTTAGAAAAGGGTCGGGTCAGTACAAATCAGTCACCATCCACACTTCGAAAAGTGACGGGTCAGTCGTAATCAGTAACCATCCACACTTAGAAAAGGTTCGGGTCAGTACAAATCAGTCACCATCCACACTTAGAAAAGGTTCGGGTCAGTACAAATCAGTCACCATCCACACTTAGAAAAGGGTCGGGTCAGTACAAGTCAGTCACCATCCACACTTAGAAAAGGTTCGGGTCAGTACAAATCAGTCACCATCCACACTTAGAAAAGGGTCGGGTCAATACAAATCATTCACCATCCACACTTAGAAAAGGGTCGGGTCAGTACAAATCAGTCACCATCCACACTTAGAAAAGGTTCGGGTCAGGACAAATCAGTCACCATCCACACTTAGAAAAGGTTCCGGTCAGTACAAATCAGTCACCATCCACACTGAGAAAAGGTTCGGGTCAGTACAAATCAGTAACCATCCACACTTAGAAAAGGTTCAGGTCCGTACAAATCAGTCACCATCCACACTTAGAAAAGGGTCGGGTCAGTACAAATCAATCACCATCCACACTTAGAAAAGGGTCGGGTCAGTACAAATCAGTCACCATCCACACTTAGAAAAGGGTTCGGGTCATTACAAATCAGTCACCATCCACACTGAGAAAAGGGTCGGGTCTGTACAAATCAGTAACCATCCACACTTAGAAAAGGGTCGGGTCAGTACAAATCATTCACCATCCACACTTAGAAAAGGGTCGGGTCAGTACAAATCAGTCACCATCCACACTTCGAAAAGGGTCGGGTCAGTTCAAATCAGTTAACATCCACACTTCGAAAAGGTTCGGGTCAGTACAAATCAGTCACCATCCACACTTAGAAAAGGTTCGGGTCAGTACAAATCAGTCACCATCCACACTTAGAAAAGGGTCGGGTCAGTACAAATCAGTCAACATCCACACTTAGAAAAGGTTCGGGTCAGTACAAATCAGTAACTATCCACACTTAGAAAAGGGTCGGGTCAGTACAAATCAGTCACCATCTACACTTAGAAAAGGTTCGGGTCAGTACAAATCAGTAACCATTCACACTTAGAAAAGGGTCGGGTTAGTAGAAATCAGTCACCATCCACACTTAGAAAAGGGTCGGTCATTATAAATCAGTCACCATCCACACTGAGAAAAGGGTCAGGTCAGTACAAATCAGTCACCATCCACACTTAGAAAAGATTCGGGTCAGTACAAATCAGTCACCATCCACACTTAGAAAAGGTTCGGGTCAGTACAAATCAGTCACCATCCACACTTAGAAAAGGTTCGGGTCAGTACAAATCAGTAACCATCCACACTTAGAAAAGGGTCGGTCAGTACAAATCAGTTACCATCCATACTTCGAAAAGTGTCGGGTCAGTACAAATCAGTAACCATCCACACTTAGAAAAGGGTCGGGTCAGTAAAAAAAAGTAACCATCCAGACTAAGAAAAGGTTCGGGTCAGTATAAATCAGTAACCATCCACACTTAGAAAAGGGTCGGGTCAGTACAAATCAGTCACCATCCACACTTAGAAAAGGGTCGGGTCAGTACAAATCAGTAACCATCCATACTTAGAAAAGGGTCGGGTCAGTACAAATCAGTCACCATCCACACTTAGAAAAGGGTCGGGTCAGTACAAATCAGTCACCATCCACACTTAGAAAAGGGTCGGGTCAGTACAAATCAGTCACCATCCACACTTAGAAAAGGGTCGGGTCAGTACAAATCAGTCACCATCCACACTTAGAAAAGGGTCGGGTCAGTACAAATCAGTAACCATCCACACTTAGAAAAGGTTCGGGTCAGTACAAATCAGTCACCATCCACACTTAGAAAAGGGTGGGGTCAGTACAAATCAGTCACCATCCACTCTTAGAAAAGGTTCGGTTCAGTACAAATCAGTAACCATCCACACTTAGAAAAGGTTCAGGTCAGTACAAATCAGTAACCATCCACACTTAGAAAAGGTTCGGGTCAGTACAAATCAGTAACCATCCACACTAAGAAAAGGTTCGGGTCAGTACAAATCAGTAACCATCCACACTTAGAAAAGGGTCGGGTCAGTACAAATCAGTCACCATCCACACTTAGAAAATTGTCGGGTCAGTACAAATCATTCACCATCCACACTTAGAAAAGGGTCGGGTCAGTACAAATCAGTCACCATTCACACTTAGAAAAGGGTCGGGTCAGTACAAATCAGTCACCATCCAACACTTAGAATAGGGTCGGGTCAGTACAAATCAGTCACCATCCACACTTAGAAAAGGGTCGGGTTAGTACAAATCAGTCACCATCCACACTTAGAAAAGGGTCGGGTCAGTACAAATCAGTCACCATCCACACTTAGAAAAGGGTCGGGTCAGTACAAATCAGTCACCATCCACACTGAGAAAAGGGTCGGGTCAGTACAAATCAGTCACCATCCACACTTAGAAAAGGGTCGGGTCAGTACAAATCAGTCACCATCCACACATAGAAAAGGTTCGGGTCAGTACAAATCAGTCACCATCCACACTTAGAAAAGGGTCGGGTCCGTACAAATCAGTCACCATCCACACTTAGAAAAGGTTCGGGTCAGTACAAATCAGTCACCATCCACACTTAGAAAAGGGTCGGGTCAATACAAATCATTCACCATCCACACTTAGAAAAGGGTCGGGTCAGTACAAATCAGTCACCATCCACACTTAGAAAAGGGTCGGGTCAGTACATATCAGTCACCATCCACACTTCGAAAAGTGACGGGTCAGTCGTAATCAGTAACCATCCACACTTAGAAAAGGTTCCGGTCAGTACAAATCAGTCACCATCCACATTGAGAAAAGGTTCGGGTCAGTACAAATCAGTCACCATCCACACTTAGAAAAGGTTCAGGTCAGTACAAATCAGTCACCATCCACACTTAGAAAAGGGTCGGGTCATTACAAATCAGTCACCATCCACACTGAGAAAAGGTTCGGGTCAGTACAAATCAGTAACCATCCACACTTAGAAAAGGTTCAGGTCAGTACAACTCAGTCACCATCCACACTTAGAAAAGGGTCGGGTCTGTACAAATCAGTAACCATCCACACTTAGAAAAGGGTCGGGTCAGTACAAATCAGTAACCATCCACACTTAGAAAAGGGTCGGGTCAGTACAAATCAGTCACCATCCACACTTAGAAAAGGGTCGGGTCAGTACAAATCAGTAACCATCCACACTTAGAAAAGGGTCGGGTCAGTACAAATCAGTCACCATCCACACTTAGAAAAGTGACGGGTCAGTAGTAATCAGTAACCATCCACAGTTAGAAAAGGGTCGGGTCAGTACAAATCAGTCACCATCCACACTTAGAAAAGGGTCGGGTCAGTACAAATCAGTTACCATCCACACTTAGAAAAGGTTCGGGTCAGTACAAATCAGTCACCATCCACACTTAGAAAAGGGTCGGGTCAGTACAAATCAGTCACCATCCACACTTAGAAAAGGGTCGGGTCAGTACAAATCAGTCACCATCCACACTTAGAAAAGGTTCGGGTCAGTACAAATCAGTCACCATCCACACTTAGAAAAGGTTCGGGTCAGTACAAATCAGGAACCATCCACACTTAGAAAAGATTCAGGTCGGTACAAATCAGTCACCATCCACACTTAGAAAAGGGTCGGGTCAGTACAAATCAGTCACCATCCACACTTAGAAAAGGGTCGGGTCAGTACAAATCAGTCACCATCCACACTTAGAAAAGGTTCGGGTCAGTACAAATCAGTCACCATCCTCACTTAGAAAAGTGTCGGGTCAGTACAAATCAGTCACCATCCACACTTAGAAAAGGTTCGGGTCAGTACAAATCAGTCACCATCCACACTTAGAAAAGGGTCGGGTCAGTACAAATCAGTCACCATCCACACTTAGAAAAGGGTCGGGTCAGTACAAATCAGTCACCATCCACACTTAGAAAAGGGTCGGGTCAGTACAAATCAGTCACCATCCACACTTAGAAAAGTGTCGGGTCAGTACAAATCATTCACCATCCACACTTAGAAAAGGGTCGGGTCAGTACAAATCAGTCACCATTCACACTTAGAAAAGGGTCGGGTCAGTACAAATCAGTCACCATCCAACACTTAGAATAGGGTCGGGTCAGTACAAATCAGTCACCATCCACACTTAGAAAAGGGTCGGGTTAGTACAAATCAGTCACCATCCACACTTAGAAAAGGGTCGGGTCAGTACAAATCAGTCACCATCCACACTTAGAAAAGGGTCGGGTCAGTACAAATCAGTAACCATCCACACTGAGAAAAGGGTCGGGTCAGTACAAATCAGTCACCATCCACACTTAGAAAAGGGTCGGGTCAGTACAAATCAGTCACCATCCACACTTAGAAAAGGTTCGGGTCAGTACAAATCAGTCACCATCCACACTTAGAAAAGGGTCGGGTCAGTACAAATCAGTCACCATCCACACTTAGAAAAGGTTCGGGTCAGTACAAATCAGTCACCATCCACACTTAGAAAAGGGTCGGGTCAATACAAATCATTCACCATCCACACTTAGAAAAGGGTCGGGTCAGTACAAATCAGTCACCATCCACACTTAGAAAAGGGTCGGGTCAGTACAAATCAGTCACCATCCACACTTCGAAAAGTGACGGGTCAGTCGTAATCAGTAACCATCCACACTTTGAAAAGGTTCCGGTCAGTACAAATCAGTCACCATCCACATTGAGAAAAGGTTCGGGTCAGTACAAATCAGACACCATCCACACTTAGAAAAGGTTCAGGTCAGTACAAATCAGTCACCATCCACACTTAGAAAAGGGTCGGGTCATTACAAATCAGTCACCATCCACACTGAGAAAAGGTTCGGGTCAGTACAAATCAGTAACCATCCACACTTAGAAAAGGTTCAGGTCAGTACAACTCAGTCACCATCCACACTTAGAAAAGGGTCGGGTCTGTACAAATCAGTAACCATCCACACTTAGAAAAGGGTCGGGTCAGTACAAATCAGTAACCATCCACACTTAGAAAAGGGTCGGGTCAGTACAAATCAGTCACCATCCACACTTAGAAAAGGGTCGGGTCAGTACAAATCAGTAACCATCCACACTTAGAAAAGGGTCGGGTCAGTACAAATCAGTCACCATCCACACTTAGAAAAGTGACGGGTCAGTAGTAATCAGTAACCATCCACAGTTAGAAAAGGGTCGGGTCAGTACAAATCAGTCACCATCCACACTTAGAAAAGGGTCGGGTCAGTACAAATCAGTTACCATCCACACTTAGAAAAGGTTCGGGTCAGTACAAATCAGTCACCATCCACACTTAGAAAAGGGTCGGGTCAGTACAAATCAGTCACCATCCACACTTAGAAAAGGGTCGGGTCAGTACAAATCAGTCACCATCCACACTTAGAAAAGGTTCGGGTCAGTACAAATCAGTCACCATCCACACTTAGAAAAGGTTCGGGTCAGTACAAATCAGGAACCATCCACACTTAGAAAAGGTTCAGGTCAGTACAAATCAGTCACCATCCACACTTAGAAAAGGGTCGGGTCAGTACAAATCAGTCACCATCCACACTTAGAAAAGGGTCGGGTCAGTACAAATCAGTCACCATCCACACTTAGAAAAGGTTCGGGTCAGTACAAATCAGTCACCATCCTCACTTAGAAAAGTGTCGGGTCAGTACAAATCAGTCACCATCCACACTTAGAAAAGGTTCGGGTCAGTACAAATCAGTCACCATCCACACTTAGAAAAGGGTCGGGTCAGTACAAATCAGTCACCATCCACACTTAGAAAAGGGTCGGGTCAGTACAAATCAGTCACCATCCACACTTCGAAAAGTGACGGGTCAGTAGTAATCAGTAACCATCCACACTTAGAAAAGGTTCCGGTCAGTACAAATCAGTCACCATCCACACTGAGAAAAGGGTCGGGTCAGTACAAATCAGTCACTATCCACACTTCGAAAAGTGACGGGTCAGTAGTAATCAGTAACCATCCACACTTAGAAAAGGTTCCGGTCAGTACAAATCAGTCACCATCCACACTGAGAAAAGGGTCGGGTCAGTACAAATCAGTCACCATCCACACTTAGAAAAGGTTCGGGTCAGTACAAATCAGTAACTATCCACACTTAGAAAAGGTTCAGGTCAGTACAAATCATTCACCATCCACACTTAGAAAAGGGTCGGGTCAGTACAAATCAGTCACCATCCACACTTAGAAAAGGGTCGGGTCAGTACAAATCAGTAACCATCCACACTTAGAAAAGGGTCGGGTCAGTACAAATCAGTCACCATCCACACTTAGAAAAGTGACGGGTCAGTAGTAATCAGTAACCATCCACAGTTAGAAAAGGGTCGGGTCAGTACAAATCAGTCACCATCCACACTTAGAAAAGGGTCGGGTCAGTACAAATCAGTTACCATCCACACTTAGAAAAGGTTCGGGTCAGTACAAATCAGTCACCATCCACACTTAGAAAAGGGTCGGGTCAGTACAAATCAGTCACCATCCACACTTAGAAAAGGGTCGGGTCAGTACAAATCAGTCACCATCCACACTTAGAAAAGGTTCGGGTCAGTACAAATCAGTCACCATCCACACTTAGAAAAGGTTCGGGTCAGTACAAATCAGGAACCATCCACACTTAGAAAAGGTTCAGGTCAGTACAAATCAGTCACCATCCACACTTAGAAAAGGGTCGGGTCAGTACAAATCAGTCACCATCCACACTTAGAAAAGGGTCGGGTCAGTACAAATCAGTCACCATCCACACTTAGAAAAGGTTCGGGTCAGTACAAATCAGTCACCATCCTCACTTAGAAAAGTGTCGGGTCAGTACAAATCAGTCACCATCCACACTTAGAAAAGGTTCGGGTCAGTACAAATCAGTCACCATCCACACTTAGAAAAGGGTCGGGTCAGTACAAATCAGTCACCATCCACACTTAGAAAAGGGTCGGGTCAGTACAAATCAGTCACCATCCACACTTAGAAAAGGGTCGGGTCAGTACAAATCAGTCACCATCCACACTTAGAAAAGGTTCGGGTCAGTACAAATCAGTAACTATCCACACTTAGAAAAGGTTCAGGTCAGTACAAATCATTCACCATCCACACTTAGAAAAGGGTCGGGTCAGTACAAATCAGTCACCATCCACACTTAGAAAAGGGTCGGGTCAGTACAAATCAGTAACCATCCACACTTAGAAAAGGGTCGGGTCAGTACAAATCAGTCACCATCCACACTTCGAAAAGTGACGGGTCAGTAGTAATCAGTAACCATCCACACTTAGAAAAGGTTCCGGTCAGTACAAATCAGTCACCATCCACACTGAGAAAAGGTTCGGGTCAGTACAAATCAGTCACCATCCACACTTAGAAAAGGTTCAGGTCAGTACAAATCAGTCACCATCCACACTTAGAAAAGGGTCGGGTCATTACAAATCAGTCACCATCCACACTGAGAAAAGGTTCGGATCAGTACAAATCAGTAACCATCCACACTTAGAAAAGGTTCAGGTCAGTACAACTCAGTCACCATCCACACTTAGAAAAGGGTCGGGTCTGTACAAATCAGGAACCATCCACTCTTAGAAAAGGGTCGGGTCAGTACAAATCAGTAACCATCCACACTTAGAAAAGGCTCGGGTCAGTACAAATCAGTCACCATCCACACTTAGAAAAGGTTCGGGTCAGTACAAATCAGTCACCATCCACACTTAGAAAAGGGTCGGGTCAGTATAACTCAGTCACCATCCACACTTAGAAAAGGGTCGGGTCAGTACAAATCAGTCACCATCCACACTTAGAAAAGTGTCGGGTCAGTACAAATCATTCACCATCCACACTTAGAAAAGGGTCGGGTCAGTACAAATCAGTCACCATTCACACTTAGAAAAGGGTCGGGTCAGTACAAATCAGTCACCATCCAACACTTAGAATAGGGTCGGGTCAGTACAAATCAGTCACCATCCACACTTAGAAAAGGGTCGGGTTAGTACAAATCAGTCACCATCCACACTTAGAAAAGGGTCGGGTCAGTACAAATCAGTCACCATCCACACTTAGAAAAGGGTCGGGTCAGTACAAATCAGTAACCATCCACACTGAGAAAAGGGTCGGGTCAGTACAAATCAGTCACCATCCACACTTAGAAAAGGGTCGGGTCAGTACAAATCAGTCACCATCCACACTTAGAAAAGGTTCGGGTCAGTACAAATCAGTCACCATCCACACTTAGAAAAGGGTCGGGTCAGTACAAATCAGTCACCATCCACACTTAGAAAAGGTTCGGGTAAGTACAAATCAGTCACCATCCACACTTAGAAAAGGGTCGGGTCAATACAAATCATTCACCATCCACACTTAGAAAAGGGTCGGGTCAGTACAAATCAGTCACCATCCACACTTAGAAAAGGGTCGGGTCAGTACAAATCAGTCACCATCCACACTTCGAAAAGTGACGGGTCAGTCGTAATCAGTAACCATCCACACTTAGAAAAGGTTCCGGTCAGTACAAATCAGTCACCATCCACATTGAGAAAAGGTTCGGGTCAGTACAAATCAGTCACCATCCACACTTAGAAAAGGTTCAGGTCAGTACAAATCAGTCACCATCCACACTTAGAAAAGGGTCGGGTCAGTACAAATCAGTCACCATCCACACTGAGAAAAGGGTCGGGTCAGTACAAATCAGTCACCATCCACACTTAGAAAAGGGTCGGGTCAGTACAAATCAGTCACCATCCACACTTAGAAAAGGGTCGGGTCAGTACAAATCAGTCACCATCCACACTGAGAAAAGGGTCGGGTCAGTACAAATCAGTCACCATCCACACTTAGAAAAGGTTCGGGTCAGTACAAATCAGTCACCATCCACACTTAGAAAAGGTTCGGGTCAGTACAAATCAGTCACCATCCACACTTAGAAAAGGGTCGGGTCAGTACAAGTCAGTCACCATCCACACTTAGAAAAGGTTCGGGTCAGTACAAATCAGTCACCATCCACACTTAGAAAAGGGTCGGGTCAATACAAATCATTCACCATCCACACTTAGAAAAGGGTCGGGTCAGTACAAATCAGTCACCATCCACACTTAGAAAAGGGTCGGGTCAGTACAAATCAGTCACCATCCACACTTCGAAAAGTGACGGGTCAGTCGTAATCAGTAACCATCCACACTTAGAAAAGGTTCGGGTCAGTACAAATCAGTCACCATCCACACTTAGAAAAGGTTCGGGTCAGTACAAATCAGTCACCATCCACACTTAGAAAAGGTTCGGGTCAGTACAAGTCAGTAACCATCCACACTTAGAAAAGGTTCCGGTCAGTACAAATCAGTCACCATCCACACTGAGAAAAGGGTCGGGTCAGTACAAATCAGTCACTATCCACACTTCGAAAAGTGACGGGTCAGTAGTAATCAGTAACCATCCACACTTAGAAAAGGTTCCGGTCAGTACAAATCAGTCACCATCCACACTGAGAAAAGGGTCGGGTCAGTACAAATCAGTCACCATCCACACTTAGAAAAGGTTCGGGTCAGTACAAATCAGTAACTATCCACACTTAGAAAAGGTTCAGGTCAGTACAAATCATTCACCATCCACACTTAGAAAAGGGTCGGGTCAGTACAAATCAGTCACCATCCACACTTAGAAAAGGGTCGGGTCAGTACAAATCAGTAACCATCCACACTTAGAAAAGGGTCGGGTCAGTACAAATCAGTCACCATCCACACTTAGAAAAGTGACGGGTCAGTAGTAATCAGTAACCATCCACAGTTAGAAAAGGGTCGGGTCAGTACAAATCAGTCACCATCCACACTTAGAAAAGGGTCGGGTCAGTACAAATCAGTTACCATCCACACTTAGAAAAGGTTCGGGTCAGTACAAATCAGTCACCATCCACACTTAGAAAAGGGTCGGGTCAGTACAAATCAGTCACCATCCACACTTAGAAAAGGGTCGGGTCAGTACAAATCAGTCACCATCCACACTTAGAAAAGGTTCGGGTCAGTACAAATCAGTCACCATCCACACTTAGAAAAGGTTCGGGTCAGTACAAATCAGGAACCATCCACACTTAGAAAAGGTTCAGGTCAGTACAAATCAGTCACCATCCACACTTAGAAAAGGGTCGGGTCAGTACAAATCAGTCACCATCCACACTTAGAAAAGGGTCGGGTCAGTACAAATCAGTCACCATCCACACTTAGAAAAGGTTCGGGTCAGTACAAATCAGTCACCATCCTCACTTAGAAAAGTGTCGGGTCAGTACAAATCAGTCACCATCCACACTTAGAAAAGGTTCGGGTCAGTACAAATCAGTCACCATCCACACTTAGAAAAGGGTCGGGTCAGTACAAATCAGTCACCATCCACACTTAGAAAAGGGTCGGGTCAGTACAAATCAGTCACCATCCACACTTAGAAAAGGGTCGGGTCAGTACAAATCAGTCACCATCCACACTTAGAAAAGGTTCGGGTCAGTACAAATCAGTAACTATCCACACTTAGAAAAGGTTCAGGTCAGTACAAATCATTCACCATCCACACTTAGAAAAGGGTCGGGTCAGTACAAATCAGTCACCATCCACACTTAGAAAAGGGTCGGGTCAGTACAAATCAGTAACCATCCACACTTAGAAAAGGGTCGGGTCAGTACAAATCAGTCACCATCCACACTTCGAAAAGTGACGGGTCAGTAGTAATCAGTAACCATCCACACTTAGAAAAGGTTCCGGTCAGTACAAATCAGTCACCATCCACACTGAGAAAAGGTTCGGGTCAGTACAAATCAGTCACCATCCACACTTAGAAAAGGTTCAGGTCAGTACAAATCAGTCACCATCCACACTTAGAAAAGGGTCGGGTCATTACAAATCAGTCACCATCCACACTGAGAAAAGGTTCGGATCAGTACAAATCAGTAACCATCCACACTTAGAAAAGGTTCAGGTCAGTACAACTCAGTCACCATCCACACTTAGAAAAGGGTCGGGTCTGTACAAATCAGGAACCATCCACTCTTAGAAAAGGGTCGGGTCAGTACAAATCAGTAACCATCCACACTTAGAAAAGGCTCGGGTCAGTACAAATCAGTCACCATCCACACTTAGAAAAGGTTCGGGTCAGTACAAATCAGTCACCATCCACACTTAGAAAAGGGTCGGGTCAGTATAACTCAGTCACCATCCACACTTAGAAAAGGGTCGGGTCAGTACAAATCAGTCACCATCCACACTTAGAAAAGTGTCGGGTCAGTACAAATCATTCACCATCCACACTTAGAAAAGGGTCGGGTCAGTACAAATCAGTCACCATTCACACTTAGAAAAGGGTCGGGTCAGTACAAATCAGTCACCATCCAACACTTAGAATAGGGTCGGGTCAGTACAAATCAGTCACCATCCACACTTAGAAAAGGGTCGGGTTAGTACAAATCAGTCACCATCCACACTTAGAAAAGGGTCGGGTCAGTACAAATCAGTCACCATCCACACTTAGAAAAGGGTCGGGTCAGTACAAATCAGTAACCATCCACACTGAGAAAAGGGTCGGGTCAGTACAAATCAGTCACCATCCACACTTAGAAAAGGTTCGGGTCAGTACAAATCAGTCACCATCCACACTTAGAAAAGGGTCGGGTCAGTACAAATCAGTCACCATCCACACTTAGAAAAGGTTCGGGTAAGTACAAATCAGTCACCATCCACACTTAGAAAAGGGTCGGGTCAATACAAATCATTCACCATCCACACTTAGAAAAGGGTCGGGTCAGTACAAATCAGTCACCATCCACACTTAGAAAAGGGTCGGGTCAGTACAAATCAGTCACCATCCACACTTCGAAAAGTGACGGGTCAGTCGTAATCAGTAACCATCCACACTTAGAAAAGGTTCCGGTCAGTACAAATCAGTCACCATCCACATTGAGAAAAGGTTCGGGTCAGTACAAATCAGTCACCATCCACACTTAGAAAAGGTTCAGGTCAGTACAAATCAGTCACCATCCACACTTAGAAAAGGGTCGGGTCAGTACAAATCAGTCACCATCCACACTGAGAAAAGGGTCGGGTCAGTACAAATCAGTCACCATCCACACTTAGAAAAGGGTCGGGTCAGTACAAATCAGTCACCATCCACACTTAGAAAAGGGTCGGGTCAGTACAAATCAGTCACCATCCACACTGAGAAAAGGGTCGGGTCAGTACAAATCAGTCACCATCCACACTTAGAAAAGGTTCGGGTCAGTACAAATCAGTCACCATCCACACTTAGAAAAGGTTCGGGTCAGTACAAATCAGTCACCATCCACACTTAGAAAAGGGTCGGGTCAGTACAAGTCAGTCACCATCCACACTTAGAAAAGGTTCGGGTCAGTACAAATCAGTCACCATCCACACTTAGAAAAGGGTCGGGTCAATACAAATCATTCACCATCCACACTTAGAAAAGGGTCGGGTCAGTACAAATCAGTCACCATCCACACTTAGAAAAGGGTCGGGTCAGTACAAATCAGTCACCATCCACACTTCGAAAAGTGACGGGTCAGTCGTAATCAGTAACCATCCACACTTAGAAAAGGTTCGGGTCAGTACAAATCAGTCACCATCCACACTTAGAAAAGGTTCGGGTCAGTACAAATCAGTCACCATCCACACTTAGAAAAGGGTCGGGTCAGTACAAGTCAGTCACCATCCACACTTAGAAAAGGTTCGGGTCAGTACAAATCAGTCACCATCCACACTTAGAAAAGGGTCGGGTCAATACAAATCATTCACCATCCACACTTAGAAAAGGGTCGGGTCAGTACAAATCAGTCACCATCCACACTTAGAAAAGGTTCGGGTCAGGACAAATCAGTCACCATCCACACTTAGAAAAGGTTCCGGTCAGTACAAATCAGTCACCATCCACACTGAGAAAAGGTTCGGGTCAGTACAAATCAGTAACCATCCACACTTAGAAAAGGTTCAGGTCCGTACAAATCAGTCACCATCCACACTTAGAAAAGGGTCGGGTCAGTACAAATCAATCACCATCCACACTTAGAAAAGGGTCGGGTCAGTACAAATCAGTCACCATCCACACTTAGAAAAGGGTTCGGGTCATTACAAATCAGTCACCATCCACACTGAGAAAAGGGTCGGGTCTGTACAAATCAGTAACCATCCACACTTAGAAAAGGGTCGGGTCAGTACAAATCATTCACCATCCACACTTAGAAAAGGGTCGGGTCAGTACAAATCAGTCACCATCCACACTTCGAAAAGGGTCGGGTCAGTTCAAATCAGTTAACATCCACACTTCGAAAAGGTTCGGGTCAGTACAAATCAGTCACCATCCACACTTAGAAAAGGGTCGGGTCAGTACAAATCAGTCACCATCCACACTTAGAAAAGGTTCGGGTCAGTACAAATCAGTAACTATCCACACTTAGAAAAGGGTCGGGTCAGTACAAATCAGTCACCATCTACACTTAGAAAAGGTTCGGGTCAGTACAAATCAGTAACCATTCACACTTAGAAAAGGGTCGGGTCAGTACAAATCAGTCACCATCCACACTTAGAAAAGGGTCGGTCATTATAAATCAGTCACCATCCACACTGAGAAAAGGGTCAGGTCAGTACAAATCAGTCACCATCCACACTTAGAAAAGATTCGGGTCAGTACAAATCAGTCACCATCCACACTTAGAAAAGGTTCGGGTCAGTACAAATCAGTCACCATCCACACTTAGAAAAGGTTCGGGTCAGTACAAATCAGTAACCATCCACACTTAGAAAAGGGTCGGTCAGTACAAATCAGTTACCATCCATACTTCGAAAAGTGTCCGATCAGTACAAATCAGCAACCATCCACACTTAGAAAAGGGTCGGGTCAGTAAAAAAAAGTAACCATCCAGACTAAGAAAAGGTTCGGGTCAGTATAAATCAGTAACCATCCACACTTAGAAAAGGGTCGGGTCAGTACAAATCAGTCACCATCCACACTTAGAAAAGGGTCGGGTCAGTACAAATCAGTAACCATCCATACTTAGAAAAGGGTCGGGTCAGTACAAATCAGTCACCATCCACACTTAGAAAAGGGTCGGGTCAGTACAAATCAGTCACCATCCACACTTAGAAAAGGGTCGGGTCAGTACAAATCAGTCACCATCCACACTTAGAAAAGGGTCGGGTCAGTACAAATCAGTCACCATCCACACTTAGAAAAGGGTCGGGTCAGTACAAATCAGTAACCATCCACACTTAGAAAAGGGTCGGGTCAGTACAAATCAGTCACCATCCACACTTAGAAAAGGGTGGGGTCAGTACAAATCAGTCACCATCCACTCTTAGAAAAGGTTCGGTTCAGTACAAATCAGTAATCATCCACACTTAGAAAAGGTTCAGGTCAGTACAAATCAGTAACCATCCACACTTAGAAAAGGTTCGGGTCAGTACAAATCAGTAACCATCCACACTAAGAAAAGGTTCGGGTCAGTACAAATCAGTAACCATCCACACTTAGAAAAGGGTCGGGTCAGTACAAATCAGTCACCATCCACACTTAGAAAAGTGACGGGTCAGTAGTAATCAGTAACCATCCACAGTTAGAAAAGGGTCGGGTCAGTACAAATCAGTCACCATCCACACTTAGAAAAGGGTCGGGTCAGTACAAATCAGTTACCATCCACACTTAGAAAAGGTTCGGGTCAGTACAAATCAGTCACCATCCACACTTAGAAAAGGGTCGGGTCAGTACAAATCAGTCACCATCCACACTTAGAAAAGGGTCGGGTCAGTACAAATCAGTCACCATCCACACTTAGAAAAGGTTCGGGTCAGTACAAATCAGTCACCATCCACACTTAGAAAAGGTTCGGGTCAGTACAAATCAGGAACCATCCACACTTAGAAAAGGTTCAGGTCAGTACAAATCAGTCACCATCCACACTTAGAAAAGGGTCGGGTCAGTACAAATCAGTCACCATCCACACTTAGAAAAGGGTCGGGTCAGTACAAATCAGTCACCATCCACACTTAGAAAAGGTTCGGGTCAGTACAAATCAGTCACCATCCTCACTTAGAAAAGTGTCGGGTCAGTACAAATCAGTCACCATCCACACTTAGAAAAGGTTCGGGTCAGTACAAATCAGTCACCATCCACACTTAGAAAAGGGTCGGGTCAGTACAAATCAGTCACCATCCACACTTAGAAAAGGGTCGGGTCAGTACAAATCAGTCACCATCCACACTTCGAAAAGTGACGGGTCAGTAGTAATCAGTAACCATCCACACTTAGAAAAGGTTCCGGTCAGTACAAATCAGTCACCATCCACACTGAGAAAAGGGTCGGGTCAGTACAAATCAGTCACTATCCACACTTCGAAAAGTGACGGGTCAGTAGTAATCAGTAACCATCCACACTTAGAAAAGGTCCCGGTCAGTACAAATCAGTCACCATCCACACTGAGAAAAGGGTCGGGTCAGTACAAATCAGTCACCATCCACACTTAGAAAAGGTTCGGGTCAGTACAAATCAGTAACTATCCACACTTAGAAAAGGTTCAGGTCAGTACAAATCATTCACCATCCACACTTAGAAAAGGGTCGGGTCAGTACAAATCAGTCACCATCCACACTTAGAAAAGGGTCGGGTCAGTACAAATCAGTAACCATCCACACTTAGAAAAGGGTCGGGTCAGTACAAATCAGTCACCATCCACACTTAGAAAAGTGACGGGTCAGTAGTAATCAGTAACCATCCACAGTTAGAAAAGGGTCGGGTCAGTACAAATCAGTCACCATCCACACTTAGAAAAGGGTCGGGTCAGTACAAATCAGTTACCATCCACACTTAGAAAAGGTTCGGGTCAGTACAAATCATTCACCATCCACACTTAGAAAAGGGTCGGGTCAGTACAAATCAGTCACCATCCACACTTAGAAAAGGGTCGGGTCAGTACAAATCAGTAACCATCCACACTTAGAAAAGGGTCGGGTCAGTACAAATCAGTCACCATCCACACTTCGAAAAGTGACGGGTCAGTAGTAATCAGTAACCATCCACACTTAGAAAAGGTTCCGGTCAGTACAAATCAGTCACCATCCACACTGAGAAAAGGTTCGGGTCAGTACAAATCAGTCACCATCCACACTTAGAAAAGGTTCAGGTCAGTACAAATCAGTCACCATCCACACTTAGAAAAGGGTCGGGTCATTACAAATCAGTCACCATCCACACTGAGAAAAGGTTCGGATCAGTACAAATCAGTAACCATCCACACTTAGAAAAGGTTCAGGTCAGTACAACTCAGTCACCATCCACACTTAGAAAAGGGTCGGGTCTGTACAAATCAGGAACCATCCACTCTTAGAAAAGGGTCGGGTCAGTACAAATCAGTAACCATCCACACTTAGAAAAGGCTCGGGTCAGTACAAATCAGTCACCATCCACACTTAGAAAAGGTTCGGGTCAGTACAAATCAGTCACCATCCACACTTAGAAAAGGGTCGGGTCAGTACAACTCAGTCACCATCCACACTTAGAAAAGGGTCGGGTCAGTACAAATCAGTCACCATCCACACTTAGAAAAGTGTCGGGTCAGTACAAATCATTCACCATCCACACTTAGAAAAGGGTCGGGTCAGTACAAATCAGTCACCATTCACACTTAGAAAAGGGTCGGGTCAGTACAAATCAGTCACCATCCAACACTTAGAATAGGGTCGGGTCAGTACAAATCAGTCACCATCCACACTTAGAAAAGGGTCGGGTTAGTACAAATCAGTCACCATCCACACTTAGAAAAGGGTCGGGTCAGTACAAATCAGTCACCATCCACACTTAGAAAAGGGTCGGGTCAGTACAAATCAGTAACCATCCACACTGAGAAAAGGGTCGGGTCAGTACAAATCAGTCACCATCCACACTTAGAAAAGGGTCGGGTCAGTACAAATCAGTCACCATCCACACTTAGAAAAGGTTCGGGTCAGTACAAATCAGTCACCATCCACACTTAGAAAAGGGTCGGGTCAGTACAAATCAGTCACCATCCACACTTAGAAAAGGTTCGGGTAAGTACAAATCAGTCACCATCCACACTTAGAAAAGGGTCGGGTCAATACAAATCATTCACCATCCACACTTAGAAAAGGGTCGGGTCAGTACAAATCAGTCACCATCCACACTTAGAAAAGGGTCGGGTCAGTACAAATCAGTCACCATCCACACTTCGAAAAGTGACGGGTCAGTCGTAATCAGTAACCATCCACACTTAGAAAAGGTTCCGGTCAGTACAAATCAGTCACCATCCACATTGAGAAAAGGTTCGGGTCAGTACAAATCAGTCACCATCCACACTTAGAAAAGGTTCAGGTCAGTACAAATCAGTCACCATCCACACTTAGAAAAGGGTCGGGTCAGTACAAATCAGTCACCATCCACACTGAGAAAAGGGTCGGGTCAGTACAAATCAGTCACCATCCACACTTAGAAAAGGGTCGGGTCAGTACAAATCAGTCACCATCCACACTTAGAAAAGGGTCGGGTCAGTACAAATCAGTCACCATCCACACTGAGAAAAGGGTCGGGTCAGTACAAATCAGTCACCATCCACACTTAGAAAAGGTTCCGGTCAGTACAAATCAGTCACCATCCACACTTAGAAAAGGTTCGGGTCAGTACAAATCAGTCACCATCCACACTTAGAAAAGGGTCGGGTCAGTACAAGTCAGTCACCATCCACACTTAGAAAAGGTTCGGGTCAGTACAAATCAGTCACCATCCACACTTAGAAAAGGGTCGGGTCAATACAAATCATTCACCATCCACACTTAGAAAAGGGTCGGGTCAGTACAAATCAGTCACCATCCACACTTAGAAAAGGGTCGGGTCAGTACAAATCAGTCACCATCCACACTTCGAAAAGTGACGGGTCAGTCGTAATCAGTAACCATCCACACTTAGAAAAGGTTCGGGTCAGTACAAATCAGTCACCATCCACACTTAGAAAAGGTTCGGGTCAGTACAAATCAGTCACCATCCACACTTAGAAAAGGGTCGGGTCAGTACAAGTCAGTCACCATCCACACTTAGAAAAGGTTCGGGTCAGTACAAATCAGTCACCATCCACACTTAGAAAAGGGTCGGGTCAATACAAATCATTCACCATCCACACTTAGAAAAGGGTCGGGTCAGTACAAATCAGTCACCATCCACACTTAGAAAAGGTTCGGGTCAGGACAAATCAGTCACCATCCACACTTAGAAAAGGTTCCGGTCAGTACAAATCAGTCACCATCCACACTGAGAAAAGGTTCGGGTCAGTACAAATCAGTAACCATCCACACTTAGAAAAGGTTCATGTCCGTACAAATCAGTCACCATCCACACTTAGAAAAGGGTCGGGTCAGTACAAATCAATCACCATCCACACTTAGAAAAGGGTCGGGTCAGTACAAATCAGTCACCATCCACACTTAGAAAAGGGTTCGGGTCATTACAAATCAGTCACCATCCACACTGAGAAAAGGGTCGGGTCTGTACAAATCAGTAACCATCCACACTTAGAAAAGGGTCGGGTCAGTACAAATCATTCACCATCCACACTTAGAAAAGGGTCGGGTCAGTACAAATCAGTCACCATCCACACTTCGAAAAGGGTCGGGTCAGTTCAAATCAGTTAACATCCACACTTCGAAAAGGTTCGGGTCAGTACAAATCAGTCACCATCCACACTTAGAAAAGGGTCGGGTCAGTACAAATCAGTCACCATCCACACTTAGAAAAGGTTCGGGTCAGTACAAATCAGTAACTATCCACACTTAGAAAAGGGTCGGGTCAGTACAAATCAGTCACCATCTACACTTAGAAAAGGTTCGGGTCAGTACAAATCAGTAACCATTCACACTTAGAAAAGGGTCGGGTCAGTACAAATCAGTCACCATCCACACTTAGAAAAGGGTCGGTCATTATAAATCAGTCACCATCCACACTGAGAAAAGGGTCAGGTCAGTACAAATCAGTCACCATCCACACTTAGAAAAGATTCGGGTCAGTACAAATCAGTCACCATCCACACTTAGAAAAGGTTCGGGTCAGTACAAATCAGTCACCATCCACACTTAGAAAAGGTTCGGGTCAGTACAAATCAGTAACCATCCACACTTAGAAAAGGGTCGGTCAGTACAAATCAGTTACCATCCATACTTCGAAAAGTGTCCGATCAGTACAAATCAGTAACCATCCACACTTAGAAAAGGGTCGGGTCAGTAAAAAAAAGTAACCATCCAGACTAAGAAAAGGTTCGGGTCAGTATAAATCAGTAACCATCCACACTTAGAAAAGGGTCGGGTCAGTACAAATCAGTCACCATCCACACTTAGAAAAGGGTCGGGTCAGTACAAATCAGTAACCATCCATACTTAGAAAAGGGTCGGGTCAGTACAAATCAGTCACCATCCACACTTAGAAAAGGGTCAGGTCAGTACAAATCAGTCACCATCCACACTTAGAAAAGGGTCGGGTCAGTACAAATCAGTCACCATCCACACTTAGAAAAGGGTCGGGTCAGTACAAATCAGTCACCATCCACACTTAGAAAAGGGTCGGGTCAGTACAAATCAGTAACCATCCACACTTAGAAAAGGGTCGGGTCAGTACAAATCAGTCACCATCCACACTTAGAAAAGGGTGGGGTCAGTACAAATCAGTCACCATCCACTCTTAGAAAAGGTTCGGTTCAGTACAAATCAGTAATCATCCACACTTAGAAAAGGTTCAGGTCAGTACAAATCAGTAACCATCCACACTTAGAAAAGGTTCGGGTCAGTACAAATCAGTAACCATCCACACTAAGAAAAGGTTCGGGTCAGTACAAATCAGTAACCATCCACACTTAGAAAAGGGTCGGGTCAGTACAAATCAGTCACCATCCACACTTAGAAAATTGTCGGGTCAGTACAAATCATTCACCATCCACACTTAGAAAAGGGTCGGGTCAGTACAAATCAGTCACCATTCACACTTAGAAAAGGGTCGGGTCAGTACAAATCAGTCACCATCCAACACTTAGAATAGGGTCGGGTCAGTACAAATCAGTCACCATCCACACTTAGAAAAGGGTCGGGTTAGTACAAATCAGTCACCATCCACACTTAGAAAAGGGTCGGGTCAGTACAAATCAGTCACCATCCACACTTAGAAAAGGGTCGGGTCAGTACAAATCAGTCACCATCCACACTGAGAAAAGGGTCGGGTCAGTACAAATCAGTCACCATCCACACTTAGAAAAGGGTCGGGTCAGTACAAATCAGTCACCATCCACACATAGAAAAGGTTCGGGTCAGTACAAATCAGTCACCATCCACACTTAGAAAAGGGTCGGGTCAGTACAAATCAGTCACCATCCACACTTAGAAAAGGTTCGGGTCAGTACAAATCAGTCACCATCCACACTTAGAAAAGGGTCGGGTCAATACAAATCATTCACCATCCACACTTAGAAAAGGGTCGGGTCAGTACAAATCAGTCACCATCCACACTTAGAAAAGGGTCGGGTCAGTACAAATCAGTCACCATCCACACTTCGAAAAGTGACGGGTCAGTCGTAATCAGTAACCATCCACACTTAGAAAAGGTTCCGGTCAGTACAAATCAGTCACCATCCACATTGAGAAAAGGTTCGGGTCAGTACAAATCAGTCACCATCCACACTTAGAAAAGGTTCAGGTCAGTACAAATCAGTCACCATCCACACTTAGAAAAGGGTCGGGTCATTACAAATCAGTCACCATCCACACTGAGAAAAGGTTCGGGTCAGTACAAATCAGTAACCATCCACACTTAGAAAAGGTTCAGGTCAGTACAACTCAGTCACCATCCACACTTAGAAAAGGGTCGGGTCTGTACAAATCAGTAACCATCCACACTTAGAAAAGGGTCGGGTCAGTACAAATCAGTAACCATCCACACTTAGAAAAGGGTCGGGTCAGTACAAATCAGTCACCATCCACACTTAGAAAAGGGTCGGGTCAGTACAAATCAGTAACCATCCACACTTAGAAAAGGGTCGGGTCAGTACAAATCAGTCACCATCCACACTTAGAAAAGTGACGGGTCAGTAGAAATCAGTAACCATCCACAGTTAGAAAAGGGTCGGGTCAGTACAAATCAGTCACCATCCACACTTAGAAAAGGGTCGGGTCAGTACAAATCAGTTACCATCCACACTTAGAAAAGGTTCGGGTCAGTACAAATCAGTCACCATCCACACTTAGAAAAGGGTCGGGTCAGTACAAATCAGTCACCATCCACACTTAGAAAAGGGTCGGGTCAGTACAAATCAGTCACCATCCACACTTAGAAAAGGTTCGGGTCAGTACAAATCAGTCACCATCCACACTTAGAAAAGGTTCGGGTCAGTACAAATCAGGAACCATCCACACTTAGAAAAGATTCAGGTCGGTACAAATCAGTCACCATCCACACTTAGAAAAGGGTCGGGTCAGTACAAATCAGTCACCATCCACACTTAGAAAAGGGTCGGGTCAGTACAAATCAGTCACCATCCACACTTAGAAAAGGTTCGGGTCAGTACAAATCAGTCACCATCCTCACTTAGAAAAGTGTCGGGTCAGTACAAATCAGTCACCATCCACACTTAGAAAAGGTTCGGGTCAGTACAAATCAGTCACCATCCACACTTAGAAAAGGGTCGGGTCAGTACAAATCAGTCACCATCCACACTTAGAAAAGGGTCGGGTCAGTACAAATCAGTCACCATCCACACTTAGAAAAGGGTCGGGTCAGTACAAATCATTCACCATCCACACTTAGAAAAGGGTCGGGTCAGTACAAATCAGTCACCATTCACACTTAGAAAAGTGTCGGGTCAGTACAAATCAGTCACCATCCACACTTAGAAAAGGGTCGGGTCAGTACAAATCAGTCACCATCCACACTTAGAAAAGGGTCGGGTCAGTACAAATCATTCACCATCCACACTTAGAAAAGGGTCGGGTCAGTACAAATCAGTCACCATTCACACTTAGAAAAGTGTCGGGTCAGTACAAATCAGTCACCATCCACACTTAGAAAAGGGTCGGGTCAGTACAAATCAGTCACCATCCACACTTAGAAAAGGGTCGGGTCAGTACAAATCATTCACCATCCACACTTAGAAAAGGGTCGGGTCAGTACAAATCAGTCACCATCCTCACTTAGAAAAGTGTCGGGTCAGTACAAATCAGCCACCATCCACACTTAGAAAAGGTTCGGGTCAGTACAAATCAGTCACCATCCACACTTAGAAAAGGGTCGGGTCAGTACAAATCAGTCACCATCCACACTTAGAAAAGGGTCGGGTCAGTACAAATCAGTCACCATCCACACTTAGAAAAGTGTCGGGTCAGTACAAATCATTCACCATCCACACTTAGAAAAGGGTCGGGTCAGAACAAATCAGTCACCATTCACACTTAGAAAAGGGTCGGGTCAGTACAAATCAGTCACCATCCAACACTAAGAATAGGGTCGGGTCAGTACAAATCAGTCACCATCCACACTTAGAAAAGGGTCGGGTTAGTACAAATCAGTCACCATCCACACTTAGAAAAGGGTCGGGTCAGTACAAATCAGTCACCATCCACACTTAGAAAAGGGTCGGGTCAGTACAAATCAGTAACCATCCACACTGAGAAAAGGGTCGGGTCAGTACAAATCAGTCACCATCCACACTTAGAAAAGGGTCGGGTCAGTACAAATCAGTCACCATCCACACTTAGAAAAGGTTCGGGTCAGTACAAATCAGTCACCATCCACACTTAGAAAAGGGTCGGGTCAGTACAAATCAGTCACCATCCACACTTAGAAAAGGTTCAGGTCAGTACAAATCAGTCACCATCCACACTTAGAAAAGGGTCGGGTCAATACAAATCATTCACCATCCACACTTAGAAAAGGGTCGGGTCAGTACAAATCAGTCACCATCCACACTTAGAAAAGGGTCGGGTCAGTACAAATCAGTCACCATCCACACTTCGAAAAGTGACGGGTCAGTCGTAATCAGTAACCATCCACACTTAGAAAAGGTTCCGGTCAGTACAAATCAGTCACCATCCACATTGAGAAAAGGTTCGGGTCAGTACAAATCAGACACCATCCACACTTAGAAAAGGTTCAGGTCAGTACAAATCAGTCACCATCCACACTTAGAAAAGGGTCGGGTCATTACAAATCAGTCACCATCCACACTGAGAAAAGGTTCGGGTCAGTACAAATCAGTAACCATCCACACTTAGAAAAGGTTCAGGTCAGTACAACTCAGTCACCATCCACACTTAGAAAAGGGTCGGGTCTGTACAAATCAGTAACCATCCACACTTAGAAAAGGGTCGGGTCAGTACAAATCAGTAACCATCCACACTTAGAAAAGGGTCGGGTCAGTACAAATCAGTCACCATCCACACTTAGAAAAGGGTCGGGTCAGTACAAATCAGTAACCATCCACACTTAGAAAAGGGTCGGGTCAGTACAAATCAGTCACCATCCACACTTAGAAAAGTGACGGGTCAGTAGTAATCAGTAACCATCCACAGTTAGAAAAGGGTCGGGTCAGTACAAATCAGTCACCATCCACACTTAGAAAAGGGTCGGGTCAGTACAAATCAGTTACCATCCACACTTAGAAAAGGTTCGGGTCAGTACAAATCAGTCACCATCCACACTTAGAAAAGGGTCGGGTCAGTACAAATCAGTCACCATCCACACTTAGAAAAGGGTCGGGTCAGTACAAATCAGTCACCATCCACACTTAGAAAAGGTTCGGGTCAGTACAAATCAGTCACCATCCACACTTAGAAAAGGTTCGGGTCAGTACAAATCAGGAACCATCCACACTTAGAAAAGGTTCAGGTCAGTACAAATCAGTCACCATCCACACTTAGAAAAGGGTCGGGTCAGTACAAATCAGTCACCATCCACACTTAGAAAAGGGTCGGTCAGTACAAATCAGTCACCATCCACACTTAGAAAAGGTTCGGGTCAGTACAAATCAGTCACCATCCTCACTTAGAAAAGTGTCGGGTCAGTACAAATCAGTCACCATCCACACTTAGAAAAGGTTCGGGTCAGTACAAATCAGTCACCATCCACACTTAGAAAAGGGTCGGGTCAGTACAAATCAGTCACCATCCACACTTAGAAAAGGGTCGGGTCAGTACAAATCAGTCACCATCCACACTTAGAAAAGGGTCGGGTCAGTACAAATCAGTCACCATCCACACTTAGAAAAGGTTCGGGTCAGTACAAATCAGTAACTATCCACACTTAGAAAAGGTTCAGGTCAGTACAAATCATTCACCATCCACACTTAGAAAAGGGTCGGGTCAGTACAAATCAGTCACCATCCACACTTAGAAAAGGGTCGGGTCAGTACAAATCAGTAACCATCCACACTTAGAAAAGGGTCGGGTCAGTACAAATCAGTCACCATCCACACTTCGAAAAGTGACGGGTCAGTAGTAATCAGTAACCATCCACACTTAGAAAAGGTTCCGGTCAGTACAAATCAGTCACCATCCACACTGAGAAAAGGTTCGGGTCAGTACAAATCAGTCACCATCCACACTTAGAAAAGGTTCAGGTCAGTACAAATCAGTCACCATCCACACTTAGAAAAGGGTCGGGTCATTACAAATCAGTCACCATCCACACTGAGAAAAGGTTCGGATCAGTACAAATCAGTAACCATCCACACTTAGAAAAGGTTCAGGTCAGTACAACTCAGTCACCATCCACACTTAGAAAAGGGTCGGGTCTGTACAAATCAGGAACCATCCACTCTTAGAAAAGGGTCGGGTCAGTACAAATCAGTAACCATCCACACTTAGAAAAGGCTCGGGTCAGTACAAATCAGTCACCATCCACACTTAGAAAAGGTTCGGGTCAGTACAAATCAGTCACCATCCACACTTAGAAAAGGGTCGGGTCAGTACAACTCAGTCACCATCCACACTTAGAAAAGGGTCGGGTCAGTACAAATCAGTCACCATCCACACTTAGAAAAGTGTCGGGTCAGTACAAATCATTCACCATCCACACTTAGAAAAGGGTCGGGTCAGTACAAATCAGTCACCATTCAAACTTAGAAAAGGGTCGGGTCAGTACAAATCAGTCACCATCCAACACTTAGAATAGGGTCGGGTCAGTACAAATCAGTCACCATCCACACTTAGAAAAGGGTCGGGTTAGTACAAATCAGTCACCATCCACACTTAGAAAAGGGTCGGGTCAGTACAAATCAGTCACCATCCACACTTAGAAAAGGGTCGGGTCAGTACAAATCAGTAACCATCCACACTGAGAAAAGGGTCGGGTCAGTACAAATCAGTCACCATCCACACTTAGAAAAGGGTCGGGTCAGTACAAATCAGTCACCATCCACACTTAGAAAAGGTTCGGGTCAGTACAAATCAGTCACCATCCACACTTAGAAAAGGGTCGGGTCAGTACAAATCAGTCACCATCCACACTTAGAAAAGGTTCGGGTAAGTACAAATCAGTCACCATCCACACTTAGAAAAGGGTCGGGTCAATACAAATCATTCACCATCCACACTTAGAAAAGGGTCGGGTCAGTACAAATCAGTCACCATCCACACTTAGAAAAGGGTCGGGTCAGTACAAATCAGTCACCATCCACACTGAGAAAAGGGTCGGGTCAGTACAAATCAGTCACCATCCACACTTAGAAAAGGTTCGGGTCAGTACAAATCAGTCACCATCCACACTTAGAAAAGGTTCGGGTCAGTACAAATCAGTCACCATCCACACTTAGAAAAGGGTCGGGTCAGTACAAGTCAGTCACCATCCACACTTAGAAAAGGTTCGGGTCAGTGCAAATCAGTCACCATCCACACTTAGAAAAGGGTCGGGTCAATACAAATCATTCACCATCCACACTTAGAAAAGGGTCGGGTCAGTACAAATCAGTCACCATCCACACTTAGAAAAGGGTCGGGTCAGTACAAATCAGTCACCATCCACACTTCGAAAAGTGACGGGTCAGTCGTAATCAGTAACCATCCACACTTAGAAAAGGTTCCGGTCAGTACAAATCAGTCACCATCCACATTGAGAAAAGGTTCGGGTCAGTACAAATCAGTCACCATCCACACTTAGAAAAGGTTCAGGTCAGTACAAATTAGTCACCATCCACACTTAGAAAAGGGTCGGGTCAGTACAAATCAGTCACCATCCACACTGAGAAAAGGGTCGGGTCAGTACAAATCAGTCACCATCCACACTTAGAAAAGGGTCGGGTCAGTACAAATCAGTCACCATCCACACTTAGAAAAGGGTCGGGTCAGTACAAATCAGTCACCATCCACACTGAGAAAAGGGTCGGGTCAGTACAAATCAGTCACCATCCACACTTAGAAAAGGGTCGGGTCAGTACAAATCAGTCACCATCCACACTTAGAAAAGGTTCGGGTCAGTACAAATCAGTCACCATCCACACTTAGAAAAGGGTCGTGTCAGTACAAATCAGTCACCATCCACACTTAGAAAAGGTTCGGGTCAGTACAAATCAGTCACCATCCACACTTAGAAAAGGGTCGGGTCAATACAAATCATTCACCATCCACACTTAGAAAAGGGTCGGGTCAGTACAAATCAGTCACCATCCACACTTAGAAAAGGGTCGGGTCAGTACAAATCAGTCACCATCCACACTTCGAAAAGTGACGGGTCAGTCGTAATCAGTAACCATCCACACTTAGAAAAGGTTCCGGTCAGTACAAATCAGTCACCATCCACATTGAGAAAAGGTTCGGGTCAGTACAAATCAGTCACCATCCACACTTAGAAAAGGTTCAGGTCAGTACAAATCAGTCACCATCCACACTTAGAAAAGGGTCGGGTCATTACAAATCAGTCACCATCCACACTGAGAAAAGGTTCGGGTCAGTACAAATCAGTAACCATCCACACTTAGAAAAGGTTCAGGTCAGTACAACTTAGTCACCATCCACACTTAGAAAAGGGTCGGGTCTGTACAAATCAGTAACCATCCAAACTTAGAAAAGGGTCGGGTCAGTACAAATCAGTAACCATCCACACTTAGAAAAGGGTCGGGTCAGTACAAATCAGTCACCATCCACACTTAGAAAAGGGTCGGGTCAGTACAAATCAGTAACCATCCACACTTAGAAAAGGGTCGGGTCAGTACAAATCAGTCACCATCCACACTTAGAAAAGTGACGGGTCAGTAGTAATCAGTAACCATCCACAGTTAGAAAAGGGTCGGGTCAGTACAAATCAGTCACCATCCACACTTAGAAAAGGGTCAGGTCAGTACAAATCAGTTACCATCCACACTTAGAAAAGGTTCGGGTCAGTACAAATCAGTCACCATCCACACTTAGAAAAGGGTCGGGTCAGTACAAATCAGTCACCATCCACACTTAGAAAAGGGTCGGGTCAGTACAAATCAGTCACCATCCACACTTAGAAAAGGTTCGGGTCAGTACAAATCAGTCACCATCCACACTTAGAAAAGGTTCGGGTCAGTACAAATCAGGAACCATCCACACTTAGAAAAGATTCAGGTCGGTACAAATCAGTCACCATCCACACTTAGAAAAGGGTCGGGTCAGTACAAATCAGTCACCATCCACACTTAGAAAAGGGTCGGGTCAGTACAAATCAGTCACCATCCACACTTAGAAAAGGTTCGGGTCAGTACAAATCAGTCACCATCCTCACTTAGAAAAGTGTCGGGTCAGTACAAATCAGTCACCATCCACACTTAGAAAAGGTTCGTGTCAGTACAAATCAGTCACCATCCACACTTAGAAAAGGGTCGGGTCAGTACAAATCAGTCACCATCCACACTTAGAAAAGGGTCGGGTCAGTACAAATCAGTCACCATCCACACTTAGAAAAGGGTCGGGTCAGTACAAATCAGTCACCATCCACACTTAGAAAAGTGTCGGGTCAGTACAAATCATTCACCATCCACACTTAGAAAAGGGTCGGGTCAGTACAAATCAGTCACCATTCACACTTAGAAAAGGGTCGGGTCAGTACAAATCAGTCACCATCCAACACTTAGAATAGGGTCGGGTCAGTACAAATCAGTCACCATCCACACTTAGAAAAGGGTCGGGTTAGTACAAATCAGTCACCATCCACACTTAGAAAAGGGTCGGGTCAGTACAAATCAGTCACCATCCACACTTAGAAAATGGTCGGGTCAGTACAAATCAGTAACCATCCACACTGAGAAAAGGGTCGGGTCAGTACAAATCAGTCACCATCCACACTTAGAAAAGGGTCGGGTCAGTACAAATCAGTCACCATCCACACTTAGAAAAGGTTCGGGTCAGTACAAATCAGTCACCATCCACACTTAGAAAAGGGTCGGGTCAGTACAAATCAGTCACCATCCACACTTAGAAAAGGTTCGGGTCAGTACAAATCAGTCACCATCCACACTTAGAAAAGGGTCGGGTCAATACAAATCATTCACCATCCACACTTAGAAAAGGGTCGGGTCAGTACAAATCAGTCACCATCCACACTTAGAAAAGGGTCGGGTCAGTACAAATCAGTCACCATCCACACTTCGAAAAGTGACGGGTCAGTCGTAATCAGTAACCATCCACACTTAGAAAAGGTTCCGGTCAGTACAAATCAGTCACCATCCACATTGAGAAAAGGTTCGGGTCAGTACAAATCAGTCACCATCCACACTTAGAAAAGGTTCAGGTCAGTACAAATCAGTCACCATCCACACTTAGAAAAGGGTCGGGTCATTACAAATCAGTCACCATCCACACTGAGAAAAGGTTCGGGTCAGTACAAATCAGTAACCATCCACACTTAGAAAAGGTTCAGGTCAGTACAACTCAGTCACCATCCACACTTAGAAAAGGGTCGGGTCTGTACAAATCAGTAACCATCCACACTTAGAAAAGGGTCGGGTCAGTACAAATCAGTAACCATCCACACTTAGAAAAGGGTCGGGTCAGTACAAATCAGTCACCATCCACACTTAGAAAAGGGTCGGGTCAGTACAAATCAGTAACCATCCACACTTAGAAAAGGGTCGGGTCAGTACAAATCAGTCACCATCCACACTTAGAAAAGTGACGGGTCAGTAGTAATCAGTAACCATCCACAGTTAGAAAAGGGTCGGGTCAGTACAAATCAGTCACCATCCACACTTAGAAAAGGGTCGGGTCAGTACAAATCAGTTACCATCCACACTTAGAAAAGGTTCGGGTCAGTACAAATCAGTCACCTTCCACACTTAGAAAAGGGTCGGGTCAGTACAAATCAGTCACCATCCACACTTAGAAAAGGGTCGGGTCAGTACAAATCAGTCACCATCCACACTTAGAAAAGGTTCGGGTCAGTACAAATCAGTCACCATCCACACTTAGAAAAGGTTCGGGTCAGTACAAATCAGGAACCATCCACACTTAGAAAAGGTTCAGGTCAGTACAAATCAGTCACCATCCACACTTAGAAAAGGGTCGGGTCAGTACAAATCAGTCACCATCCACACTTAGAAAAAGGTCGGGTCAGTACAAATCAGTCACCATCCACACTTAGAAAAGGTTCGGGTCAGTACAAATCAGTCACCATCCTCACTTAGAAAAGTGTCGGGTCAGTACAAATCAGTCACCATCCACACTTAGAAAAGGTTCGGGTCAGTACAAATCAGTCACCATCCACACTTAGAAAAGGGTCGGGTCAGTACAAATCAGTCACCATCCACACTTAGAAAAGGGTCGGGTCAGTACAAATCAGTCACCATCCACACTTAGAAAAGGGTCGGGTCAGTACAAATCAGTCACCATCCACACTTAGAAAAGTTTCGGGTCAGTACAAATCAGTAACTATCCACACTTAGAAAAGGTTCAGGTCAATACAAATCATTCACCATCCACACTTAGACAAGGGTCGGTTCAGTACAAATCAGTCACCATCCACACTTAGAAAAGGTTCAGGTCAGTACAAATCAGTCACCATCCACACTTAGAAAAGGGTCGGGTCATTACAAATCAGTCACCATCCACACTGAGAAAAGGTTCGGATCAGTACAAATCAGTAACCATCCACACTTAGAAAAGGTTCAGGTCAGTACAACTCAGTCACCATCCACACTTAGAAAAGGGTCGGGTCAGTACAAATCAGTCACCATCCACACTTAGAAAAGTGTCGGGTCAGTACAAATCATTCACCATCCACACTTAGAAAAGGGTCGGGTCAGTACAAATCAGTCACCATTCACACTTAGAAAAGGGTCGGGTCAGTACAAATCAGTCACCATCCAACACTTAGAATAGGGTCGGGTCAGTACAAATCAGTCACCATCCACACTTAGAAAAGGGTCGGGTTAGTACAAATCAGTCACCATCCACACTTAGAAAAGGGTCGGGTCAGTACAAATCAGTCACCATCCACACTTAGAAAAGGGTCGGGTCAGTACAAATCAGTAACCATCCACACTGAGAAAAGGGTCGGGTCAGTACAAATCAGTCACCATCCACACTTAGAAAAGGGTCGGGTCAGTACAAATCAGTCACCATCCACACTTAGAAAAGGTTCGGGTCAGTACAAATCAGTCACCATCCACACTTAGAAAAGGGTCGGGTCAGTACAAATCAGTCACCATCCACACTTAGAAAAGGTTCGGGTAAGTACAAATCAGTCACCATCCACACTTAGAAAAGGGTCGGGTCAATACAAATCATTCACCATCCACACTTAGAAAAGGGTCGGGTCAGTACAAATCAGTCACCATCCACACTTAGAAAAGGGTCGGGTCAGTACAAATCAGTCACCATCCACACTTCGAAAAGTGACGGGTCAGTCGTAATCAGTAACCATCCACACTTAGAAAAGGTTCCGGTCAGTACAAATCAGTCACCATCCACATTGAGAAAAGGTTCGGGTCAGTACAAATCAGTCACCATCCACACTTAGAAAAGGTTCAGGTCAGTACAAATCAGTCACCATCCACACTTAGAAAAGGGTCGGGTCATTACAAATCAGTCACCATCCACACTGAGAAAAGGTTCGGGTCAGTACAAATCAGTAACCATCCACACTTAGAAAAGGTTCAGGTCAGTACAACTCAGTCACAATCCACACTTAGAAAAGGGTCGGGTCTGTACAAATCAGTAACCATCCACACTTAGAAAAGGGTCGGGTCAGTACAAATCAGTAACCATCCACACTTAGAAAAGGGTCGGGTCAGTACAAATCAGTAACCATCCACACTTAGAAAAGGGTCGGGTCAGTACAAATCAGTCACCATCCACACTTAGAAAAGTGACGGGTCAGTAGTAATCAGTAACCATCCACAGTTAGAAAAGGGTCGGGTCAGTACAAATCAGTCACCATCCACACTTAGAAAAGGGTCGGGTCAGTACAAATCAGTTACCATCCACACTTAGAAAAGGTTCGGGTCAGTACAAATCAGTCACCATCCACACTTAGAAAAGGGTCGGGTCAGTACAAATCAGTCACCATCCACACTTAGAAAAGGGTCGGGTCAGTACAAATCAGTCACCATCCACACTTAGAAAAGGTTCGGGTCAGTACAAATCAGTCACCATCCACACTTAGAAAAGGTTCGGGTCAGTACAAATCAGGAACCATCCACACTTAGAAAAGGTTCAGGTCAGTACAAATCAGTCACCATCCACACTTAGAAAAGGGTCTGGTCAGTACAAATCAGTCACCATCCACACTTAGAAAAGGGTCGGGTCAGTACAAATCAGTCACCATCCACACTTAGAAAAGGTTCGGGTCAGTACAAATCAGTCACCATCCTCACTTAGAAAAGTGTCGGGTCAGTACAAATCAGTCACCATCCACACTTAGAAAAGGTTCGGGTCAGTACAAATCAGTCACCATCCACACTTAGAAAAGGGTCGGGTCAGTACAAATCAGTCACCATCCACACTTAGAAAAGGGTCGGGTCAGTACAAATCAGTCACCATCCACACTTAGAAAAGGGTCGGGTCAGTACAAATCAGTCACCATCCACACTTAGAAAAGGTTCGGGTCAGTACAAATCAGTAACTATCCACACTTAGAAAAGGTTCAGGTCAGTACAAATCATTCACCATCCACACTTAGAAAAGGGTCGGTTCAGTACAAATCAGTCACCATCCACACTTAGAAAAGGGTCGGGTCAGTACAAATCAGTAACCATCCACACTTAGAAAAGGGTCGGGTCAGTACAAATCAGTCACCATCCACACTTCGAAAAGTGACGGGTCAGTAGTAATCAGTAACCATCCACACTTAGAAAAGGTTCCGGTCAGTACAAATCAGTCACCATCCACACTGAGAAAAGGTTCGGGTCAGTACAAATCAGTCACCATCCACACTTAGAAAAGGTTCAGGTCAGTACAAATCAGTCACCATCCACACTTAGAAAAGGGTCGGGTCATTACAAATCAGTCACCATCCACACTGAGAAAAGGTTCGGATCAGTACAAATCAGTAACCATCCACACTTAGAAAAGGTTCAGGTCAGTACAACTCAGTCACCATCCACACTTAGAAAAGGGTCGGCTCTGTACAAATCAGTAACCATCCACTCTTAGAAAAGGGTCGGGTCAGTACAAATCAGTAACCATCCACACTTAGAAAAGGCTCGGGTCAGTACAAATCAGTCACCATCCACACTTAGAAAAGGTTCGGGTCAGTACAAATCAGTCACCATCCACACTTAGAAAAGGGTCGGGTCAGTACAACTCAGTCACCATCCACACTTAGAAAAGGGTCGGGTCAGTACAAATCAGTCACCATCCACACTTAGAAAAGGGTCGGGTCAGTACAAATCAGTCACCATGCACACTTAGAAAAGGTTCGGGTCAGTACAAATCAGTCACCATCCTCACTTAGAAAAGTGTCGGGTCAGTACAAATCAGTCACCATCCACACTTAGAAAAGGTTCGGGTCAGTACAAATCAGTCACCATCCACACTTAGAAAAGGGTCGGATCAGTACAAATAAGTCACCATCCACACTTAGAAAAGGGTCGGGTCAGTACAAATCAGTCACCATCCACACTTAGAAAAGGGTCGGGTCAGTACAAATCAGTCACCATCCACACTTAGAAAAGGTTCGGGTCAGTACAAATCAGTAACTATCCACACTTAGAAAAGGTTCAGGTCAGTACAAATCATTCACCATCCACACTTAGAAAAGGGTCGGGTCAGTACAAATCAGTCACCATCCACACTTAGAAAAGGGTCGGGTCAGTACAAATCAGTAACCATCCACACTTAGAAAAGGGTCGGGTCAGTACAAATCAGTCACCATCCACACTTCGAAAAGTGACGGGTCAGTAGTAATCAGTAACCATTAACACTTAGAAAAGGTTCCGGTCAGTACAATCAGTCACCATCCACACTGAGAAAAGGTTCGGGTCAGTACAAATCAGTCACCATCCACACTTAGAAAAGGTTCAGGTCAGTACAAATCAGTCACCATCCACACTTAGAAAAGGGTCGGGTCATTACAAATCAGTCACCATCCACACTGAGAAAAGGTTCGGGTCAGTACAAATCAGTAACCATCCACACTTAGAAAAGGTTCAGGTCAGTACAACTCAGTCACCATCCACACTTAGAAAAGGGTCGGGTCAGTACAAATCAGTCACCATCCACACTTAGAAAAGGGTCGGGTCAGTACAAATCAGTCACCATCCACACCTCGAAAAGGTTCGGGTCAGTACAAATCAGTCACCATCCACACTTAGAAAAGGGTCGGGTCAGTACAAATCAGGAACCATCCACACTTAGAAAAGGTTCAGGTCAGTACAAATCAGTCACCATCCACACCTAGAAAAGGGTCGGGTCAGTACAAATCAGTCACCATCCACACTTAGAAAAGGGTCGGGTCAGTACAAATCAGTCACCATCCACACTTAGAAAAGGTTCGGGTCAGTACAAATCAGTCACCATCCACACTTAGAAAAGGGTCGGGTCAGTACAAATCAGTCACCATCCACACTTAGAAAAGGGTCGGGTCAGTACAAATCAGTCACCATCCACACTTAGAAAAGGGTCGGGTCAGTACAAATCAGTAACCATCCACACTTAGAAAAGGGTCGTGTCAGTACAAATCAGTCACCATCCACACTTAGAAAAGAGTCGGGTCAGTACAAATCAGTCACCATCCACTCTTAGAAAAGGTTCGGTTCAGTACAAATCAGTCACCATCCACACTTAGAAAAGGTTCAGGTCAGTGCAAATCAGTAACCATCCACACTTAGAAAAGGTTCGAGTCAGGACAAATCAGCAACCATCCACACTTAGAAAATGTTCCGGTCAGTACAAATCAGTCACCATCCACACTTAGAAAAGGTTCAGGTCAGTACAAATCAGTAACCATCCACACTTAGAAAAGGTTCGGGTCAGGACAAATCAGCAACCATCCACACTTAGAAAAGGGTCGGGTCAGTACAAATCAGTAACCATCCACACTTAGAAAAGGTTCGGGTCAGTACAAATCAGTCACCATCCACACTTAGAAGAGTGTCGGGTCAGTACAAATCATTCACCATCCACACTTAGAAAAGGGTCGGGTCAGTACAAATCAGTCACCATCCACACTTAGAAAAGGGTCGGGTTAGTACAAATCAGGAACCATCCACACTTAGAAAAGGGTCGGGTCAGTACAAATCAGTAACCATCCACACTTGGAAAAGGTTCGGGTCAGTACAAATCAGTGACCATCCACACTTAGAAAAGGTTCGGGTCAGTACAAATCAGTCACCATCCACACTGAGAAAAGCGTCGGGTCAGTACAAATCAGTCACCATCCACACTTAGAAAAGGGTCGGGTCAGTACAAATCAGTCACCATCCACACTTAGAAAAGGGTCGGGTCAGTACAAATTAGTCACCATCCACACTTAGAAAAGGGTCGGGTCAGTACAAATCAGTCACCATCCACACTTAGAAAAGGGTCGGGTCAGTACAAATCAGTAACCATCCACACTTAGAAAAGGGTGGGGTCAGCACAAATCAGTCACCATCCACACTTAGAAAATGGTCGGGTCAGTACAAATCAGTCACCATCCACACTTAGAAAAGGTTCGGGTCAGTACAAATCAGTCACCATCCACTCTTAGAAAAGGGTCGGTTCAGTACAAATCAGTAACCATCCACACTTAGAAAAGGTTCGGGTCAGTACAAATCAGTAACCATCCACACTAAGAAAAGGTTCGGGTCAGTACAAATCAGTAACCATCCACACTTAGAAAAGGGTCGGGTCAGTACAAATCAGTCACCATCCACACTTAGAAAAGGGTCGGGTCACTGCAAATCAGTCACCATCCACACTTAGAAAAGGTTCCGGTCAGTACAAATCAGTCACCATCCACACTTAGAAAAGGGTCGGGTCAGTACAAATCAGTAACCATCCACACTTAGAAAAGGGTCAGGTCAGTACAAATCAGTCACCATCCACACTTGGAAAAGTGTCGGGTCAGTACAAATCAGTCACCATCCACACGTGGAAAAGTTTCGGGTCAGTACAAATCAGTAACCATCCACACTTAGAAAAGGTTCAGGTCAGTACAAATCATTAACCATCCACACTTAGAAAAGGGTCGGGTCAGTACAAATCAGTCACCATCCACACTTAGAAAAGGTTCAGGTCAGTACAAATCAGTCACCATCCACACTTAGAAAAGGTTCGGGTCAGTACAAATCAGTCACCATCCACACTTAGAAAAGGTTCAGGTCAGTACAAATCAGTCACCATCCTCACTTAGAAAAGTGTCGGGTCAGTACAAATCAGTCACCATCCACACTTAGAAAAGGTTCGGTCAGTACAAATCAGTCACCATCCACACTTAGAAAAGGGTCGGGTCAGTACAAATCAGTCACCATCCACACTTAGAAAAGGGTTGGGTCAGTACAAATCAGTCACCATCCACACTTAGAAAAGGGTCGGGTCAGTACAAATCAGTCACCATCCACACTTAGAAAAGGTTCGGGTCAGTACAAATCAGTAACTATCCACACTTAGAAAAGGTTCAGGTCAGTACAAATCATTCACCATCCACACTTAGAAAAGGGTCGGTTCAGTACAAATCAGTCACCATCCACACTTAGAAAAGGGTCGGGTCAGTACAAATCAGTAACCATCCACACTTAGAAAAGGGTCGGGTCAGTACAAATCAGTCACCATCCACACTTCGAAAAGTGACGGGTCAGTAGTAATCAGTAACCATCCACACTTAGAAAAGGTTCCGGTCAGTACAAATCAGTCACCATCCACACTGAGAAAAGGTTCGGGTCAGTACAAATCAGTCACCATCCACACTTAGAAAAGGTTCAGGTCAGTACAAATCAGTCACCATCCACACTTAGAAAAGGGTCGGGTCATTACAAATCAGTCACCATCCACACTGAGAAAAGGTTCGGATCAGTACAAATCAGTAACCATCCACACTTAGAAAAGGTTCAGGTCAGTACAACTCAGTCACCATCCACACTTAGAAAAGGGTCGGCTCTGTACAAATCAGTAACCATCCACTCTTAGAAAAGGGTCGGGTCAGTACAAATCAGTAACCATCCACACTTAGAAAAGGCTCGGGTCAGTACAAATCAGTCACCATCCACACTTAGAAAAGGTTCGGGTCAGTACAAATCAGTCACCATCCACACTTAGAAAAGGGTCGGGTCAGTACAACTCAGTCACCATCCACACTTAGAAAAGGGTCGGGTCAGTACAAATCAGTCACCATCCACACTTAGAAAAGGGTCGGGTCAGTACAAATCAGTCACCATGCACACTTAGAAAAGGTTCGGGTCAGTACAAATCAGTCACCATCCTCACTTAGAAAAGTGTCGGGTCAGTACAAATCAGTCACCATCCACACTTAGAAAAGGTTCGGGTCAGTACAAATCAGTCACCATCCACACTTAGAAAAGGGTCGGATCAGTACAAATAAGTCACCATCCACACTTAGAAAAGGGTCGGGTCAGTACAAATCAGTCACCATCCACACTTAGAAAAGGTTCGGGTCAGTACAAATCAGTAACTATCCACACTTAGAAAAGGTTCAGGTCAGTACAAATCATTCACCATCCACACTTAGAAAAGGGTCGGGTCAGTACAAATCAGTCACCATCCACACTTAGAAAAGGGTCGGGTCAGTACAAATCAGTAACCATCCACACTTAGAAAAGGGTCGGGTCAGTACAAATCAGTCACCATCCACACTTCGAAAAGTGACGGGTCAGTAGTAATCAGTAACCATTAACACTTAGAAAAGGTTCCGGTCAGTACAAATCAGTCACCATCCACACTGAGAAAAGGTTCGGGTCAGTACAAATCAGTCACCATCCACACTTAGAAAAGGTTCAGGTCAGTACAAATCAGTCACCATCCACACTTAGAAAAGGGTCGGGTCATTACAAATCAGTCACCATCCACACTGAGAAAAGGTTCGGGTCAGTACAAATCAGTAACCATCCACACTTAGAAAAGGTTCAGGTCAGTACAACTCAGTCACCATCCACACTTAGAAAAGGGTCGGGTCAGTACAAATCAGTCACCATCCACACTTAGAAAAGGGTCGGGTCAGTACAAATCAGTCACCATCCACACCTCGAAAAGGTTCGGGTCAGTACAAATCAGTCACCATCCACACTTAGAAAAGGGTCGGGTCAGTACAAATCAGGAACCATCCACACTTAGAAAAGGTTCAGGTCAGTACAAATCAGTCACCATCCACACCTAGAAAAGGGTCGGGTCAGTACAAATCAGTCACCATCCACACTTAGAAAAGGGTCGGGTCAGTACAAATCAGTCACCATCCACACTTAGAAAAGGTTCGGGTCAGTACAAATCAGTCACCATCCACACTTAGAAAAGGGTCGGGTCAGTACAAATCAGTCACCATCCACACTTAGAAAAGGGTCGGGTCAGTACAAATCAGTCACCATCCACACTTAGAAAAGGGTCGGGTCAGTACAAATCAGTAACCATCCACACTTAGAAAAGGGTCGTGTCAGTACAAATCAGTCACCATCCACACTTAGAAAAGAGTCGGGTCAGTACAAATCAGTCACCATCCACTCTTAGAAAAGGTTCGGTTCAGTACAAATCAGTCACCATCCACACTTAGAAAAGGTTCAGGTCAGTACAAATCAGTAACCATCCACACTTAGAAAAGGTTCGGGTCAGGACAAATCAGCAACCATCCACACTTAGAAAAGGTTCCGGTCAGTACAAATCAGTCACCATCCACACTTAGAAAAGGTTCAGGTCAGTACAAATCAGTAACCATCCACACTTAGAAAAGGTTCGGGTCAGGACAAATCAGCAACCATCCACACTTAGAAAAGGGTCGGGTCAGTACAAATCAGTAACCATCCACACTTAGAAAAGGTTCGGGTCAGTACAAATCAGTCACCATCCACACTTAGAAGAGTGTCGGGTCAGTACAAATCATTCACCATCCACACTTAGAAAAGGGTCGGGTCAGTACAAATCAGTCACCATCCACACTTAGAAAAGGGTCGGGTTAGTACAAATCAGGAACCATCCACACTTAGAAAAGGGTCGGGTCAGTACAAATCAGTAACCATCCACACTTGGAAAAGGTTCGGGTCAGTACAAATCAGTGACCATCCACACTTAGAAAAGGTTCGGGTCAGTACAAATCAGTCACCATCCACACTGAGAAAAGCGTCGGGTCAGTACAAATCAGTCACCATCCACACTTAGAAAAGGGTCGGGTCAGTACAAATCAGTCACCATCCACACTTAGAAAAGGGTCGGGTCAGTACAAATTAGTCACCATCCACACTTAGAAAAGGGTCGGGTCAGTACAAATCAGTCACCATCCACACTTAGAAAAGGGTCGGGTCAGTACAAATCAGTAACCATCCACACTTAGAAAAGGGTGGGGTCAGCACAAATCAGTCACCATCCACACTTAGAAAATGGTCGGGTCAGTACAAATCAGTCACCATCCACACTTAGAAAAGGGTCGGGTCAGTACAAATCAGTCACCATCCACTCTTAGAAAAGGGTCGGTTCAGTACAAATCAGTAACCATCCACACTTAGAAAAGGTTCGGGTCAGTACAAATCAGTAACCATCCACACTAAGAAAAGGTTCGTGTCAGTACAAATCAGTAACCATCCACACTTAGAAAAGGGTCGGGTCAGTACAAATCAGTCACCATCCACACTTAGAAAAGGGTCGGGTCACTGCAAATCAGTCACCATCCACACTTAGAAAAGGTTCCGGTCAGTACAAATCAGTCACCATCCACACTTAGAAAAGGGTCGGGTCAGTACAAATCAGTAACCATCCACACTTAGAAAAGGGTCAGGTCAGTACAAATCAGTCACCATCCACACTTGGAAAAGTGTCGGGTCAGTACAAATCAGTCACCATCCACACGTGGAAAAGTTTCGGGTCAGTACAAATCAGTAACCATCCACACTTAGAAAAGGTTCAGGTCAGTACAAATCATTAACCATCCACACTTAGAAAAGGGTCGGGTCAGTACAAATCAGTCACCATCCACACTTAGAAAAGGTTCAGGTCAGTACAAATCAGTCACCATCCACACTTAGAAAAGGTTCGGGTCAGTACAAATCAGTCACCATCCACACTTAGAAAAGGGTCGGGTCAGTACAAATCAGTTACCATCCACACTTAGAAAAGGTTCAGGTCAGTACAAATCAGTCACCATCCACACTTAGAAAAGGTTCGGGTCAGTACAAATCAGTCACCATCCACACTTAGAAAAGGGTCGGGTCAGTACAAATCAGTTACCATCCACACTTAGAAAAGGTTCAGGTCAGTACAAATCATTCACCATCCACACTTGGAAAAGGGTCGGGTCAGTACAAATCAGTCACCATCCACAATTAGAAAAGGTTCGGGTCAGTACAAATCAGTCACCATCCACACTTAGAAAAGGGTCGGGTCAGTACAAATCAGTAACCATCCACATTTAGAAAAGGTTCGGGTCAGTACAAATCAGTCACCATCCACACTTAGAAAAGGGTTGGGTCAGTACAAATCAGTCACAATCCACACTTAGAAAAGGTTCGGGTCAGGACAAATCAGTCACCATCCACACTTAGAAAAGGGTCGGGTCAGTACAAATCAGTCACCATCCACACTTAGAAAAGGGTCGGGTCAGTACAAATCAGTAACCATTCACACTTAGAAAAGGGTCGGGTCAGTACAAATCAGTAACCATCCACGCTGAGAAAAGGGTCAGGTCAGTACAAATCAGTCACCATCCACACTTAGAAAAGGTTCGGGTCAGTACAAATCAGTAACCATCCACACATAGAAAAGGGTCGGGTCAGTACAACTCAGTAACCATCCACACTTAGAAAAGGTTCGGGTCAGTACAAATCAGTAACCATCCACACTTAGAAAAGGGTGGGGTCAGTACAAATCAGTCACCATCCACACTTAGAAAAGGGTCGGGTCAGTACAAATCAGTAACCATCCACACTTAGAAAAGGTTCAGGTCAGTACAAATCAGTCACCATCCACACTTAGAAAAGGGTCGGGGCAGTACAAATCAGTCACCATCCACACTTAGAAAAGGTTCGGGTCAGTACAAATCAGTAACCATCCACACTTAGAAAAGGGTCGGGTCAGTACAAATCAGTAACCATCCACACTGAGAAAAGGTTCAGGTCAGTACAAATCAGTCACCATCCACACTTAGAAAAGGTTCGGGTCAGTACAAATCAGTGACCATCCACACTTAGAAAAGGTTCGGGTCAGTACAAATCAGTCACCATCCACACTGAGAAAAGCGTCGGGTCAGTACAAATCAGTCACCATCCACACTTAGAAAAGGGTCGGGTCAGTACAAATCAGTCACCATCCACACTTAGAAAAGGGTCGGGTCAGTACAAATTAGTCACCATCCACACTTAGAAAAGGGTCGGGTCAGTACAAATCAGTCACCATCCACACTTAGAAAAGGGTCGGGTCAGTACAAATCAGTAACCATCCACACTTAGAAAAGGGTGGGGTCAGCACAAATCAGTCACCATCCACACTTAGAAAAGGGTCGGGTCAGTACAAATCAGTCACCATCCACACTTAGAAAAGGGTCGGGTCAGTACAAATCAGTCACCATCCACTCTTAGAAAAGGGTCGGTTCAGTACAAATCAGTAACCATCCACACTTAGAAAAGGTTCGGGTCAGTACAAATCAGTAACCATCCACACTAAGAAAAGGTTCGGGTCAGTACAAATCAGTAACCATCCACACTTAGAAAAGGTTCAGGTCAGTACAACTCAGTCACCATCCACACTTAGAAAAGGGTCGGGTCTGTACAAATCAGTAACCATCCACACTTAGAAAAGGGTCGGGTCAGTACAAATCAGTAACCATCCACACTTTGAAAAGGGTCGGGTCAGTACAAATCAGTCACCATCCACACTTCGAAAAGGGTCGGGTCAGTACAAATCAGTAACCATCCACACTTAGAAAAGGGTCGGGTCAGTACAAATCAGTCACCATCCACACTTAGAAAAGTGACGGGTCAGTAGTAATCAGTAACCATCCACAGTTAGAAAAGGGTCGGGTCAGTACAAATCAGTCACCATCCACACTTAGAAAAGGGTCGGGTCAGTACAAATCAGTTACCATCCACACTTAGAAAAGGTTCGGGTCAGTACAAATCAGTCACCATCCACACTTAGAAAAGGGTCAGGTCAGTACAAATCAGTCACCATCCACACTTAGAAAAGGGTCGGGTCAGTACAAATCAGTCACCATCCACACTTAGAAAAGGTTCGGGTCAGTACAAATCAGTCACCATCCACACTTAGAAAAGGTTCGGGTCAGTACAAATCAGGAACCATCCACACTTAGAAAAGGTTCAGGTCAGTACAAATCAGTCACCATCCACACTTAGAAAAGGGTCGGGTCAGTACAAATCAGTCACCATCCACACTTAGAATAGGGTCGGGTCAGTACAAATCAGTCACCATCCACACTTAGAAAAGGTTCGGGTCAGTACAAATCAGTCACCATCCTCACTTAGAAAAGTGTCGGGTCAGTACAAATCAGTCACCATCCACACTTAGAAAAGGTTCGGGTCAGTACAAATCAGTCACCATCCACACTTAGAAAAGGGTCGGGTCAGTACAAATCAGTCACCATCCACACTTAGAAAAGGGTCGGGTCAGTACAAATCAGTCACCATCCACACTTAGAAAAGGGTCGGGTCAGTACAAATCAGTCACCATCCACACTTAGAAAAGGTTCGGGTCAGTACAAATCAGTAACTATCCACACTTAGAAAAGGTTCAGGTCAGTACAAATCATTCACCATCCACACTTAGAAAAGGGTCGGTTCAGTACAAATCAGTCACCATCCACACTTAGAAAAGGGTCGGGTCAGTACAAATCAGTAACCATCCACACTTAGAAAAGGGTCGGGTCAGTACAAATCAGTCACCATCCACACTTCGAAAAGTGACGGGTCAGTAGTAATCAGTAACCATCCACACTTAGAAAAGGTTCCGGTCAGTACAAATCAGTCACCATCCACACTGAGAAAAGGTTCGGGTCAGTACAAATCAGTCACCATCCACACTTAGAAAAGGTTCAGGTCAGTACAAATCAGTCACCATCCACACTTAGAAAAGGGTCGGGTCATTACAAATCAGTCACCATCCACACTGAGAAAAGGTTCGGATCAGTACAAATCAGTAACCATCCACACTTAGAAAAGGTTCAGGTCAGTACAACTCAGTCACCATCCACACTTAGAAAAGGGTCGGGTCTGTACAAATCAGTAACCATCCACTCTTAGAAAAGGGTCGGGTCAGTACAAATCAGTAACCATCCACACTTAGAAAAGGCTCGGGTCAGTACAAATCAGTCACCATCCACACTTAGAAAAGGTTCGGGTCAGTACAAATCAGTCACCATCCACACTTAGAAAAGGTTCAGGTCAGTACAAATCAGTCACCATCCACACTTAGAAAAGGGTCGGGTCAGTACAAATCAGTCACCATCCACACTTAGAAAAGGGTCGGGTCAGTACAAATCAGTCACCATCCACACTTAGAAAAGGTTCGGGTCAGTACAAATCAGTCACCATCCTCACTTAGAAAAGTGTCGGGTCAGTACAAATCAGTCACCATCCACACTTAGAAAAGGTTCGGGTCAGTACAAATCAGTCACCATCCACACTTAGAAAAGGGTCGGGTCAGTACAAATCAGTCACCATCCACACTTAGAAAAGGGTTGGGTCAGTACAAATCAGTCACCATCCACACTAAGAAAAGGGTCGGGTCAGTACAAATCAGTCACCATCCACACTTAGAAAAGGTTCGGGTCAGTACAAATCAGTAACTATCCACACTTAGAAAAGGTTCAGGTCAGTACAAATCATTCACCATCCACACTTAGAAAAGGGTCGGTTCAGTACAAATCAGTCACCATCCACACTTAGAAAAGGGTCGGGTCAGTACAAATCAGTAACCATCCACACTTAGAAAAGGGTCGGGTCAGTACAAATCAGTCACCATCCACACTTCGAAAAGTGACGGGTCAGTAGTAATCAGTAACCATCCACACTTAGAAAAGGTTCCGGTCAGTACAAATCAGTCACCATCCACACTGAGAAAAGGTTCGGGTCAGTACAAATCAGTCACCATCCACACTTAGAAAAGGTTCAGGTCAGTACAAATCAGTCACCATCCACACTTAGAAAAGGGTCGGGTCATTACAAATCAGTCACCATCCACACTGAGAAAAGGTTCGGATCAGTACAAATCAGTAACCATCCACACTTAGAAAAGGTTCAGGTCAGTACAACTCAGTCACCATCCACACTTAGAAAAGGGTCGGCTCTGTACAAATCAGTAACCATCCACTCTTAGAAAAGGGTCGGGTCAGTACAAATCAGTCACCATCCACACTTAGAAAAGGGTCGGGTCAGTACAACTCAGTCACCATCCACACTTAGAAAAGGGTCGGGTCAGTACAAATCAGTCACCATCCACACTTAGAAAAGGGTCGGGTCAGTACAAATCAGTCACCATGCACACTTAGAAAAGGTTCGGGTCAGTACAAATCAGTCACCATCCTCACTTAGAAAAGTGTCGGGTCAGTACAAATCAGTCACCATCCACACTTAGAAAAGGTTCGGGTCAGTACAAATCAGTCACCATCCACACTTAGAAAAGGGTCGGATCAGTACAAATAAGTCACCATCCACACTTAGAAAAGGGTCGGGTCAGTACAAATCAGTCACCATCCACACTTAGAAAAGGTTCGGGTCAGTACAAATCAGTAACTATCCACACTTAGAAAAGGTTCAGGTCAGTACAAATCATTCACCATCCACACTTAGAAAAGGGTCGGGTCAGTACAAATCAGTCACCATCCACACTTAGAAAAGGGTCGGGTCAGTACAAATCAGTAACCATCCACACTTAGAAAAGGGTCGGGTCAGTACAAATCAGTCACCATCCACACTTCGAAAAGTGACGGGTCAGTAGTAATCAGTAACCATTAACACTTAGAAAAGGTTCCGGTCAGTACAAATCAGTCACCATCCACACTGAGAAAAGGTTCGGGTCAGTACAAATCAGTAACCATCCACACTTAGAAAAGGTTCAGGTCAGTACAAATCAGTCACCATCCACACTTAGAAAAGGGTCGGGTCATTACAAATCAGTCACCATCCACACTGAGAAAAGGTTCGGGTCAGTACAAATCAGTAACCATCCACACTTAGAAAAGGTTCAGGTCAGTACAACTCAGTCACCATCCACACTTAGAAAAGGGTCGGGTCAGTACAAATCAGTCACCATCCACACTTAGAAAAGGGTCGGGTCAGTACAAATCAGTCACCATCCACACCTCGAAAAGGTTCGGGTCAGTACAAATCAGTCACCATCCACACTTAGAAAAGGGTCGGGTCAGTACAAATCAGGAACCATCCACACTTAGAAAAGGTTCAGGTCAGTACAAATCAGTCACCATCCACACCTAGAAAAGGGTCGGGTCAGTACAAATCAGTCACCATCCACACTTAGAAAAAGGTCGGGTCAGTACAAATCAGTCACCATCCACACTTAGAAAAGGTTCGGGTCAGTACAAATCAGTCACCATCCACACTTAGAAAAGGGTCGGGTCAGTACAAATCAGTCACCATCCACACTTAGAAAAGGGTCGGGTCAGTACAAATCAGTCACCATCCACACTTAGAAAAGGGTCGGGTCAGTACAAATCAGTAACCATCCACACTTAGAAAAGGGTCGTGTCAGTACAAATCAGTCACCATCCACACTTAGAAAAGAGTCGGGTCAGTACAAATCAGTCACCATCCACTCTTAGAAAAGGTTCGGTTCAGTACAAATCAGTCACCATCCACACTTAGAAAAGGTTCAGGTCAGTACAAATCAGTAACCATCCACACTTAGAAAAGGTTCAGGTCAGGACAAATCAGCAACCATCCACACTTAGAAAAGGTTCCGGTCAGTACAAATCAGTCACCATCCACACTTAGAAAAGGTTCAGGTCAGTACAAATCAGTAACCATCCACACTTAGAAAAGGTTCGGGTCAGGACAAATCAGCAACCATCCACACTTAGAAAAGGGTCGGGTCAGTACAAATCAGTAACCATCCACACTTAGAAAAGGTTCGGGTCAGTACAAATCAGTCACCATCCACACTTAGAAGAGTGTCGGGTCAGTACAAATCATTCACCATCCACACTTAGAAAAGGGTCGGGTCAGTACAAATCAGTCACCATCCACACTTAGAAAAGGGTCGGGTTAGTACAAATCAGGAACCATCCACACTTAGAAAAGGGTCGGGTCAGTACAAATCAGTAACCATCCACACTTGGAAAAGGTTCGGGTCAGTACAAATCAGTGACCATCCACACTTAGAAAAGGTTCGGGTCAGTACAAATCAGTCACCATCCACACTGAGAAAAGCGTCGGGTCAGTACAAATCAGTCACCATCCACACTTAGAAAAGGGTCGGGTCAGTACAAATCAGTCACCATCCACACTTAGAAAAGGGTCGGGTCAGTACAAATTAGTCACCATCCACACTTAGAAAAGGGTCGGGTCAGTACAAATCAGTCACCATCCACACTTAGAAAAGGGTCGGGTCAGTACAAATCAGTAACCATCCACACTTAGAAAAGGGTGGGGTCAGCACAAATCAGTCACCATCCACACTTAGAAAATGGTCGGGTCAGTACAAATCAGTCACCATCCACACTTAGAAAAGGGTCGGGTCAGTACAAATCAGTCACCATCCACTCTTAGAAAAGGGTCGGTTCAGTACAAATCAGTAACCATCCACACTTAGAAAAGGTTCGGGTCAGTACAAATCAGTAACCATCCACACTAAGAAAAGGTTCGGGTCAGTACAAATCAGTAACCATCCACACTTAGAAAAGGGTCGGGTCAGTACAAATCAGTCACCATCCACACTTAGAAAAGGGTCGGGTCACTGCAAATCAGTCACCATCCACACTTAGAAAAGGTTCCGGTCAGTACAAATCAGTCACCATCCACACTTAGAAAAGGGTCGGGTCAGTACAAATCAGTAACCATCCACACTTAGAAAAGGGTCAGGTCAGTACAAATCAGTCACCATCCACACTTGGAAAAGTGTCGGGTCAGTACAAATCAGTCACCATCCACACGTGGAAAAGTTTCGGGTCAGTACAAATCAGTAACCATCCACACTTAGAAAAGGTTCAGGTCAGTACAAATCATTAACCATCCACACTTAGAAAAGGGTCGGGTCAGTACAAATCAGTCACCATCCACACTTAGAAAAGGTTCAGGTCAGTACAAATCAGTCACCATCCACACTTAGAAAAGGTTCGGGTCAGTACAAATCAGTCACCATCCACACTTAGAAAAGGGTCGGGTCAGTACAAATCAGTTACCATCCACACTTAGAAAAGGTTCAGGTCAGTACAAATCAGTCACCATCCACACTTAGAAAAGGTTCGGGTCAGTACAAATCAGTCACCATCCACACTTAGAAAAGGGTCGGGTCAGTACAAATCAGTTACCATCCACACTTAGAAAAGGTTCAGGTCAGTACAAATCAGTAACCATCCACACTTGGAAAAGGGTCGGGTCAGTACAAATCAGTCACCATCCACAATTAGAAAAGGTTCGGGTCAGTACAAATCAGTCACCATCCACACTTAGAAAAGGGTCGGGTCAGTACAAATCAGTAACCATCCACATTTAGAAAAGGTTCGGGTCAGTACAAATCAGTCACCATCCACACTTAGAAAAGGGTTGGGTCAGTACAAATCAGTCACAATCCACACTTAGAAAAGGTTCGGGTCAGGACAAATCAGTCACCATCCACACTTAGAAAAGGGTCGGGTCAGTACAAATCAGTCACCATCCACACTTAGAAAAGGGTCGGGTCAGTACAAATCAGTAACCATTCACACTTAGAAAAGGGTCGGGTCAGTACAAATCAGTAACCATCCACGCTGAGAAAAGGGTCAGGTCAGTACAAATCAGTCACCATCCACACTTAGAAAAGGTTCGGGTCAGTACAAATCAGTAACCATCCACACATAGAAAAGGGTCGGGTCAGTACAAATCAGTAACCATCCACACTTAGAAAAGGTTCGGGTCAGTACAAATCAGTAACCATCCACACTTAGAAAAGGGTGGGGTCAGTACAAATCAGTCACCATCCACACTTAGAAAAGGGTCGGGTCAGTACAAATCAGTAACCATCCACACTTAGAAAAGGTTCAGGTCAGTACAAATCAGTCACCATCCACACTTAGAAAAGGGTCGGGGCAGTACAAATCAGTCACCATCCACACTTAGAAAAGGTTCGGGTCAGTACAAATCAGTAACCATCCACACTTAGAAAAGGGTCGGGTCAGTACAAATCAGTAACCATCCACACTGAGAAAAGGATCAGGTCAGTACAAATCAGTCACCATCCACACTTAGAAAAGGTTCGGGTCAGTACAAATCAGTGACCATCCACACTTAGAAAAGGTTCGGGTCAGTACAAATCAGTCACCATCCACACTGAGAAAAGCGTCGGGTCAGTACAAATCAGTCACCATCCACACTTAGAAAAGGGTCGGGTCAGTACAAATCAGTCACCATCCACACTTAGAAAAGGGTCGGGTCAGTACAAATTAGTCACCATCCACACTTAGAAAAGGGTCGGGTCAGTACAAATCAGTCACCATCCACACTTAGAAAAGGGTCGGGTCAGTACAAATCAGTAACCATCCACACTTAGAAAAGGGTGGGGTCAGCACAAATCAGTCACCATCCACACTTAGAAAAGGGTCGGGTCAGTACAAATCAGTCACCATCCACACTTAGAAAAGGGTCGGGTCAGTACAAATCAGTCACCATCCACTCTTAGAAAAGGGTCGGTTCAGTACAAATCAGTAACCATCCACACTTAGAAAAGGTTCGGGTCAGTACAAATCAGTAACCATCCACACTAAGAAAAGGTTCGGGTCAGTACAAATCAGTAACCATCCACACTTAGAAAAGGTTCAGGTCAGTACAACTCAGTCACCATCCACACTTAGAAAAGGGTCGGGTCTGTACAAATCAGTAACCATCCACACTTAGAAAAGGGTCGGGTCAGTACAAATCAGTAACCATCCACACTTTGAAAAGGGTCGGGTCAGTACAAATCAGTCACCATCCACACTTAGAAAAGGGTCGGGTCAGTACAAATCAGTAACCATCCACACTTAGAAAAGGGTCGGGTCAGTACAAATCAGTCACCATCCACACTTAGAAAAGTGACGGGTCAGTAGTAATCAGTAACCATCCACAGTTAGAAAAGGGTCGGGTCAGTACAAATCAGTCACCATCCACACTTAGAAAAGGGTCGGGTCAGTACAAATCAGTTACCATCCACACTTAGAAAAGGTTCGGGTCAGTACAAATCAGTCACCATCCACACTTAGAAAAGGGTCAGGTCAGTACAAATCAGTCACCATCCACACTTAGAAAAGGGTCGGGTCAGTACAAATCAGTCACCATCCACACTTAGAAAAAGTTCGGGTCAGTACAAATCAGTCACCATCCACACTTAGAAAAGGTTCGGGTCAGTACAAATCAGGAACCATCCACACTTAGAAAAGGTTCAGGTCAGTACAAATCAGTCACCATCCACACTTAGAAAAGGGTCGGGTCAGTACAAATCAGTCACCATCCACACTTAGAAAAGGGTCGGGTCAGTACAAATCAGTCACCATCCACACTTAGAAAAGGTTCGGGTCAGTACAAATCAGTCACCATCCACACTTAGAAAAGTGTCGGGTCAGTACAAATCAGTCACCATCCACACTTAGAAAAGGTTCGGGTCAGTACAAATCAGTCACCATCCACACTTAGAAAAGGGTCGGGTCAGTACAAATCAGTCACCATCCACACTTAGAAAAGGGTCGGGTCAGTACAAATCAGTCACCATCCACACTTAGAAAAGGGTCGGGTCAGTACAAATCAGTCACCATCCACACTTAGAAAAGGTTCGGGTCAGTACAAATCAGTAACTATCCACACTTAGAAAAGGTTCAGGTCAGTACAAATCATTCACCATCCACACTTAGAAAAGGGTCGGTTCAGTACAAATCAGTCACCATCCACACTTAGAAAAGGGTCGGGTCAGTACAAATCAGTAACCATCCACACTTAGAAAAGGGTCGGGTCAGTACAAATAAGTCACCATCCACACTTCGAAAAGTGACGGGTCAGTAGTAATCAGTAACCATCCACACTTAGAAAAGGTTCCGGTCAGTACAAATCAGTCACCATCCACACTGAGAAAAGGTTCGGGTCAGTACAAATCAGTCACCATCCACACTTAGAAAAGGTTCAGGTCAGTACAAATCAGTCACCATCCACACTTAGAAAAGGGTCGGGTCATTACAAATCAGTCACCATCCACACTGAGAAAAGGTTCGGATCAGTACAAATCAGTAACCATCCACACTTAGAAAAGGTTCAGGTCAGTACAACTCAGTCACCATCCACACTTAGAAAAGGGTCGGGTCTGTACAAATCAGTAACCATCCACTCTTAGAAAAGGGTCTGGTCAGTACAAATCAGTAACCATCCACACTTAGAAAAGGCTCGGGTCAGTACAAATCAGTCACCATCCACACTTAGAAAAGGTTCGGGTCAGTACAAATCAGTCACCATCCACACTTAGAAAAGGGTCGGGTCAGTACAACTCAGTCACCATCCACACTTAGAAAAGGGTCGGCTCAGTACAAATCAGTCACCATCCACACTTAGAAAAGGGTCGGGTCAGTACAAATCAGTCACCATGCACACTTAGAAAAGGTTCGGGTCAGTACAAATCAGTCACCATCCTCACTTAGAAAAGTGTCGGGTCAGTACAAATCAGTCACCATCCACACTTAGAAAAGGTTCGGGTCAGTACAAATCAGTCACCATCCACAATTAGAAAAGGGTCGGATCAGTACAAATAAGTCACCATCCACACTTAGAAAAGGGTCGGGTCAGTACAAATCAGTCACCATCCACACTTAGAAAAGGGTCGGGTCAGTACAAATCAGTCACCATCCACACTTAGAAAAGGTTCGGGTCAGTACAAATCAGTAACTATCCACACTTAGAAAAGGTTCAGGTCAGTACAAATCATTCACCATCCACACTTAGAAAAGGGTCGGGTCAGTACAAATCAGTCACCATCCACACTTAGAAAAGGGTCGGGTCAGTACAAATCAGTAACCATCCACACTTAGAAAAGGGTCGGGTCAGTACAAATCAGTCACCATCCACACTTCGAAAAGTGACGGGTCAGTAGTAATCAGTAACCATTAACACTTAGAAAAGGTTCCGGTCAGTACAAATCAGTCACCATCCACACTGAGAAAAGGTTCGGGTCAGTACAAATCAGTCACCATCCACACTTAGAAAAGGTTCAGGTCAGTACAAATCAGTCACCATCCACACTTAGAAAAGGGTCGGGTCATTACAAATCAGTCACCATCCACACTGAGAAAAGGTTCGGGTCAGTACAAATCAGTAACCATCCACACTTAGAAAAGGTTCAGGTCAGTACAACTCAGTCACCATCCACACTTAGAAAAGGGTCGGGTCAGTACAAATCAGTCACCATCCACACTTAGAAAAGGGTCGGGTCAGTACAAATCAGTCACCATCCACACCTCGAAAAGGTTCGGGTCAGTACAAATCAGTCACCATCCACACTTAGAAAAGGGTCGGGTCAGTACAAATCAGGAACCATCCACACTTAGAAAAGGTTCAGGTCAGTACAAATCAGTCACCATCCACACCTAGAAAAGGGTCGGGTCAGTACAAATCAGTCACCATCCACACTTAGAAAAGGGTCGGGTCAGTACAAATCAGTCACCATCCACACTTAGAAAAGGTTCGGGTCAGTACAAATCAGTCACCATCCACACTTAGAAAAGGGTCGGGTCAGTACAAATCAGTCACCATCCACACTTAGAAAAGGGTCGGGTCAGTACAAATCAGTCACCATCCACACTTAGAAAAGGGTCGGGTCAGTACAAATCAGTAACCATCCACACTTAGAAAAGGGTCGTGTCAGTACAAATCAGTCACCATCCACACTTAGAAAAGAGTCGGGTCAGTACAAATCAGTCACCATCCACTCTTAGAAAAGGTTCGGTTCAGTACAAATCAGTCACCATCCACACTTAGAAAAGGTTCAGGTCAGTACAAATCAGTAACCATCCACACTTAGAAAAGGTTCGGGTCAGGACAAATCAGCAACCATCCACACTTAGAAAAGGTTCCGGTCAGTACAAATCAGTCACCATCCACACTTAGAAAAGGTTCAGGTCAGTACAAATCAGTAACCATCCACACTTAGAAAAGGTTCGGGTCAGGACAAATCAGCAACCATCCACACTTAGAAAAGGGTCGGGTCAGTACAAATCAGTAACCATCCACACTTAGAAAAGGGTCGGGTCAGTACAAATCAGTCACCATCCACACTTAGAAAAGGGTCGGGTCAGTACAAATCAGTAACCATCCACACTTAGAAAAGGGTCGGGTCAGTACAAATCAGTCACCATCCACACTTCGAAAAGTGACGGGTCAGTAGTAATCAGTAACCATTAACACTTAGAAAAGGTTCCGGTCAGTACAAATCAGTCACCATCCACACTGAGAAAAGGTTCGGGTCAGTACAAATCAGTCACCATCCACACTTAGAAAAGGTTCAGGTCAGTACAAATCAGTCACCATCCACACTTAGAAAAAGGTCGGGTCATTACAAATCAGTCACCATCCACACTGAGAAAAGGTTCGGGTCAGTACAAATCAGTAACCATCCACACTTAGAAAAGGTTCAGGTCAGTACAACTCAGTCACCATCCACACTTAGAAAAGGGTCGGGTCAGTACAAATCAGTCACAATCCACACTTAGAAAAGGGTCGGGTCAGTACAAATCAGTCACCATCCACACCTCGAAAAGGTTCGGGTCAGTACAAATCAGTCACCATCCACACTTAGAAAAGGGTCGGGTCAGTACAAATCAGGAACCATCCACACTTAGAAAAGGTTCAGGTCAGTACAAATCAGTCACCATCCACACCTAGAAAAGGGTCGGGTCAGTACAAATCAGTCACCATCCACACTTAGAAAAGGGTCGGGTCAGTACAAATCAGTCACCATCCACACTTAGAAAAGGTTCGGGTCAGTACAAATCAGTCACCATCCACACTTAGAAAAGGGTCGGGTCAGTACAAATCAGTCACCATCCACACTTAGAAAAGGGTCGGGTCAGTACAAATCAGTAACCATCCACACTTAGAAAAGGGTCGTGTCAGTACAAATCAGTCACCATCCACACTTAGAAAAGAGTCGGGTCAGTACAAATCAGTCACCATCCACTCTTAGAAAAGGTTCGGTTCAGTACAAATCAGTCACCATCCACACTTAGAAAAGGTTCAGGTCAGTACAAATCAGTAACCATCCACACTTAGAAAAGGTTCGGGTCAGGACAAATCAGCAACCATCCACACTTAGAAAAGGTTCCGGTCAGTACAAATCAGTCACCATCCACACTTAGAAAAGGTTCAGGTCAGTACAAATCAGTAACCATCCACACTTAGAAAAGGTTCGGGTCAGGACAAATCAGCAACCATCCACACTTAGAAAAGGGTCGGGTCAGTACAAATCAGTAACCATCCACACTTAGAAAAGGTTCGGGTCATTACAAATCAGTCACCATCCACACTTAGAAGAGTGTCGGGTCAGTACAAATCATTCACCATCCACACTTAGAAAAGGGTCGGGTCAGTACAAATCAGTCACCATCCACACTTAGAAAAGGGTCGGGTTAGTACAAATCAGGAACCATCCACACTTAGAAAAGGGTCGGGTCAGTACAAATCAGTAACCATCCACACTTAGAAAAGGGTCGGGTCATTACAAATCAGTCACCATCCACACTGAGAAAAGGTTCGGGTCAGTACAAATCAGTAACCATCCACACTTAGAAAAGGTTCAGGTCAGTACAACTCAGTCACCATCCACACTTAGAAAAGGGTCGGGTCAGTACAAATCAGTCACCATCCACACTTAGAAAAGGGTCGGGTCAGTACAAATCAGTCACCATCCACACCTCGAAAAGGTTCGGGTCAGTACAAATCAGTCACCATCCACACTTAGAAAAGGGTCGGGTCAGTACAAATCAGGAACCATCCACACTTAGAAAAGGTTCAGGTCAGTACAAATCAGTCACCATCCACACCTAGAAAAGGGTCGGGTCAGTACAAATCAGTCACCATCCACACTTAGAAAAGGGTCGGGTCAGTACAAATCAGTCACCATCCACACTTAGAAAAGGTTCGGGTCAGTACAAATCAGTCACCATCCACACTTAGAAAAGGGTCGGGTCAGTACAAATCAGTCACCATCCACACTTAGAAAAGGGTCGGGTCAGTACAAATCAGTCACCATCCACACTTAGAAAAGGGTCGTGTCAGTACAAATCAGTCACCATCCACACTTAGAAAAGAGTCGGGTCAGTACAAATCAGTCACCATCCACTCTTAGAAAAGGTTCGGTTCAGTACAAATCAGTCACCATCCACACTTAGAAAAGGTTCAGGTCAGTACAAATCAGTAACCATCCACACTTAGAAAAGGTTCGGGTCAGGACAAATCAGCAACCATCCACACTTAGAAAAGGTTCCGGTCAGTACAAATCAGTCACCATCCACACTTAGAAAAGGTTCAGGTCAGTACAAATCAGTAACCATCCACACTTAGAAAAGGTTCGGGTCAGGACAAATCAGCAACCATCCACACTTGGAAAAGGGTCGGGTCAGTACAAATCAGTAACCATCCACACTTAGAAAAGGTTCGGGTCAGTACAAATCAGTCACCATCCACACTTAGAAGAGTGTCGGGTCAGTACAAATCATTCACCATCCACACTTAGAAAAGGGTCGGGTCAGTACAAATCAGTCACCATCCACACTTAGAAAAGGGTCGGGTTAGTACAAATCAGGAACCATCCACACTTAGAAAAGGGTCGGGTCAGTACAAATCAGTAACCATCCACACTTGGAAAAGGTTCGGGTCAGTACAAATCAGTGACCATCCACACTTAGAAAAGGTTCGGGTCAGTACAAATCAGTCACCATCCACACTGAGAAAAGCGTCGGGTCAGTACAAATCAGTCACCATCCACACTTAGAAAAGGGTCGGGTCAGTACAAATCAGTCACCATCCACACTTAGAAAAGGGTCGGGTCAGTACAAATTAGTCACCATCCACACTTAGAAAAGGGTCGGGTCAGTACAAATCAGTCACCATCCACACTTAGAAAAGGGTCGGGTCAGTACAAATCAGTTACCATCCACACTTAGAAAAGGTTCAGGTCAGTACAAATCAGTCACCATCCACACTTAGAAAAGGTTCGGGTCAGTACAAATCAGTCACCATCCACACTTAGAAAAGGGTCGGGTCAGTACAAATCAGTTACCATCCACACTTAGAAAAGGTTCAGGTCAGTACAAATCAGTAACCATCCACACTTGGAAAAGGGTCGGGTCAGTACAAATCAGTCACCATCCACAATTAGAAAAGGTTCGGGTCAGTACAAATCAGTCACCATCCACACTTAGAAAAGGGTCGGGTCAGTACAAATCAGTAACCATCCACATTTAGAAAAGGTTCGGGTCAGTACAAATCAGTCACCATCCACACTTAGAAAAGGGTTGGGTCAGTACAAATCAGTCACAATCCACACTTAGAAAAGGTTCGGGTCAGGACAAATCAGTCACCATCCACACTTAGAAAAGGGTCGGGTCAGTACAAATCAGTCACCATCCACACTTAGAAAAGGGTCGGGTCAGTACAAATCAGTAACCATTCACACTTAGAAAAGGGTCGGGTCAGTACAAATCAGTAACCATCCACGCTGAGAAAAGGGTCAGGTCAGTACAAATCAGTCACCATCCACACTTAGAAAAGGTTCGGGTCAGTACAAATCAGTAACCATCCACACATAGAAAAGGGTCGGGTCAGTACAAATCAGTAACCATCCACACTTAGAAAAGGTTCGGGTCAGTACAAATCAGTAACCATCCACACTTAGAAAAGGGTGGGGTCAGTACAAATCAGTCACCATCCACACTTAGAAAAGGGTCGGGTCAGTACAAATCAGTAACCATCCACACTTAGAAAAGGTTCAGGTCAGTACAAATCAGTCACCATCCACACTTAGAAAAGGGTCGGGGCAGTACAAATCAGTCACCATCCACACTTAGAAAAGGTTCGGGTCAGTACAAATCAGTAACCATCCACACTTAGAAAAGGGTCGGGTCAGTACAAATCAGTAACCATCCACACTGAGAAAAGGTTCAGGTCAGTACAAATCAGTCACCATCCACACTTAGAAAAGGTTCGGGTCAGTACAAATCAGTGACCATCCACACTTAGAAAAGGTTCGGGTCAGTACAAATCAGTCACCATCCACACTGAGAAAAGCGTCGGGTCAGTACAAATCAGTCACCATTCACTTAGAAAAGGGTCGGGTCAGTACAAATCAGTCACCATCCACACTTAGAAAAGGGTCGGGTCAGTACAAATTAGTCACCATCCACACTTAGAAAAGGGTCGGGTCAGTACAAATCAGTCACCATCCACACTTAGAAAAGGGTCGGGTCAGTACAAATCAGTAACCATCCACACTTAGAAAAGGGTGGGGTCAGCACAAATCAGTCACCATCCACACTTAGAAAAGGGTCGGGTCAGTACAAATCAGTCACCATCCACACTTAGAAAAGGGTCGGGTCAGTACAAATCAGTCACCATCCACTCTTAGAAAAGGGTCGGTTCAGTACAAATCAGTAACCATCCACACTTAGAAAAGGTTCGGGTCAGTACAAATCAGTAACCATCCACACTAAGAAAAGGTTCGGGTCAGTACAAATCAGTAACCATCCACACTTAGAAAAGGGTCGGGTCAGTACAAATCAGTAACCATCCACACTTAGAAAAGGGTCGGGTCAGTACAAATCAGTCACCATCCACACTTAGAAAAGGGTCGGGTCACTGCAAATCAGTCACCATCCACACTTAGAAAAGGTTCCGGTCAGTACAAATCAGTCACCATCCACACTTAGAAAAGGGTCGGGTCAGTACAAATCAGTAACCATCCACACTTAGAAAAGGGTCAGGTCAGTACAAATCAGTCACCATCCACACTTGGAAAAGTGTCGGGTCAGTACAAATCAGTCACCATCCACACGTGGAAAAGTTTCGGGTCAGTACAAATCAGTAACCATCCACACTTAGAAAAGGTTCAGGTCAGTACAAATCATTAACCATCCACACTTAGAAAAGGGTCGGGTCAGTACAAATCAGTCACCATCCACACTTAGAAAAGGTTCAGGTCAGTACAAATCAGTCACCATCCACACTTAGAAAAGGTTCGGGTCAGTACAAATCAGTCACCATCCACACTTAGAAAAGGGTCGGGTCAGTACAAATCAGTTACCATCCACACTTAGAAAAGGTTCAGGTCAGTACAAATCAGTCACCATCCACACTTAGAAAAGGTTCGGGTCAGTACAAATCAGTCACCATCCACACTTAGAAAAGGGTCGGGTCAGTACAAATCAGTTACCATCCACACTTAGAAAAGGTTCAGGTCAGTACAAATCAGTAACCATCCACACTTGGAAAAGGGTCGGGTCAGTACAAATCAGTCACCATCCACAATTAGAAAAGGTTCGGGTCAGTACAAATCAGTCACCATCCACACTTAGAAAAGGGTCGGGTCAGTACAAATCAGTAACCATCCACATTTAGAAAAGGTTCGGGTCAGTACAAATCAGTCACCATCCACACTTAGAAAAGGGTTGGGTCAGTACAAATCAGTCACAATCCACACTTAGAAAAGGTTCGGGTCAGGACAAATCAGTCACCATCCACACTTAGAAAAGGGTCGGGTCAGTACAAATCAGTCACCATCCACACTTAGAAAAGGGTCGGGTCAGTACAAATCAGTAACCATTCACACTTAGAAAAGGGTCGGGTCAGTACAAATCAGTAACCATCCACGCTGAGAAAAGGGTCAGGTCAGTACAAATCAGTCACCATCCACACTTAGAAAAGGTTCGGGTCAGTACAAATCAGTAACCATCCACACATAGAAAAGGGTCGGGTCAGTACAAATCAGTAACCATCCACACTTAGAAAAGGTTCGGGCCAGTACAAATCAGTAACCATCCACACTTAGAAAAGGGTGGGGTCAGTGCAAATCAGTCACCATCCACACTTAGAAAAGGGTCGGGTCAGTACAAATCAGTAACCATCCACACTTAGAAAAGGTTCAGGTCAGTACAAATCAGTCACCATCCACACTTAGAAAAGGGTCGGGGCAGTACAAATCAGTCACCATCCACACTTAGAAAAGGTTCGGGTCAGTACAAATCAGTAACCATCCACACTTAGAAAAGGGTCGGGTCAGTACAAATCAGTAACCATCCACACTGAGAAAAGGTTCAGGTCAGTACAAATCAGTCACCATCCACACTTAGAAAAGGTTCGGGTCAGTACAAATCAGTAACCATCCACACTTAGAAAAGGGTCGGGTCAGTACCAATCAGTCACCATCCACACTTAGAAAAGGGTCGGGTCAGTACAAATCAGTCACCATCCACACTTAGAAAAGGGTCGGGTCAGTACAAATCAGTCACCATCCACACTTAGAAAAGGGTCGGGTGAGTACAAATCAGGAACCATCCACACTTAGAAAAGGGTCGGGTCAGTACAAATCAGTCACCATCCACACTTAGAAAAGGGTCGGGTCAATACAAATCATTCACAATCCACACTTAGAAAAGGGTCGGGTCAGTACAAATCAGTCACCATCCACACTTAGAAAAGGGTCGGGTCAGTACAAATCAGTCACCATCCACACTTCGAAAAGTGACGGGTCAGTCGTAATCAGTAACCATCCACACTTAGAAAAGGTTCCGGTCAGTACAAATCAGTCACCATCCACATTGAGAAAAGGTTCGGGTCAGTACAAATCAGTCACCATCCACACTTAGAAAAGGTTCAGGTCAGTACAAATCAGTCACCATCCACACTTAGAAAAGGGTCGGGTCATTACAAATCAGTCACCATCCACACTGAGAAAAGGTTCGGGTCAGTACAAATCAGTAACCATCCACACTTAGAAAAGGTTCAGGTCAGTACAACTCAGTCACCATCCACACTGAGAAATGGGTCGGGTCTGTACAAATCAGTAACCATCCACACTTAGAAAAGGGTCGGGTCAGTACAAATCAGTAACCATGCACACTTAGAAAAGGGTCGGGTCAGTACAAATCAGTCACCATCCACACTTAGAAAAGGGTCGGGTCAGTACAAATCAGTAACCATCCACACTTAGAAAAGGGTCGGGTCAGTACAAATCAGTCACCATCCACACTTAGAAAAGTGACGGGTCAGTAGTAATCAGTAACCATCCACAGTTAGAAAAGGGTCGGGTCAGTACAAATCAGTCACCATCCACACTTAGAAAAGGGTCGGGTCAGTACAAATCAGTTACCATCCACACTTAGAAAAGGTTCGGGTCAGTACAAATCAGTCACCATCCACACTTAGAAAAGGGTCGGGTCAGTACAAATCAGTCACCATCCACACTTAGAAAAGGGTCGGGTCAGTACAAATCAGTCACCATCCACACTTAGAAAAGGTTCGGGTCAGTACAAATCAGTCACCATCCACACTTAGAAAAGGTTCGGGTCAGTACAAATCAGGAACCATCCACAGTTAGAAAAGGTTCAGGTCAGTACAAATCAGTCACCATCCACACTTAGAAAAGGGTCGGGTCAGTACAAATCAGTCACCATCCACACTTAGAAAAGGGTCGGGTCAGTACAAATCAGTCACCATCCACACTTAGAAAAGGTTCGGGTCAGTACAAATCAGTCACCATCCTCACTTAGAAAAGTGTCGGGTCAGTACAAATCAGTCACCATCCACACTTAGAAAAGGTTCGGGTCAGTACAAATCAGTCACCATCCACACTTAGAAAAGGGTCGGGTCAGTACAAATCAGTCACCATCCACACTTAGAAAAGGGTCGGGTCAGTACAAATCAGTCACCATCCACACTTAGAAAAGGGTCGGGTCAGTACAAATCAGTCACCATCCACACTTAGAAAAGGTTCGGGTCAGTACAAATCAGTAACTATCCACACTTAGAAAAGGTTCAGGTCAGTACAAATCATTCACCATCCACACTTAGAAAAGGGTCGGGTCAGTACAAATCAGTCACCATCCACACTTAGAAAAGGGTCGGGTCAGTACAAATCAGTAACCATCCACACTTAGAAAAGGGTCGGGTCAGTACAAATCAGTCACCATCCACACTTCGAAAAGTGACGGTTCAGTAGTAATCAGTAACCATCCACACTTAGAAAAGGTTCCGGTCAGTACAAATCAGTCACCATCCACACTTAGAAAAGGGTCGGGTCAGTACAAATCAGTCACCATCCACACTTAGAAAATGTTCGGGTCAGTACAAATCAGTAACTATCCACACTTAGAAAAGGTTCAGGTCAGTACAAATCAGTCACCATCCACACTTAGAAAAGGTTCAGGTCAGTACAAATCAGTAACCATTCACACTTAGAAAAGGGTCGGGTCAGTACAAATCAGTCACCATCCACACTTCTAAAAGTTTCGGGTCAGTACAAATCAGTCACCATCCACACTTAGAAAAGGGTCGGGTCAGTACAAATCAGTCACCATCCACACTTAGAAAAGGGTCGGGTCAGTACAAATCATTCACCATCCACACTTAGAAAAGGTTCGGGTCAGTACAAATCAGTCACCATCCACACTTAGAAAAGGGTCGGGTCAGTACAAATCAGTAACCATCCACACTTAGAAAAGGTTCGGGTCAGGACAAATCAGCAACCATCCACACTTAGAAAAGGGTCGGGTCAGTACAAATCAGTAACCATCCACACTTAGAAAAGGTTCGGGTCAGTACAAATCAGTCACCATCCACACTTAGAAAAGGGTCGGGTCAGTACAAATCAGTCACCATCCACACTTAGAAAAGGGTCGGGTCAGTACAAATCAGTCACCATCCACACTTAGAAAAGGGTCGGGTCAGTACAAATCAGTAACCATCCACACTTAGAAAAGGGTCGTGTCAGTACAAATCAGTCACCATCCACACTTAGAAAAGAGTCGGGTCAGTACAAATCAGTCACCATCCACTCTTAGAAAAGGTTCGGTTCAGTACAAATCAGTCACCATCCACACTTCGAAAAGTGACGGTTCAGTAGTAATCAGTAACCATCCACACTTAGAAAAGGTTCCGGTCAGTACAAATCAGTCACCATCCACACTGAGAAAAGGTTCGGGTCAGTACAAATCAGTCACCATCCACACTTAGAAAAGGTTCAGGTCAGTACAAATCAGTCACCATCCACACTGAGAAAAGGTTCGGATCAGTACAAATCAGTAACCATCCACACTTAGAAAAGGTTCAGGTCAGTACAACTCAGTCACCATCCACACTTAGAAAAGGGTCGGGTCTGTACAAATCAGTGACCATCCACTCTTAGAAAAGGGTCGGGTCAGTACAAATCAGTAACGATCCACACTTAGAAAAGGCTCGGGTCAGTACAAATCAGTCACCATCCACACTTAGAAAAGGTTCGGGTCAGTACAAATCAGTCACCATCCACTCTTAGAAAAGGGTCGGGTCAGTACAACTCAGTCACCATCCACACTTAGAAAAGGTTCGGGTCAGTACAAATCAGTCACCATCCACACTTAGAAAAGGGTCGGGTCAGTACAAATCAGTCACCATGCACACTTAGAAAAGGTTCGGGTCAGTACAAATCAGTCACCATCCTCACTTAGAAAAGTGTCGGGTCATTACAAATCAGTCACCATCCACACTTAGAAAAGGTTCGGGTCAGTACAAATCAGTCACCATCCACACTTAGAAAAGGGTCGGATCAGTACAAATAAGTCACCATCCACACTTAGAAAAGGGTCGGGTCAGTACAAATCAGTCACCATCCACACTTAGAAAAGGGTCGGGTCAGTACAAATCAGTCACCATCCACACTTAGAAAAGGTTCGGGTCAGTACAAATCAGTAACTATCCACACTTAGAAAAGGTTCAGGTCAGTACAAATCATTCACCATCCACATTGAGAAAAGGTTCGGGTCAGTACAAATCAGTCACCATCCACACTTAGAAAAGGTTCAGGTCAGTACAAATCAGTCACCATCCACACTTAGAAAAGGGTCGGGTCATTACAAATCAGTCACCATCCACACTGAGAAAAGGTTCGGGTCAGTACAAATCAGTAACCATCCACACTTAGAAAAGGTTCAGGTCAGTACAACTCAGTCACCATCCACACTTAGAAAAGGGTCGGGTCTGTACAAATCAGTAACCATCCACACTTAGAAAAGGGTCGGGTCAGTACAAATCAGTAACCATGCACACTTAGAAAAGGGTCGGGTCAGTACAAATCAGTCACCATCCACACTTAGAAAAGGGTCGGGTCAGTACAAATCAGTAACCATCCACACTTAGAAAAGGGTCGGGTCAGTACAAATCAGTCACCATCCACACTTAGAAAAGTGACGGGTCAGTAGTAATCAGTAACCATCCACAGTTAGAAAAGGGTCGGGTCAGTACAAATCAGTCACCATCCACACTTAGAAAAGGGTCGGGTCAGTACAAATCAGTTACCATCCACACTTAGAAAAGGTTCGGGTCAGTACAAATCAGTCACCATCCACACTTAGAAAAGGGTCGGGTCAGTACAAATCAGTCACCATCCACACTTAGAAAAGGGTCGGGTCAGTACAAATCAGTCACCATCCACACTTAGAAAAGGTTCGGGTCAGTACAAATCAGTCACCATCCACACTTAGAAAAGGTTCGGGTCAGTACAAATCAGGAACCATCCACAGTTAGAAAAGGTTGAGGTCAGTACAAATCAGTCACCATCCACACTTAGAAAAGGGTCGGGTCAGTACAAATCAGTCACCATCCACACTTAGAAAAGGGTCGGGTCAGTACAAATCAGTCACCATCCACACTTAGAAAAGGTTCGGGTCAGTACAAATCAGTCACCATCCTCACTTAGAAAAGTGTCGGGTCAGTACAAATCAGTCACCATCCACACTTAGAAAAGGTTCGGGTCAGTACAAATCAGTCACCATCCACACTTAGAAAAGGGTCGGGTCAGTACAAATCAGTCACCATCCACACTTAGAAAAGGGTCGGGTCAGTACAAATCAGTCACCATCCACACTTAGAAAAGGGTCGGGTCAGTACAAATCAGTCACCATCCACACTTAGAAAAGGTTCGGGTCAGTACAAATCAGTAACTATCCACACTTAGAAAAGGTTCAGGTCAGTACAAATCATTCACCATCCACACTTAGAAAAGGGTCGGGTCAGTACAAATCAGTCACCATCCACACTTAGAAAAGGGTCGGGTCAGTACAAATCAGTAACCATCCACACTTAGAAAAGGGTCGGGTCAGTACAAATCAGTCACCATCCACACTTCGAAAAGTGACGGTTCAGTAGTAATCAGTAACCATCCACACTTAGAAAAGGTTCCGGTCAGTACAAATCAGTCACCATCCACACTTAGAAAAGGGTCGGGTCAGTACAAATCAGTCACCATCCACACTTAGAAAAGGTTCGGGTCAGTACAAATCAGTAACTATCCACACTTAGAAAAGGTTCAGGTCAGTACAAATCAGTCACCATCCACACTTAGAAAAGGTTCAGGTCAGTACAAATCAGTAACCATTCACACTTAGAAAAGGGTCGGGTCAGTACAAATCAGTCACCATCCACACTTCTAAAAGTTTCGGGTCAGTACAAATCAGTCACCATCCACACTTAGAAAAGGGTCGGGTCAGTACAAATCAGTCACCATCCACACTTAGAAAAGGGTCGGGTCAGTACAAATCATTCACCATCCACACTTAGAAAAGGTTCGGGTCAGTACAAATCAGTCACCATCCACACTTAGAAAAGGGTCGGGTCAGTACAAATCAGTAACCATCCACACTTAGAAAAGGTTCGGGTCAGGACAAATCAGCAACCATCCACACTTAGAAAAGGGTCGGGTCAGTACAAATCAGTAACCATCCACACTTAGAAAAGGTTCGGGTCAGTACAAATCAGTCACCATCCACACTTAGAAAAGGGTCGGGTCAGTACAAATCAGTCACCATCCACACTTAGAAAAGGGTCGGGTCAGTACAAATCAGTCACCATCCACACTTAGAAAAGGGTCGGGTCAGTACAAATCAGTAACCATCCACACTTAGAAAAGGGTCGTGTCAGTACAAATCAGTCACCATCCACACTTAGAAAAGAGTCGGGTCAGTACAAATCAGTCACCATCCACTCTTAGAAAAGGTTCGGTTCAGTACAAATCAGTCACCATCCACACTTCGAAAAGTGACGGTTCAGTAGTAATCAGTAACCATCCACACTTAGAAAAGGTTCCGGTCAGTACAAATCAGTCACCATCCACACTGAGAAAAGGTTCGGGTCAGTACAAATCAGTCACCATCCACACTTAGAAAAGGTTCAGGTCAGTACAAATCAGTCACCATCCACACTGAGAAAAGGTTCGGATCAGTACAAATCAGTAACCATCCACACTTAGAAAAGGTTCAGGTCAGTACAACTCAGTCACCATCCACACTTAGAAAAGGGTCGGGTCTGTACAAATCAGTGACCATCCACTCTTAGAAAAGGGTCGGGTCAGTACAAATCAGTAACGATCCACACTTAGAAAAGGCTCGGGTCAGTACAAATCAGTCACCATCCACACTTAGAAAAGGTTCGGGTCAGTACAAATCAGTCACCATCCACACTTAGAAAAGGGTCTGGTCAGTACAACTCAGTCACCATCCACACTTAGAAAAGGGTCGGGTCAGTACAAATCAGTCACCATCCACACTTAGAAAAGGGTCGGGTCAGTACAAATCAGTCACCATGCACACTTAGAAAAGGTTCGGGTCAGTACAAATCAGTCACCATCCTCACTTAGAAAAGTGTCGGGTCATTACAAATCAGTCACCATCCACACTTAGAAAAGGTTCGGGTCAGTACAAATCAGTCACCATCCACACTTAGAAAAGGGTCGGATCAGTACAAATAAGTCACCATCCACACTTAGAAAAGGGTCGGGTCAGTACAAATCAGTCACCATCCACACTTAGAAAAGGGTCGGGTCAGTACAAATCAGTCACCATCCACACTTAGAAAAGGTTCGGGTCAGTACAAATCAGTAACTATCCACACTTAGAAAAGGTTCAGGTCAGTACAAATCATTCACCATCCACACTTAGAAAAGGGTCGGGTCAGTACAAATCAGTCACCATCCACACTTAGAAAAGGGTCGGGTCAGTACAAATCAGTAACCATCCACACTTAGAAAAGGGTCGGGTCAGTACAAATCCGTCACCATCCACACTTCGAAAAGTGACGGGTCAGTACAAATCAGTTACCATCCACACTTAGAAAAGGTTCCGGTCAGTACAAATCAGTCACCATCCACACTGAGAAAAGGTTCGGGTCAGTACAAATCAGTCACCATCCACACTTAGAAAAGGGTCGGGTCAGTACAAATCAGTTACCATCCACACTTAGAAAAGGTTCAGGTCAGTACAAATCAGTAACCATCCACACTTGGAAAAGGGTCGGGTCAGTACAAATCAGTCACCATCCACAATTAGAAAAGGTTCGGGTCAGTACAAATCAGTCACCATCCACACTTAGAAAAGGGTCGGGTCAGTACAAATCAGTAACCATCCACATTTAGAAAAGGTTCGGGTCAGTACAAATCAGTCACCATCCACACTTAGAAAAGGGTTGGGTCAGTACAAATCAGTCACAATCCACACTTAGAAAAGGTTCGGGTCAGGACAAATCAGTCACCATCCACACTTAGAAAAGGGTCGGGTCAGTACAAATCAGTCACCATCCACACTTAGAAAAGGGTCGGGTCAGTACAAATCAGTAACCATTCACACTTAGAAAAGGGTCGGGTCAGTACAAATCAGTAACCATCCACGCTGAGAAAAGGGTCAGGTCAGTACAAATCAGTCACCATCCACACTTAGAAAAGGTTCGGGTCAGTACAAATCAGTAACCATCCACACATAGAAAAGGGTCGGGTCAGTACAAATCAGTAACCATCCACACTTAGAAAAGGTTCGGGTCAGTACAAATCAGTAACCATCCACACTTAGAAAAGGGTGGGGTCAGTACAAATCAGTCACCATCCACACTTAGAAAAGGGTCGGGTCAGTACAAATCAGTAACCATCCACACTTAGAAAAGGTTCAGGTCAGTACAAATCAGTCACCATCCACACTTAGAAAAGGGTCGGGGCAGTACAAATCAGTCACCATCCACACTTAGAAAAGGTTCGGGTCAGTACAAATCAGTAACCATCCACACTTAGAAAAGGGTCGGGTCAGTACAAATCAGTAACCATCCACACTGAGAAAAGGTTCAGGTCAGTACAAATCAGTCACAATCCACACTTAGAAAAGGTTCGGGTCAGTACAAATCAGTAACCATCCACACTTAGAAAAGGGTCGGGTCAGTACAAATCAGTCACCATCCACACTTAGAAAAGGGTCGGGTCAGTACAAATCAGTCACAATCCACACTTAGAAAAGGGTCGGGTCAGTACAAATCAGTCACCATCCACACTTAGAAAAGGGTCGGGTTAGTACAAATCAGGAACCATCCACACTTAGAAAAGGGTCGGGTCAGTACAAATCAGTCACCATCCACACTTAGAAAAGGGTCGGGTCAATACAAATCATTCACCATCCACACTTAGAAAAGGGTCGGGTCAGTACAAATCAGTCACCATCCACACTTAGAAAATGGTCGGGTCACTGCAAATCAGTCACCATCCACACTTCGAAAAGTGACGGGTCAGTCGTAATCAGTAACCATCCACACTTAGAAAAGGTTCCGGTCAGTACAAATCAGTCACCATCCACATTGAGAAAAGGTTCGGGTCAGTACAAATCAGTCACCATCCACACTTAGAAAAGGTTCAGGTCAGTACAAATCAGTCACCATCCACACTTAGAAAAGGGTCGGGTCATTACAAATCAGTCACCATCCACACTGAGAAAAGGTTCGGGTCAGTACAAATCAGTAACCATCCACACTTAGAAAAGGTTCAGGTCAGTACAACTCAGTCACCATCCACACTTAGAAAAGGGTCGGGTCTGTACAAATCAGTAACCATCCACACTTAGAAAAGGGTCGGGTCAGTACAAATCAGTAACCATCCACACTTAGAAAAAGGTCGGGTCAGTACAAATCAGTCACCATCCACACTTAGAAAAGGGTCGGGTCAGTACAAATCAGTAACCATCCACACTTAGAAAAGGGTCGGGTCAGTACAAATCAGTCACCATCCACACTTAGAAAAGTGACACGTCAGTAGTAATCAGTAACCATCCACAGTTAGAAAAGGGTCGGGTCAGTACAAATCAGTCACCATCCACACTTAGAAAAGGGTCGGGTCAGTACAAATCAGTTACCATCCACACTTAGAAAAGGTTCGGGTCAGTACAAATCAGTCACCATCCACACTTAGAAAAGGGTCGGGTCAGTACAAATCAGTCACCATCCACACTTAGAAAAGGGTCGGGTCAGTACAAATCAGTCACCATCCACACTTAGAAAAGGTTCGGGTCAGTACAAATCAGTCACCATCCACACTTAGAAAAGGGTCGGGTCAGTACAAATCAGTCACCATCCACACTTAGAAAAGGGTCGGGTCAGTACAAATCAGTCACCATCCACACTTAGAAAAGGTTCGGGTCAGTACAAATCAGTCACCATCCTCACTTAGAAAAGTGTCGGTTCAGTACAAATCAGTCACCATCCACACTTAGAAAAGGTTCGGGTCAGTACAAATCAGTCACCATCCACACTTAGAAAAGGGTCGGGTCAGTACAAATCAGTCACCATCCACACTTAGAAAAGGGTCGGGTCAGTACAAATCAGTCACCATCCACACTTAGAAAAGGGTCGGGTCAGTACAAATCAGTCACCATCCACACTTAGAAAAGGTTCGGGTCAGTACAAATCAGTAACTATCCACACTTAGAAAAGGTTCAGGTCAGTACAAATCATTCACCATCCACACTTAGAAAAGGGTCGGGTCAGTACAAATCAGTCACCATCCACACTTAGAAAAGTGACGGTTCAGTAGTAATCAGTAACCATCCACACTTAGAAAAGGTTCCGGTCAGTACAAATCAGTCACCATCCACACTGAGAAAAGGTTCGGGTCAGTACAAATCAGTCACCATCCACACTTAGAAAAGGTTCAGGTCAGTACAAATCAGTCACCATCCACACTTAGAAAAGGGTCGGGTCATTACAAATCAGTCACCATCCACACTGAGAAAAGGTTCGGATCAGTACAAATCAGTAACCATCCACACTTAGAAAAGGTTCAGGTCAGTACAACTCAGTCACCATCCACACTTAGAAAAGGGTCGGGTCTGTACAAATCAGTAACCATCCACTCTTAGAAAAGGGTCGGGTCAGTACAAATCAGTAACCATCCACACTTAGAAAAGGCTCGGGTCAGTACAAATCAGTCACCATCCACACTTAGAAAAGGTTCGGGTCAGTACAAATCAGTCACCATCCACACTTAGAAAAGGGTCGGGTCAGTACAACTCAGTCACCATCCACACTTAGAAAAGGGTCGGGTCAGTACAAATCAGTCACCATCCACACTTAGAAAAGGGTCGGGTCAGTACAAATCAGTCACCATGCACACTTAGAAAAGGGTCGGGTCAGTACAAATCAGTCACCATCCTCACTTAGAAAAGTGTCGGGTCATTACAAATCAGTCACCATCCACACTTAGAAAAGGTTCGGGTCAGTACAAATCAGTCACCATCCACACTTAGAAAAGGGTCGGATCAGTACAAATAAGTCACCATCCACACTTAGAAAAGGGTCGGATCAGTACAAATCAGTCACCATCCACACTTAGAAAAGGGTCGGGTCAGTACAAATCAGTCACCATCCACACTTAGAAAAGGTTCGGGTCAGTACAAATCAGTAACTATCCACACTTAGAAAAGGTTCAGGTCAGTACAAATCATTCACCATCCACACTTAGAAAAGGGTCGGGTCAGTACAAATCAGTCACCATCCACACTTAGAAAAGGGTCGGGTCAGTACAAATCAGTAACCATCCACACTTAGAAAAGGGTCGGGTCAGTACAAATCAGTAACCATCCACACTTCGAAAAGTGACGGGTCAGTAGTAATCAGTAACCATCCACACTTAGAAAAGGTTCCGGTCAGTACAAATCAGTCACCATCTACACTGAGAAAAGGTTCGGGTCAGTACAAATCAGTCACCATCCACACTTAGAAAAGGTTCAGGTCAGTACAAATCAGTCACCATCCACACTTAGAAAAGGGTCGGGTCATTACAAATCAGTCACCATCCACACTGAGAAAAGGTTCGGGTCAGTACAAGTCAGTAACCATCCACACTTAGAAAAGGTTCAGGTCAGTACAACTCAGTCACCATCCACACTTAGAAAAGGGTCGGGTCTGTACAAATCAGTAACCATCCACTCTTAGAAAAGGGTCGGGTCAGTACAAATCAGTAACCATCCACACTTAGAAAAGGCTCGGGTCAGTACAAATCAGTCACCATCCACACTTAGAAAAGGGTCGGGTCAGTACAAATCAGTAACCATCCACACTTAGAAAAGGGTCGAGTCAGTACAAATCAGTCACCATCCACACTTAGAAAAGTGACGGGTCAGTAGTAATCAGTAACCATCCACACTTCGAAAAGGGTCGGGTCAGTACAAATCAGTTACCATCCACACTTAGAAAAGGGTCGATTCAGTACAAATCAGTCACCATCCACACTTAGAAAAGGGTCGGGTCAGTACAAATCAGTCACCATCCACACTTAGAAAAGGGTCGGGTCAGTACAAATCAGTCACCATCCACACCTCGAAAAGGTTCGGGTCAGTACAAATCAGTCACCATCCACACTTAGAAAAGGGTCGGGTCAGTACAAATCAGGAACCATCCACACTTAGAAAAGGTTCAGGTCAGTACAAATCAGTCACCATCCACACTTAGAAAAGGGTCGGGTCAGTACAAATCAGTCACCATCCACACTTAGAAAAGGGTCGGGTCAGTACAAATCAGTCACCATCCACACTTAGAAAAGGTTCGGGTCAGTACAAATCAGTCACCATCCACACTTAGAAAAGTGTCGGGTCAGTACAAATCAGTCACCATCCACACTTAGAAAAGGTTCGGGTCAGTACAAATCAGTCACCATCCACACTTAGAAAAGGGTCGGGTCAGTACAAATCAGTCACCATCAACACTTAGAAAAGCGTCGGGTCAGTACAAATCAGTCACCATCCACACTTAGAAAAGGGTCGGGTCAGTACAAATCAGTCACCATCCACACTTAGAAAAGGTTCGGGTCAGTACAAATTAGTAACTATCCACACTTAGAAAAGGTTCAGGTCAGTACAAATCAGTCACCATCCACACTTAGAAAAGGTTCAGGTCAGTACAAATCAGTAACCATTCACACTTAGAAAAGGGTCGGGTCAGTACAAATCAGTCACCATCCACACTTCTAAAAGTTTCGGGTCAGTACAAATCAGTCACCATCCACACTTAGAAAAGGGTCGGGTCAGTACAAATCAGTCACCATCCACACTTAGAAAAGGGTCGGGTCAGTACAAATCATTCACCATCCACACTTAGAAAAGGTTCGGGTCAGTACAAATCAGTCACCATCCACACTTAGAAAAGGGTCGGGTCAGTACACATCAGTAACCATCCACACTTAGAAAAGGTTCGGGTCAGGACAAATCAGCAACCATCCACACTTAGAAAAGGGTCGGGTCAGTCCAAATCAGTAACCATCCACACTTAGAAAAGGTTCGGGTCTGTACAAATCAGTCACCATCCACACTTAGAAAAGGGTCGGGTCAGTACAAATCAGTCACCATCCACACTTAGAAAAGGGTCGGGTCAGTACAAATCAGTCACCATCCACACTTAGAAAAGGGTCGGGTCAGTACAAATCAGTAACCATCCACACTTAGAAAAGGGTCGTGTCAGTACAAATCAGTCACCATCCACACTTAGAAAAGAGTCGGGTCAGTACAAATCAGTCACCATCCACTCTTAGAAAAGGTTCGGTTCAGTACAAATCAGTCACCATCCACACTTAGAAAAGGTTCAGGTCAGTACAAATCAGTAACCATCCACACTTAGAAAAGGTTCGGGTCAGGACAAATCAGCAACCATCCACACTTAGAAAAGGGTCGGGTCAGTACAAATCAGTAACCATCCACACTTAGAAAAGGTTCGGGTCAGTACAAATCAGTCACTATCCACACTTAGAAGAGTGTCGGTTCAGTACAAATCATTCACCATCCACACTTAGAAAAGGGTCGGGTCAGTACAAATCAGTCACCATCCACACTTAGAAAAGGGTCGGGTTAGTACAAATCAGGAACCATCCACACTTAGAAAAGGGTCGGGTCAGTACAAATCAGTAACCATCCACACTTAGAAAAGGTTCGGGTCAGTACAAATCAGTGACCATCCACACTTAGAAAAGGTTCGGGTCAGTACAAATCAGTCACCATCCACACTTAGAAAAGAGTCGGGTCAGTACAAATCAGTCACCATCCACTCTTAGAAAAGGTTCGGTTCAGTACAAATCAGTCACCATCCACACTTAGAAAAGGTTCAGGTCAGTACAAATCAGTAACCATCCACACTTAGAAAAGGTTCGGGTCAGGACAAATCAGCAACCATCCACACTTAGAAAAGGTTCCGGTCAGTACAAATCAGTCACCATCCACACTTAGAAAAGGTTCAGGTCAGTACAAATCAGTAACCATCCACACTTAGAAAAGGTTCGGGTCAGGACAAATCAGCAACCATCCACACTTAGAAAAGGGTCGGGTCAGTACAAATCAGTAACCATCCACACTTAGAAAAGGTTCGGGTCAGTACAAATCAGTCACCATCCACACTTAGAAGAGTGTCGGGTCAGTACAAATCATTCACCATCCACACTTAGAAAAGGGTCGGGTCAGTACAAATCAGTCACCATCCACACTTAGAAAAGGGTCGGGTTAGTACAAATCAGGAACCATCCACACTTAGAAAAGGGTCGGGTCAGTACAAATCAGTAACCATCCACACTTGGAAAAGGTTCGGGTCAGTACAAATCAGTGACCATCCACACTTAGAAAAGGTTCGGGTCAGTACAAATCAGTCACCATCCACACTGAGAAAAGCGTCGGGTCAGTACAAATCAGTCACCATCCACACTTAGAAAAGGGTCGTGTCAGTACAAATCAGTCACCATCCACACTTAGAAAAGGGTCGGGTCAGTACAAATTAGTCACCATCCACACTTAGAAAAGGGTCGGGTCAGTACAAATCAGTCACCATCCACACTTAGAAAAGGGTCGGGTCAGTACAAATCAGTAACCATCCACACTTAGAAAAGGGTGGGGTCAGCACAAATCAGTCACCATCCACACTTAGAAAATGGTCGGGTCAGTACAAATCAGTCACCATCCACACTTAGAAAAGGGTCGGGTCAGTACAAATCAGTCACCATCCACTCTTAGAAAAGGGTCGGTTCAGTACAAATCAGTAACCATCCACACTTAGAAAAGGTTCGGGTCAGTACAAATCAGTAACCATCCACACTAAGAAAAGGTTCGGGTCAGTACAAATCAGTAACCATCCACACTTAGAAAAGGGTCGGGTCAGTACAAATCAGTCACCATCCACACTTAGAAAAGGGTCGGGTCACTGCAAATCAGTCACCATCCACACTTAGAAAAGGTTCCGGTCAGTACAAATCAGTCACCATCCACACTTAGAAAAGGGTCGGGTCAGTACAAATCAGTAACCATCCACACTTAGAAAAGGGTCAGGTCAGTACAAATCAGTCACCATCCACACTTGGAAAAGTGTCGGGTCAGTACAAATCAGTAACCATCCACACGTGGAAAAGTTTCGGGTCAGTACAAATCAGTAACCATCCACACTTAGAAAAGGTTCAGGTCAGTACAAATCATTAACCATCCACACTTAGAAAAGGGTCGGGTCAGTACAAATCAGTCACCATCCACACTTAGAAAAGGTTCAGGTCAGTACAAATCAGTCACCATCAACACTTAGAAAAGGTTCGGGTCAGTACAAATCAGTCACCATCCACACTTAGAAAAGGGTCGGGTCAGTACAAATCAGTTACCATCCACACTTAGAAAAGGTTCAGGTCAGTACAAATCAGTCACCATCCACACTTAGAAAAGGTTCGGGTCAGTACAAATCAGTCACCATCCACACTTAGAAAAGGGTCGGGTCAGTACAAATCAGTTACCATCCACACTTAGAAAAGGTTCAGGTCAGTACAAATCAGTAACCATCCACACTTGGAAAAGGGTCGGGTCAGTACAAATCAGTCACCATCCACAATTAGAAAAGGTTCGGGTCAGTACAAATCAGTCACCATCCACACTTAGAAAAGGGTCGGGTCAGTACAAATCAGTAACCATCCACATTTAGAAAAGGTTCGGGTCAGTACAAATCAGTCACCATCCACACTTAGAAAAGGGTTGGGTCAGTACAAATCAGTCACAATCCACACTTAGAAAAGGTTCGGGTCAGGACAAATCAGTCACCATCCACACTTAGAAAAGGGTCGGGTCAGTACAAATCAGTCACCATCCACACTTAGAAAAGGGTCGGGTCAGTTCAAATCAGTAACCATTCACACTTAGAAAAGGGTCGGGTCAGTACAAATCAGTAACCATCCACGCTGAGAAAAGGGTCAGGTCAGTACAAATCAGTCACCATCCACACTTAGAAAAGGTTCGGGTCAGTACAAATCAGTAACCATCCACACATAGAAAAGGGTCGGGTCAGTACAAATCAGTAACCATCCACACTTAGAAAAGGTTCGGGTCAGTACAAATCAGTAACCATCCACACTTAGAAAAGGGTGGGGTCAGTACAAATCAGTCACCATCCACACTTAGAAAAGGGTCGGGTCAGGACAAATCAGTCACCATCCACACTTAGAAAAGGGTCGGGTCAGTACAAATCAGTCACCATCCACACTTAGAAAAGGGTCGGGTCAGTTCAAATCAGTAACCATTCACACTTAGAAAAGGGTCGGGTCAGTACAAATCAGTAACCATCCACGCTGAGAAAAGGGTCAGGTCAGTACAAATCAGTCACCATCCACACTTAGAAAAGGTTCGGGTCAGTACAAATCAGTAACCATCCACACATAGAAAAGGGTCGGGTCAGTACAAATCAGTAACCATCCACACTTAGAAAAGGTTCGGGTCAGTACAAATCAGTAACCATCCACACTTAGAAAAGGGTGGGGTCAGTACAAATCAGTCACCATCCACACTTAGAAAAGGTTCAGGTCAGTACAAATCAGTCACCATCCACACTTAGAAAAGGGTCGGGGCAGTACAAATCAGTCACCATCCACACTTAGAAAAGGTTCGGGTCAGTACAAATCAGTAACCATCCACACTTAGAAAAGGGTCGGGTCAGTACAAATCAGTAACCATCCACACTGAGAAAAGGTTCAGGTCAGTACAAATCAGTCACCATCCACACTTAGAAAAGGTTCGGGTCAGTACAAATCAGTGACCATCCACACTTAGAAAAGGTTCGGGTCAGTACAAATCAGTCACCATCCACACTGAGAAAAGCGTCGGGTCAGTACAAATCAGTCACCATCCACACTTAGAAAAGGGTCGGGTCAGTACAAATCAGTCACCATCCACACTTAGAAAAGGGTCGGGTCAGTACAAATTAGTCACCATCCACACTTAGAAAAGGGTCGGGTCAGTACAAATCAGTCACCATCCACACTTAGAAAAGGGTCGGGTCAGTACAAATCAGTAACCATCCACACTTAGAAAAGGGTGGGGTCAGCACAAATCAGTCACCATCCACACTTAGAAAAGGGTCGGGTCAGTACAAATCAGTCACCATCCACACTTAGAAAAGGGTCGGGTCAGTACAAATCAGTCACCATGCACTCTTAGAAAAGGGTCGGTTCAGTACAAATCAGTAACCATCCACACTTAGAAAAGGTTCGGGTCAGTACAAATCAGTAACCATCCACACTAAGAAAAGGTTCGGGTCAGTACAAATCAGTAACCATCCACACTTAGAAAAGGTTCAGGTCAGTACAACTCAGTCACCATCCACACTTAGAAAAGGGTCGGGTCTGTACAAATCAGTAACCATCCACACTTAGAAAAGGGTCGGGTCAGTACAAATCAGTAACCATCCACACTTTGAAAAGGGTCGGGTCAGTACAAATCAGTCACCATCCACACTTAGAAAAGGGTCGGGTCAGTACAAATCAGTAACCATCCACACTTAGAAAAGGGTCGGGTCAGTACAAATCAGTCACCATCCACACTTAGGAAAGTGACGGGTCAGTAGTAATCAGTAACCATCCACAGTTAGAAAAGGGTCGGGTCAGTACAAATCAGTCACCATCCACACTTAGAAAAGGTTCGGGTCAGTACAAATCAGTCACCATCCACACTTAGAAAAGGGTCAGGTCAGTACAAATCAGTCACCATCCACACTTAGAAAAGGGTCGGGTCAGTACAAATCAGTCACCATCCACACTTAGAAAAGGGTCGGGTCAGTACAAATCAGTCACCATCCACACTTAGAAAAGGGTCGGGTCAGTACAAATCAGTCACCATCCACACTTAGAAAAGGTTCGGGTCAGTACAAATCAGTCACCATCCACACTTAGAAAAGTGTCGGGTCAGTACAAATCAGTCACCATCCACACTTAGAAAAGGTTCGGGTCAGTACAAATCAGTCACCATCCACACTTAGAAAAGGGTCGGGTCAGTACAAATCAGTCACCATCCACACTTAGAAAAGGGTCGGGTCAGTACAAATCAGTCACCATCCACACTTAGAAAAGGGTCGGGTCAGTACAAATCAGTCACCATCCACACTTAGAAAAGGTTCGGGTCAGTACAAATCAGTAACTATCCACACTTAGAAAAGGTTCAGGTCAGTACAAATCATTCACCATCCACACTTAGAAAAGGGTCGGTTCAGTACAAATCAGTCACCATCCACACTTAGAAAAGGGTCGGGTCAGTACAAATCAGTAACCATCCACACTTAGAAAAGGGTCGGGTCAGTACAAATCAGTCACCATCCACACTTCGAAAAGTGACGGGTCAGTAGTAATCAGTAACCATCCACACTTAGAAAAGGTTCCGGTCAGTACAAATCAGTCACCATCCACACTGAGAAAAGGTTCGGGTCAGTACAAATCAGTCACCATCCACACTTAGAAAAGGTTCAGGTCAGTACAAATCAGTCACCATCCACACTTAGAAAAGGGTCGGGTCATTACAAATCAGTCACCATCCACACTGAGAAAAGGTTCGGATCAGTACAAATCAGTAACGATCCACACTTAGAAAAGGTTCAGGTCAGTACAACTCAGTCACCATCCACACTTAGAAAAGGGTCGGGTCTGTACAAATCAGTAACCATCCACTCTTAGAAAAGGGTCGGGTCAGTACAAATCAGTAACCATCCACACTTAGAAAAGGCTCGGGTCAGTACAAATCAGTCACCATCCACACTTAGAAAAGGTTCGGGTCAGTACAAATCAGTCACCATCCACACTTAGAAAAGGGTCGGGTCAGTACAACTCAGTCACCATCCACACTTAGAAAAGGGTCGGCTCAGTACAAATCAGTCACCATCCACACTTAGAAAAGGGTCGGGTCAGTACAAATCAGTCACCATGCACACTTAGAAAAGGTTCGGGTCAGTACAAATCAGTCACCATCCTCACTTAGAAAAGTGTCGGGTCAGTACAAATCAGTCACCATCCACACTTAGAAAAGGTTCGGGTCAGTACAAATCAGTCACCATCCACACTTAGAAAAGGGTCGGATCAGTACAAATAAGTCACCATCCACACTTAGAAAAGGGTCGGGTCAGTACAAATCAGTCACCATCCACACTTAGAAAAGGGTCGGGTCAGTACAAATCAGTCACCATCCACACTTAGAAAAGGTTCGGGTCAGTACAAATCACTAACTATCCACACTTAGAAAAGGTTCAGGTCAGTACAAATCATTCACCATCCACACTTAGAAAAGGGTCGGGTCAGTACAAATCAGTCACCATCCACACTTAGAAAAGGGTCGGGTCAGTACAAATCAGTAACCATCCACACTTAGAAAAGGGTCGGGTCAGTACAAATCAGTCACCATCCACACTTCGAAAAGTGACGGGTCAGTAGTAATCAGTAACCATTAACACTTAGAAAAGGTTCCGGTCAGTACAAATCAGTCACCATCCACACTGAGAAAAGGTTCGGGTCAGTACAAATCAGTCACCATCCACACTTAGAAAAGGTTCAGGTCAGTACAAATCAGTCACCATCCACACTTAGAAAAGGGTCGGGTCATTACAAATCAGTCACCATCCACACTGAGAAAAGGTTCGGGTCAGTACAAATCAGTAACCATCCACACTTAGAAAAGGTTCAGGTCAGTACAACTCAGTCACCATCCACACTTAGAAAAGGGTCGGGTCAGTACAAATCAGTCACCATCCACACTTAGAAAAGGGTCGGGTCAGTACAAATCAGTCACCATCCACACCTCGAAAAGGTTCGGGTCAGTACAAATCAGTCACCATTCACACTTAGAAAAGGGTCGGGTCAGTACAAATCAGGAACCATCCACACTTAGAAAAGGTTCAGGTCAGTACAAATCAGTCACCATCCACACCTAGAAAAGGGTCGGGTCAGTACAAATCAGTCACCATCCACACTTAGAAAAGGGTCGGGTCAGTACAAATCAGTCACCATCCACACTTAGAAAAGGTTCGGGTCAGTACAAATCAGTCACCATCCACACTTAGAAAAGGGTCGGGTCAGTACAAATCAGTCACCATCCACACTTAGAAAAGGGTCGGGTCAGTACAAATCAGTCACCATCCACACTTAGAAAAGGGTCGGGTCAGTACAAATCAGTAACCATCCACACTTAGAAAAGGGTCGTGTCAGTACAAATCAGTCACCATCCACACTTAGAAAAGAGTCGGGTCAGTACAAATCAGTCACCATCCACTCTTAGAAAAGGTTCGGTTCAGTACAAATCAGTCACCATCCACACTTAGAAAAGGTTCAGGTCAGTACAAATCAGTAACCATCCACACTTAGAAAAGGTTCGGGTCAGGACAAATCAGCAACCATCCACACTTAGAAAAGGTTCCGGTCAGTACAAATCAGTCACCATCCACACTTAGAAAAGGTTCAGGTCAGTACAAATCAGTAACCATCCACACTTAGAAAAGGTTCGGGTCAGGACAAATCAGCAACCATCCAAACTTAGAAAAGGGTCGGGTCAGTACAAATCAGTAACCATCCACACTTAGAAAAGGGTCGGGTCAGTACAAATCAGTCACCATCCACACTTAGAAAAGGGTCGGGTCAGTACAAATCAGTAACCATCCACACTTAGAAAAGGGTCGGGTCAGTACAAATCAGTCACCATCCACACTTCGAAAAGTGACGGGTCAGTAGTAATCAGTAACCATTAACACTTAGAAAAGGTTCCGGTCAGTACAAATCAGTCACCATCCACACTGAGAAAAGGTTCGGGTCAGTACAAATCAGTCACCATCCACACTTAGAAAAGGTTCAGGTCAGTACAAATCAGTCACCATCCACACTTAGAAAAGGGTCGGGTCATTACAAATCAGTCACCATCCACACTGAGAAAAGGTTCGGGTCAGTACAAATCAGTAACCATCCACACTTAGAAAAGGTTCAGGTCAGTACAACTCAGTCACCATCCACACTTAGAAAAGGGTCGGGTCAGTACAAATCAGTCACCATCCACACTTAGAAAAGGGTCGGGTCAGTACAAATCAGTCACCATCCACACCTCGAAAAGGTTCGGGTCAGTACAAATCAGTCACCATCCACACTTAGAAAAGGGTCGGGTCAGTACAAATCAGGAACCATCCACACTTAGAAAAGGTTCAGGTCAGTACAAATCAGTCACCATCCACACCTAGAAAAGGGTCGGGTCAGTACAAATCAGTCAACATCCACACTTAGAAAAGGGTCGGGTCAGTACAAATCAGTCACCATCCACACTTAGAAAAGGTTCGGGTCAGTACAAATCAGTCACCATCCACACTTAGAAAAGGGTCGGGTCAGTACAAATCAGTCACCATCCACACTTAGAAAAGGGTCGGGTCAGTACAAATCAGTCACCATCCACACTTAGAAAAGGGTCGGGTCAGTACAAATCAGTAACCATCCACACTTAGAAAAGGGTCGTGTCAGTACAAATCAGTCACCATCCACACTTAGAAAAGAGTCGGGTCAGTACAAATCAGTCACCATCCACTCTTAGAAAAGGTTCGGTTCAGTACAAATCAGTCACCATCCACACTTAGAAAAGGTTCAGGTCAGTACAAATCAGTAACCATCCACACTTAGAAAAGGTTCGGGTCAGGACAAATCAGCAACCATCCACACTTAGAAAAGGTTCCGGTCAGTACAAATCAGTCACCATCCACACTTAGAAAAGGTTCAGGTCAGTACAAATCAGTAACCATCCACACTTAGAAAAGGTTCGGGTCAGGACAAATCAGCAACCATCCAAACTTAGAAAAGGGTCGGGTCAGTACAAATCAGTAACCATCCACACTTAGAAAAGGGTCGGGTCAGTACAAATCAGTCACCATCCACACTTAGAAAAGGGTCGGGTCAGTACAAATCAGTAACCATCCACACTTAGAAAAGGGTCGGGTCAGTACAAATCAGTCACCATCCACACTTCGAAAAGTGACGGGTCAGTAGTAATCAGTAACCATTAACACTTAGAAAAGGTTCCGGTCAGTACAAATCAGTCACCATCCACACTGAGAAAAGGTTCGGGTCAGTACAAATCAGTCACCATCCACACTTAGAAAAGGTTCAGGTCAGTACAAATCAGTCACCATCCACACTTAGAAAAGGGTCGGGTCATTACAAATCAGTCACCATCCACACTGAGAAAAGGTTCGGGTCAGTACAAATCAGTAACCATCCACACTTAGAAAAGGTTCAGGTCAGTACAACTCAGTCACCATCCACACTTAGAAAAGGGTCGGGTCAGTACAAATCAGTCACCATCCACACTTAGAAAAGGGTCGGGTCAGTACAAATCAGTCACCATCCACACCTCGAAAAGGTTCGGGTCAGTACAAATCAGTCACCATCCACACTTAGAAAAGGGTCGGGTCAGTACAAATCAGGAACCATCCACACTTAGAAAAGGTTCAGGTCAGTACAAATCAGTCACCATCCACACCTAGAAAAGGGTCGGGTCAGTACAAATCAGTCAACATCCACACTTAGAAAAGGGTCGGGTCAGTACAAATCAGTCACCATCCACACTTAGAAAAGGTTCGGGTCAGTACAAATCAGTCACCATCCACACTTAGAAAAGGGTCGGGTCAGTACAAATCAGTCACCATCCACACTTAGAAAAGGGTCGGGTCAGTACAAATCAGTCACCATCCACACTTAGAAAAGGGTCGGGTCAGTACAAATCAGTAACCATCCACACTTAGAAAAGGGTCGTGTCAGTACAAATCAGTCACCATCCACACTTAGAAAAGAGTCGGGTCAGTACAAATCAGTCACCATCCACTCTTAGAAAAGGTTCGGTTCAGTACAAATCAGTCACCATCCACACTTAGAAAAGGTTCAGGTCAGTACAAATCAGTAACCATCCACACTTAGAAAAGGTTCGGGTCAGGACAAATCAGCAACCATCCACACTTAGAAAAGGTTCCGGTCAGTACAAATCAGTCACCATCCACACTTAGAAAAGGTTCAGGTCAGTACAAATCAGTAACCATCCACACTTAGAAAAGGTTCGGGTCAGGACAAATCAGCAACCATCCACACTTAGAAAAGGGTCGGGTCAGTACAAATCAGTAACCATCCACACTTAGAAAAGGTTCGGGTCAGTACAAATCAGTCACCATCCACACTTAGAAGAGTGTCGGGTCAGTACAAATCATTCACCATCCACACTTAGAAAAGGGTCGGGTCAGTACAAATCAGTCACCATCCACACTTAGAAAAGGGTCGGGTCAGTACAAATCAGTAACCATCCACACTTAGAAAAGGGTCGGGTCATTACAAATCAGTCACCATCCACACTGAGAAAAGGTTCGGGTCAGTACAAATCAGTAACCATCCACACTTAGAAAAGGTTCAGGTCAGTACAACTCAGTCACCATCCACACTTAGAAAAGGGTCGGGTCAGTACAAATCAGTCACCATCCACACTTAGAAAAGGGTCGGGTCAGTACAAATCAGTCACCATCCACACCTCGAAAAGGTTCGGGTCAGTACAAATCAGTCACCATCCACACTTAGAAAAGGGTCGGGTCAGTACAAATCAGGAACCATCCACACTTAGAAAAGGTTCAGGTCAGTACAAATCAGTCACCACCCACACCTAGAAAAGGGTCGGGTCAGTACAAATCAGTCACCATCCACACTTAGAAAAGGGTCGGGTCAGTACAAATCAGTCACCATCCACACTTAGAAAAGGTTCGGGTCAGTACAAATCAGTCACCATCCACACTTAGAAAAGGGTCGGGTCAGTACAAATCAGTCACCATCCACACTTAGAAAAGGGTCGGGTCAGTACAAATCAGTCACCATCCACACTTAGAAAAGGGTCGGGTCAGTACAAATCAGTAACCATCCACACTTAGAAAAGGGTCGTGTCAGTACAAATCAGTCACCATCCACACTTAGAAAAGAGTCGGGTCAGTACACATCAGTCACCATCCACTCTTAGAAAAGGTTCGGTTCAGTACAAATCAGTCACCATCCACACTTAGAAAAGGTTCAGGTCAGTACAAATCAGTAACCATCCACACTTAGAAAAGGTTCGGGTCAGGACAAATCAGCAACCATCCACACTTAGAAAAGGTTCCGGTCAGTACAAATCAGTCACCATCCACACTTAGAAAAGGTTCAGGTCAGTACAAATCAGTAACCATCCACACTTAGAAAAGGTTCGGGTCAGGACAAATCAGCAACCATCCACACTTAGAAAAGGGTCGGGTCAGTACAAATCAGTAACCATCCACACTTAGAAAAGGGTCGGGTCAGTACAAATCAGTCACCATCCACACTTAGAAAAGGGTCGGGTCAGTACAAATCAGTAACCATCCACACTTAGAAAAGGGTCGGGTCAGTACAAATCAGTCACCATCCACACTTCGAAAAGTGACGGGTCAGTAGTAATCAGTAACCATTAACACTTAGAAAAGGTTCCGGTCAGTACAAATCAGTCACCATCCACACTGAGAAAAGGTTCGGGTCAGTACAAATCAGTCACCATCCACACTTAGAAAAGGTTCAGGTCAGTACAAATCAGTCACCATCCACACTTAGAAAAGGGTCGGGTCATTACAAATCAGTCACCATCCACACTGAGAAAAGGTTCGGGTCAGTACAAATCAGTAACCATCCACACTTAGAAAAGGTTCAGGTCAGTACAACTCAGTCACCATCCACACTTAGAAAAGGGTCGGGTCAGTACAAATCAGTCACCATCCACACTTAGAAAAGGGTCGGGTCAGTACAAATCAGTCACCATCCACACCTCGAAAAGGTTCGGGTCAGTACAAATCAGTCACCATCCACACTTAGAAAAGGGTCGGGTCAGTACAAATCAGGAACCATCCACACTTAGAAAAGGTTCAGGTCAGTACAAATCAGTCACCATCCACACCTAGAAAAGGGTCGGGTCAGTACAAATCAGTCAACATCCACACTTAGAAAAGGGTCGGGTCAGTACAAATCAGTCACCATCCACACTTAGAAAAGGTTCGGGTCAGTACAAATCAGTCACCATCCACACTTAGAAAAGGGTCGGGTCAGTACAAATCAGTCACCATCCACACTTAGAAAAGGGTCGGGTCAGTACAAATCAGTCACCATCCACACTTAGAAAAGGGTCGGGTCAGTACAAATCAGTAACCATCCACACTTAGAAAAGGGTCGTGTCAGTACAAATCAGTCACCATCCACACTTAGAAAAGAGTCGGGTCAGTACAAATCAGTCACCATCCACTCTTAGAAAAGGTTCGGTTCAGTACAAATCAGTCACCATCCACACTTAGAAAAGGTTCAGGTCAGTACAAATCAGTAACCATCCACACTTAGAAAAGGTTCGGGTCAGGACAAATCAGCAACCATCCACACTTAGAAAAGGTTCCGGTCAGTACAAATCAGTCACCATCCACACTTAGAAAAGGTTCAGGTCAGTACAAATCAGTAACCATCCACACTTAGAAAAGGTTCGGGTCAGGACAAATCAGCAACCATCCACACTTAGAAAAGGGTCGGGTCAGTACAAATCAGTAACCATCCACACTTAGAAAAGGTTCGGGTCAGTACAAATCAGTCACCATCCACACTTAGAAGAGTGTCGGGTCAGTACAAATCATTCACCATCCACACTTAGAAAAGGGTCGGGTCAGTACAAATCAGTCACCATCCACACTTAGAAAAGGGTCGGGTTAGTACAAATCAGGAACCATCCACACTTAGAAAAGGGTCGGGTCAGTACAAATCAGTAACCATCCACACTTAGAAAAGGGTCGGGTCATTACAAATCAGTCACCATCCACACTGAGAAAAGGTTCGGGTCAGTACAAATCAGTAACCATCCACACTTAGAAAAGGTTCAGGTCAGTACAACTCAGTCACCATCCACACTTAGAAAAGGGTCGGGTCAGTACAAATCAGTCACCATCCACACTTAGAAAAGGGTCGGGTCAGTACAAATCAGTCACCATCCACACCTCGAAAAGGTTCGGGTCAGTACAAATCAGTCACCATCCACACTTAGAAAAGGGTCGGGTCAGTACAAATCAGGAACCATCCACACTTAGAAAAGGTTCAGGTCAGTACAAATCAGTCACCATCCACACCTAGAAAAGGGTCGGGTCAGTACAAATCAGTCACCATCCACACTTAGAAAAGGGTCGGGTCAGTACAAATCAGTCACCATCCACACTTAGAAAAGGTTCGGGTCAGTACAAATCAGTCACCATCCACACTTAGAAAAGGGTCGGGTCAGTACAAATCAGTCACCATCCACACTTAGAAAAGGGTCGGGTCAGTACAAATCAGTCACCATCCACACTTAGAAAAGGGTCGGGTCAGTACAAATCAGTAACCATCCACACTTAGAAAAGGGTCGTGTCAGTACAAATCAGTCACCATCCACACTTAGAAAAGAGTCGGGTCAGTACAAATCAGTCACCATCCACTCTTAGAAAAGGTTCGGTTCAGTACAAATCAGTCACCATCCACACTTAGAAAAGGTTCAGGTCAGTACAAATCAGTAACCATCCACACTTAGAAAAGGTTCGGGTCAGGACAAATCAGCAACCATCCACACTTAGAAAAGGTTCCGGTCAGTACAAATCAGTCACCATCCACACTTAGAAAAGGTTCAGGTCAGTACAAATCAGTAACCATCCACACTTAGAAAAGGTTCGGGTCAGGACAAATCAGCAACCATCCACACTTAGAAAAGGGTCGGGTCAGTACAAATCAGTAACCATCCACACTTAGAAAAGGTTCGGGTCAGTACAAATCAGTCACCATCCACACTTAGAAAAGTGTCGGGTCAGTACAAATCAGTCACCATCCACACTTAGAAAAGGTTCGGGTCAGTACAAATCAGTCACCATCCACACTTAGAAAAGGGTCGGGTCAGTACAAATCAGTCACCATCCACACTTAGAAAAGGGTCGGGTCAGTACAAATCAGTCACCATCCACACTTAGAAAAGGGTCGGGTCAGTACAAATCAGTCACCATCCACACTTAGAAAAGGTTCGGGTCAGTACAAATCAGTAACTATCCACACTTAGAAAAGGTTCAGGTCAGTACAAATCATTCACCATCCACACTTAGAAAAGGGTCGGTTCAGTACAAATCAGTCACCATCCACACTTAGAAAAGGGTCGGGTCAGTACAAATCAGTAACCATCCACACTTAGAAAAGGGTCGGGTCAGTACAAATCAGTCACCATCCACACTTCGAAAAGTGACGGGTCAGTAGTAATCAGTAACCATCCACACTTAGAAAAGGTTCCGGTCAGTACAAATCAGTCACCATCCACACTGAGAAAAGGTTCGGGTCAGTACAAATCAGTCACCATCCACACTTAGAAAAGGTTCAGGTCAGTACAAATCAGTCACCATCCACACTTAGAAAAGGGTCGGGTCATTACAAATCAGTCACCATCCACACTGAGAAAAGGTTCGGATCAGTACAAATCAGTAACCATCCACACTTAGAAAAGGTTCAGGTCAGTACAACTCAGTCACCATCCACACTTAGAAAAGGGTCGGGTCTGTACAAATCAGTAACCATCCACTCTTAGAAAAGGGTCGGAACAGTACAAATCAGTAACCATCCACACTTAGAAAAGGCTCGGGTCAGTACAAATCAGTCACCATCCACACTTAGAAAAGGTTCGGGTCAGTACAAATCAGTCACCATCCACACTTAGAAAAGGGTCGGGTCAGTACAACTCAGTCACCATCCACACTTAGAAAAGGGTAAGCTCAGTACAAATCAGTCACCATCCACACTTAGAAAAGGGTCGGGTCAGTACAAATCAGTCACCATGCACACTTAGAAAAGGTTCGGGTCAGTACAAATCAGTCACCATCCTCACTTAGAAAAGTGTCGGGTCAGTACAAATCAGTCACCATCCACACTTAGAAAAGGTTCGGGTCAGTACAAATCAGTCACCATCCACACTTAGAAAAGGGTCGGATCAGTACAAATAAGTCACCATCCACACTTAGAAAAGGGTCGGGTCAGTACAAATCAGTCACCATCCACACTTAGAAAAGGGTCGGGTCAGTACAAATCAGTCACCATCCACACTTAGAAAAGGTTCGGGTCAGTACAAATCAGTAACTATCCACACTTAGAAAAGGTTCAGGTCAGTACAAATCATTCACCATCCACACTTAGAAAAGGGTCGGGTCAGTACAAATCAGTCACCATCCACACTTAGAAAAGGGTCGGGTCAGTACAAATCAGTAACCATCCACACTTAGAAAAGGGTCGGGTCAGTACAAATCAGTCACCATCCACACTTCGAAAAGTGACGGGTCAGTAGTAATCAGTAACCATTAACACTTAGAAAAGGTTCCGGTCAGTACAAATCAGTCACCATCCACACTGAGAAAAGGTTCGGGTCAGTACAAATCAGTCACCATCCACACTGAGAAAAGGTTCAGGTCAGTACAAATCAGTCACCATCCACACTTAGAAAAGGGTCGGGTCATTACAAATCAGTCACCATCCACACTGAGAAAAGGTTCGGGTCAGTACAAATCAGTAACCATCCACACTTATAAAAGGTTCAGGTCAGTACAACTCAGTCACCATCCACACTTAGAAAAGGGTCGGGTCAGTACAAATCAGTCACCATCCACACTTAGAAAAGGGTCGGGTCAGTACAAATCAGTCACCATCCACACCTCGAAAAGGTTCGGGTCAGTACAAATCAGTCACCATCCACACTTAGAAAAGGGTCGGGTCAGTACAAATCAGGAACCATCCACACTTAGAAAAGGTTCAGGTCAGTACAAATCAGTCACCATCCACACCTAGAAAAGGGTCGGGTCAGTACAAATCAGTCACCATCCACACTTAGAAAAGGGTCGGGTCAGTACAAATCAGTCACCATCCACACTTAGAAAAGGTTCGGGTCAGTACAAATCAGTCACCATCCACACTTAGAAAAGGGTCGGGTCAGTACAAATCAGTCACCATCCACACTTAGAAAAGGGTCGGGTCAGTACAAATCAGTCACCATCCACACTTAGAAAAGGGTCGGGTCAGTACAAATCAGTAACCATCCACACTTAGAAAAGGGTCGTGTCAGTACAAATCAGTCACCATCCACACTTAGAAAAGAGTCGGGTCAGTACAAATCAGTCACCATCCACTCTTAGAAAAGGTTCGGTTCAGTACAAATCAGTCACCATCCACACTTAGAAAAGGTTCAGGTCAGTACAAATCAGTAACCATCCACACTTAGAAAAGGTTCGGGTCAGGACAAATCAGCAACCATCCACACTTAGAAAAGGTTCCGGTCAGTACAAATCAGTCACCATCCACACTTAGAAAAGGTTCAGGTCAGTACAAATCAGTAACCATCCACACTTAGAAAAGGTTCGGGTCAGGACAAATCAGCAACCATCCACACTTAGAAAAGGGTCGGGTCAGTACAAATCAGTAACCATCCACACTTAGAAAAGGGTCGGGTCAGTACAAATCAGTCACCATCCACACTTAGAAAAGGGTCGGGTCAGTACAAATCAGTAACCATCCACACTTAGAAAAGGGTCGGGTCAGTACAAATCAGTCACCATCCACACTTCGAAAAGTGACGGGTCAGTAGTAATCAGTAACCATTAACACTTAGAAAAGGTTCCGGTCAGTACAAATCAGTCACCATCCACACTGAGAAAAGGTTCGGGTCAGTACAAATCAGTCACCATCCACACTTAGAAAAGGTTCAGGTCAGTACAAATCAGTCACCATCCACACTTAGAAAAGGGTCGGGTCATTACAAATCAGTCACCATCCACACTGAGAAAAGGTTCGGGTGAGTACAAATCAGTAACCATCCACACTTAGAAAAGGTTCAGGTCAGTACAACTCAGTCACCATCCACACTTAGAAAAGGGTCGGGTCAGTACAAATCAGTCACCATCCACACTTAGAAAAGGGTCGGGTCAGTACAAATCATTCACCATCCACACCTCGAAAAGGTTCGGGTCAGTACAAATCAGTCACCATCCACACTTAGAAAAGGGTCGGGTCAGTACAAATCAGGAACCATCCACACTTAGAAAAGGTTCAGGTCAGTACAAATCAGTCACCATCCACACCTAGAAAAGGGTCGGGTCAGTACAAATCAGTCACCATCCACACTTAGAAAAGGGTCGGGTCAGTACAAATCAGTCACCATCCACACTTAGAAAAGGTTCGGGTCAGTACAAATCAGTCACCATCCACACTTAGAAAAGGGTCGGGTCAGTACAAATCAGTCACCATCCACACTTAGAAAAGGGTCGGGTCAGTACAAATCAGTCACCATCCACACTTAGAAAAGGGTCGGGTCAGTACAAATCAGTAACGATCCACACTTAGAAAAGGGTCGTGTCAGTACAAATCAGTCACCATCCACACTTAGAAAAGAGTCGGGTCAGTACAAATCAGTCACCATCCACTCTTAGAAAAGGTTCGGTTCAGTACAAATCAGTCACCATCCACACTTAGAAAAGGTTCAGGTCAGTACAAATCAGTAACCATCCACACTTAGAAAAGGTTCGGGTCAGGACAAATCAGCAACCATCCACACTTAGAAAAGGTTCCGGTCAGTACAAATCAGTCACCATCCACACTTAGAAAAGGTTCAGGTCAGTACAAATCAGTAACCATCCACACTTAGAAAAGGTTCGGGTCAGGACAAATCAGCAACCATCCACACTTAGAAAAGGGTCGGGTCAGTACAAATCAGTAACCATCCACACTTAGAAAAGGTTCGGGTCAGTACAAATCAGTCACCATCCACACTTAGAAGAGTGTCGGGTCAGTACAAATCATTCACCATCCACACTTAGAAAAGGGTCGGGTCAGTACAAATCAGTCACCATCCACACTTAGAAAAGGGTCGGGTTAGTACAAATCAGGAACCATCCACACTTAGAAAAGGGTCGGGTCAGTACAAATCAGTAACCATCCACACTTAGAAAAGGGTCGGGTCATTACAAATCAGTCACCATCCACACTGAGAAAAGGTTCGGGTCAGTACAAATCAGTAACCATCCACACTTAGAAAAGGTTCAGGTCAGTACAACTCAGTCACCATCCACACTTAGAAAAGGGTCGGGTCAGTACAAATCAGTCACCATCCACACTTAGAAAAGGGTCGGGTCAGTACAAATCAGTCACCATCCACACCTCGAAAAGGTTCGGGTCAGTACAAATCAGTCACCATCCACACTTAGAAAAGGGTCGGGTCAGTACAAATCAGGAACCATCCACACTTAGAAAAGGTTCAGGTCAGTACAAATCAGTCACCATCCACACCTAGAAAAGGGTCGGGTCAGTACAAATCAGTCACCATCCACACTTAGAAAAGGGTCGGGTCAGTACAAATCAGTCACCATCCACACTTAGAAAAGGTTCGGGTCAGTACAAATCAGTCACCATCCACACTTAGAAAAGGGTCGGGTCAGTACAAATCAGTCACCATCCACACTTAGAAAAGGGTCGGGTCAGTACAAATCAGTCACCATCCACACTTAGAAAAGGGTCGGGTCAGTACAAATCAGTAACCATCCACACTTAGAAAAGGGTCGTGTCAGTACAAATCAGTCACCATCCACACTTAGAAAAGAGTCGGGTCAGTACAAATCAGTCACCATCCACTCTTAGAAAAGGTTCGGTTCAGTACAAATCAGTCACCATCCACACTTAGAAAAGGTTCAGGTCAGTGCAAATCAGTAACCATCCACACTTAGAAAAGGTTCGGGTCAGGACAAATCAGCAACCATCCACACTTAGAAAAGGTTCCGGTCATTACAAATCAGTCACCATCCACACTTAGAAAAGGTTCAGGTCAGTACAAATCAGTAACCATCCACACTTAGAAAAGGTTCGGGTCAGGACAAATCAGCAACCATCCACACTTAGAAAAGGGTCGGGTCAGTACAAATCAGTAACCATCCACACTTAGAAAAGGTTCGGGTCAGTACAAATCAGTCACCATCCACACTTAGAAGAGTGTCGGGTCAGTACAAATCATTCACCATCCACACTTAGAAAAGGGTCGGGTCAGTACAAATCAGTCACCATCCACACTTAGAAAAGGGTCGGGTTAGTACAAATCAGGAACCATCCACACTTAGAAAAGGGTCGGGTCAGTACAAATCAGTAACCATCCACACTTGGAAAAGGTTCGGGTCAGTACAAATCAGTGACCATCCACACTTAGAAAAGGTTCGGGTCAGTACAAATCAGTCACCATCCACACTGAGAAAAGCGTCGGGTCAGTACAAATCAGTCACCATCCACACTTAGAAAAGGGTCGGGTCAGTACAAATCAGTCACCATCCACACTTAGAAAAGGGTCGGGTCAGTACAAATTAGTCACCATCCACACTTAGAAAAGGGTCGGGTCAGTACAAATCAGTCACCATCCACACTTAGAAAAGGGTCGGGTCAGTACAAATCAGTAACCATCCACACTTAGAAAAGGGTGGGGTCAGCACAAATCAGTCACCATCCACACTTAGAAAATGGTCGGGCCAGTACAAATCAGTCACCATCCACACTTAGAAAAGGGTCGGATCAGTACAAATCAGTCACCATCCACTCTTAGAAAAGGGTCGGTTCAGTACAAATCAGTAACCATCCACACTTAGAAAAGGTTCGGGTCAGTACAAATCAGTAACCATCCACACTAAGAAAAGGTTCGGGTCAGTACAAATCAGTAACCATCCACACTTAGAAAAGGGTCGGGTCAGTACAAATCAGTCACCATCCACACTTAGAAAAGGGTCGGGTCACTGCAAATCAGTCACCATCCACACTTAGAAAAGGTTCCGGTCAGTACAAATCAGTCACCATCCACACTTAGAAAAGGGTCGGGTCAGTACAAATCAGTAACCATCCACACTTAGAAAAGGGTCAGGTCAGTACAAATCAGTCACCATCCACACTTGGAAAAGTGTCGGGTCAGTACAAATCAGTCACCATCCACACGTGGAAAAGTTTCGGGTCAGTACAAATCAGTAACCATCCACACTTAGAAAAGGTTCAGGTCAGTACAAATCATTAACCATCCACACTTAGAAAAGGGTCGGGTCAGTACAAATCAGTCACCATCCACACTTAGAAAAGGTTCAGGTCAGTACAAATCAGTCACCATCCACACTTAGAAAAGGTTCGGGTCAGTACAAATCAGTCACCATCCACACTTAGAAAAGGGTCGGGTCAGTACAAATCAGTTACCATCCACACTTAGAAAAGGTTCAGGTCAGTACAAATCAGTCACCATCCACACTTAGAAAAGGTTCGGGTCAGTACAAATCAGTCACCATCCACACTTAGAAAAGGGTCGGGTCAGTACAAATCAGTTACCATCCACACTTAGAAAAGGTTCAGGTCAGTACAAATCAGAAACCATCCACACTTGGAAAAGGGTCGGGTCAGTACAAATCAGTCACCATCCACAATTAGAAAAGGTTCGGGTCAGTACAAATCAGTCACCATCCACACTTAGAAAAGGGTCGGGTCAGTACAAATCAGTAACCATCCACATTTAGAAAAGGTTCGGGTCAGTACAAATCAGTCACCATCCACACTTAGAAAAGGGTTGGGTCAGTACAAATCAGTCACAATCCACACTTAGAAAAGGTTCGGGTCAGGACAAATCAGTCACCATCCACACTTAGAAAAGGGTCGGGTCAGTACAAATCAGTCACCATCCACACTTAGAAAAGGGTCGGGTCAGTACAAATCAGTAACCATTCACACTTAGAAAAGGGTCGGGTCAGTACAAATCAGTAACCATCCACGCTGAGAAAAGGGTCAGGTCAGTACAAATCAGTCACCATCCACACTTAGAAAAGGTTCGGGTCAGTACAAATCAGTAACCATCCACACATAGAAAAGGGTCGGGTCAGTACAAATCAGTAACCATCCACACTTAGAAAAGGTTCGGGTCAGTACAAATCAGTAACCATCCACACTTAGAAAAGGGTGGGGTCAGTACAAATCAGTCACCATCCACACTTAGAAAAGGGTCGGGTCAGTACAAATCAGTAACCATCCACACTTAGAAAAGGTTCAGGTCAGTACAAATCAGTCACCATCCACACTTAGAAAAGGGTCGGGGCAGTACAAATCAGTCACCATCCACACTTAGAAAAGGTTCGGGTCAGTACAAATCAGTAACCATCCACACTTAGAAAAGGGTCGGGTCAGTACAAATCAGTAACCATCCACACTGAGAAAAGGTTCAGGTCAGTACAAATCAGTCACCATCCACACTTAGAAAAGGTTCGGGTCAGTACAAATCAGTGACCATCCACACTTAGAAAAGGTTCGGGTCAGTACAAATCAGTCACCATCCACACTGAGAAAAGCGTCGGGTCAGTACAAATCAGTCACCATCCACACTTAGAAAAGGGTCGGGTCAGTACAAATCAGTCACCATCCACACTTAGAAAAGGGTCGGGTCAGTACAAATTAGTCACCATCCACACTTAGAAAAGGGTCGGGTCAGTACAAATCAGTCACCATCCACACTTAGAAAAGGGTCGGGTCAGTACAAATCAGTAACCATCCACACTTAGAAAAGGGTGGGGTCAGCACAAATCAGTCACCATCCACACTTAGAAAAGGGTCGGGTCAGTACAAATCAGTCACCATCCACACTTAGAAAAGGGTCGGGTCAGTACAAATCAGTCACCATCCACTCTTAGAAAAGGGTCGGTTCAGTACAAATCAGTAACCATCCACACTTAGAAAAGGTTCGGGTCAGTACAAATCAGTAACCATCCACACTAAGAAAAGGTTCGGGTCAGTACAAATCAGTAACCATCCACACTTAGAAAAGGGTCGGGTCAGTACAAATCAGTAACCATCCACACTTAGAAAAGGGTCGGGTCAGTACAAATCAGTCACCATCCACACTTAGAAAAGGGTCGGGTCACTGCAAATCAGTCACCATCCACACTTAGAAAAGGTTCCGGTCAGTACAAATCAGTCACCATCCACACTTAGAAAAGGGTCGGGTCAGTACAAATCAGTAACCATCCACACTTAGAAAAGGGTCAGGTCAGTACAAATCAGTCACCATCCACACTTGGAAAAGTGTCGGGTCAGTACAAATCAGTCACCATCCACACGTGGAAAAGTTTCGGGTCAGTACAAATCAGTAACCATCCACACTTAGAAAAGGTTCAGGTCAGTACAAATCATTAACCATCCACACTTATAAAAGGGTCGGGTCAGTACAAATCAGTCACCATCCACACTTAGAAAAGGTTCAGGTCAGTACAAATCAGTCACCATCCACACTTAGAAAAGGTTCGGGTCAGTACAAATCAGTCACCATCCACACTTAGAAAAGGGTCGGGTCAGTACAAATCAGTTACCATCCACACTTAGAAAAGGTTCAGGTCAGTACAAATCAGTCACCATCCACACTTAGAAAAGGTTCGGGTCAGTACAAATCAGTCACCATCCACACTTAGAAAAGGGTCGGGTCAGTACAAATCAGTTACCATCCACACTTAGAAAAGGTTCAGGTCAGTACAAATCAGTAACCATCCACACTTGGAAAAGGGTCGGGTCAGTACAAATCAGTCACCATCCACAATTAGAAAAGGTTCGGGTCAGTACAAATCAGTCACCATCCACACTTAGAAAAGGGTCGGGTCAGTACAAATCAGTAACCATCCACATTTAGAAAAGGTTCGGGTCAGTACAAATCAGTCACCATCCACACTTAGAAAAGGGTTGGGTCAGTACAAATCAGTCACAATCCACACTTAGAAAAGGTTCGGGTCAGGACAAATCAGTCACCATCCACACTTAGAAAAGGGTCGGGTCAGTACAAATCAGTCACCATCCACACTTAGAAAAGGGTCGGGTCAGTACAAATCAGTAACCATTCACACTTAGAAAAGGGTCGGGTCAGTACAAATCAGTAACCATCCACGCTGAGAAAAGGGTCAGGTCAGTACAAATCAGTCACCATCCACACTTAGAAAAGGTTCGGGTCAGTACAAATCAGTAACCATCCACACATAGAAAAGGGTCGGGTCAGTACAAATCAGTAACCATCCACACTTAGAAAAGGTTCGGGTCAGTACAAATCAGTAACCATCCACACTTAGAAAAGGGTGGGGTCAGTACAAATCAGTCACCATCCACACTTAGAAAAGGGTCGGGTCAGTACAAATCAGTAACCATCCACACTTAGAAAAGGTTCAGGTCAGTACAAATCAGTCACCATCCACACTTAGAAAAGGGTCGGGGCAGTACAAATCAGTCACCATCCACACTTAGAAAAGGTTCGGGTCAGTACAAATCAGTAACCATCCACACTTAGAAAAGGGTCGGGTCAGTACAAATCAGTAACCATCCACACTGAGAAAAGGTTCAGGTCAGTACAAATCAGTCACCATCCACACTTAGAAAAGGTTCGGGTCAGTACAAATCAGTAACCATCCACACTTAGAAAAGGGTCGGGTCAGTACCAATCAGTCACCATCCACACTTAGAAAAGGGTCGGGTCAGTACAAATCAGTCACCATCCACACTTAGAAAAGGGTCGGGTCAGTACAAATCAGTCACCATCCACACTTAGAAAAGGGTCGGGTTAGTACAAATCAGGAACCATCCACACTTAGAAAAGGGTCGGGTCAGTACAAATCAGTCACCATCCACACTTAGAAAAGGGTCGGGTCAATACAAATCATTCACCATCCACACTTAGAAAAGGGTCGGGTCAGTACAAATCAGTCACCATCCACACTTAGAAAAGGGTCGGGTCAGTACAAATCAGTCACCATCCACACTTCGAAAAGTGACGGGTCAGTCGTAATCAGTAACCATCCACACTTAGAAAAGGTTCCGGTCAGTACAAATCAGTCACCATCCACATTGAGAAAAGGTTCGGGTCAGTACAAATCAGTCACCATCCACACTTAGAAAAGGTTCAGGTCAGTACAAATCAGTCACCATCCACACTTAGAAAAGGGTCGGGTCATTACAAATCAGTCACCATCCACACTGAGAAAAGGTTCGGGTCAGTACAAATCAGTAACCATCCACACTTAGAAAAGGTTCAGGTCAGTACAACTCAGTCACCATCCACACTTAGAAAAGGGTCGGGTCTGTACAAATCAGTAACCATCCACACTTAGAAAAGGGTCGGGTCAGTACAAATCAGTAACCATGCACACTTAGAAAAGGGTCTGGTCAGTACAAATCAGTCACCATCCACACTTAGAAAAGGGTCGGGTCAGTACAAATCAGTAACCATCCACACTTAGAAAAGGGTCGGGTCAGTACAAATCAGTCACCATCCACACTTAGAAAAGTGACGGGTCAGTAGTAATCAGTAACCATCCACAGTTAGAAAAGGGTCGGATCAGTACAAATCAGTCACCATCCACACTTAGAAAAGGGTCGGGTCAGTACAAATCAGTTACCATCCACACTTAGAAAAGGTTCGGGTCAGTACAAATCAGTCACCATCCACACTTAGAAAAGGGTCGGGTCAGTACAAATCAGTCACCATCCACACTTAGAAAAGGGTCGGGTCAGTACAAATCAGTCACCATCCACACTTAGAAAAGGTTCGGGTCAGTACAAATCAGTCACCATCCACACTTAGAAAAGGTTCGGGTCAGTACAAATCAGGAACCATCCACAGTTAGAAAAGGTTCAGGTCAGTACAAATCAGTCACCATCCACACTTAGAAAAGGGTCGGGTCAGTACAAATCAGTCACCATCCACACTTAGAAAAGGGTCGGGTCAGTACAAATCAGTCACCATCCACACTTAGAAAAGGTTCGGGTCAGTACAAATCAGTCACCATCCTCACTTAGAAAAGTGTCGGGTCAGTACAAATCAGTCACCATCCACACTTAGAAAAGGTTCGGGTCAGTACAAATCAGTCACCATCCACACTTAGAAAAGGGTCGGGTCAGTACAAATCAGTCACCATCCACACTTAGAAAAGGGTCGGGTCAGTACAAATCAGTCACCATCCACACTTAGAAAAGGGTCGGGTCAGTACAAATCAGTCACCATCCACACTTAGAAAAGGTTCGGGTCAGTACAAATCAGTAACTATCCACACTTAGAAAAGGTTCAGGTCAGTACAAATCATTCACCATCCACACTTAGAAAAGGGTCGGGTCAGTACAAATCAGTCACCATCCACACTTAGAAAAGGGTCGGGTCAGTACAAATCAGTAACCATCCACACTTAGAAAAGGGTCGGGTCAGTACAAATCAGTCACCATCCACACTTCGAAAAGTGACGGTTCAGTAGTAATCAGTAACCATCCACACTTAGAAAAGGTTCCGGTCAGTACAAATCAGTCACCATCCACACTTAGAAAAGGGTCGGGTCAGTACAAATCAGTCACCATCCACACTTAGAAAAGGTTCGGGTCAGTACAAATCAGTAACTATCCACACTTAGAAAAGGTTCAGGTCAGTACAAATCAGTCACCATCCACACTTAGAAAAGGTTCAGGTCAGTACAAATCAGTAACCATTCACACTTAGAAAAGGGTCGGGTCAGTACAAATCAGTCACCATCCACACTTCTAAAAGTTTCGGGTCAGTACAAATCAGTCACCATCCACACTTAGAAAAGGGTCGGGTCAGTACAAATCAGTCACCATCCACACTTAGAAAAGGGTCGGGTCAGTACAAATCATTCACCATCCACACTTAGAAAAGGTTCGGGTCAGTACAAATCAGTCACCATCCACACTTAGAAAAGGGTCGGGTCAGTACAAATCAGTAACCATCCACACTTAGAAAAGGTTCGGGTCAGGACAAATCAGCAACCATCCACACTTAGAAAAGGGTCGGGTCAGTACAAATCAGTAACCATCCACACTTAGAAAAGGTTCGGGTCAGTACAAATCAGTCACCATCCACACTTAGAAAAGGGTCGGGTCAGTACAAATCAGTCACCATCCACACTTAGAAAAGGGTCGGGTCAGTACAAATCAGTCACCATCCACACTTAGAAAAGGGTCGGGTCAGTACAAATCAGTAACCATCCACACTTAGAAAAGGGTCGTGTCAGTACAAATCAGTCACCATCCACACTTAGAAAAGAGTCGGGTCAGTACAAATCAGTCACCATCCACTCTTAGAAAAGGTTCGGTTCAGTACAAATCAGTCACCATCCACACTTCGAAAAGTGACGGTTCAGTAGTAATCAGTAACCATCCACACTTAGAAAAGGTTCCGGTCAGTACAAATCAGTCACCATCCACACTGAGAAAAGGTTCGGGTCAGTACAAATCAGTCACCATCCACACTTAGAAAAGGTTCAGGTCAGTACAAATCAGTCACCATCCACACTTAGAAAAGGGTCGGGTCATTACAAATCAGTCACCATCCACACTGAGAAAAGGTTCGGATCAGTACAAATCAGTAACCATCCACACTTAGAAAAGGTTCAGGTCAGTACAACTCAGTCACCATCCACACTTAGAAAAGGGTCGGGTCTGTACAAATCAGTGACCATCCACTCTTAGAAAAGGGTCGGGTCAGTACAAATCAGTAACGATCCACACTTAGAAAAGGCTCGGGTCAGTACAAATCAGTCACCATCCACACTTAGAAAAGGTTCGGGTCAGTACAAATCAGTCACCATCCACACTTAGAAAAGGGTCGGGTCAGTACAACTCAGTCACCATCCACACTTAGAAAAGGGTCGGGTCAGTACAAATCAGTCACCATCCACACTTAGAAAAGGGTCGGGTCAGTACAAATCAGTCACCATGCACACTTAGAAAAGGTTCGGGTCAGTACAAATCAGTCACCATCCTCACTTAGAAAAGTGTCGGGTCATTACAAATCAGTCACCATCCACACTTAGAAAAGGTTCGGGTCAGTACAAATCAGTCACCATCCACACTTAGAAAAGGGTCGGATCAGTACAAATAAGTCACCATCCACACTTAGAAAAGGGTCGGGTCAGTACAAATCAGTCACCATCCACACTTAGAAAAGGGTCGGGTCAGTACAAATCAGTCACCATCCACACTTAGAAAAGGTTCGGGTCAGTACAAATCAGTAACTATCCACACTTAGAAAAGGTTCAGGTCAGTACAAATCATTCACCATCCACACTTAGAAAAGGGTCGGGTCAGTACAAATCAGTCACCATCCACACTTAGAAAAGGGTCGGGTCAGTACAAATCAGTAACCATCCACACTTAGAAAAGGGTCGGGTCAGTACAAATCCGTCACCATCCACACTTCGAAAAGTGACGGGTCAGTAGTAATCAGTAACCATCCACACTTAGAAAAGGTTCCGGTCAGTACAAATCAGTCACCATCCACACTGAGAAAAGGTTCGGGTCAGTACAAATCAGTCACCATCCACACTTAGAAAAGGTTCAGGTCAGTACAAATCAGTCACCATCCACACTTAGAAAAGGGTCGGGTCATTACAAATCAGTCACCATCCACACTGAGAAAAGGTTCGGGTCAGTACAAGTCAGTAACCATCCACACTTAGAAAAGGTTCAGGTCAGTACAACTCAGTCACCATCCACACTTAGAAAAGGGTCGGGTCTGTACAAATCAGTAACCATCCACTCTTAGAAAAGGGTCGGGTCAGTACAAATCAGTAACCATCCACACTTAGAAAAGGCTCGGGTCAGTACAAATCAGTCACCATCCACACTTAGAAAAGGGTCGGGTCAGTACAAATCAGTAACCATCCACACTTAGAAAAGGGTCGGGTCAGTACAAATCAGTCACCATCCACACTTAGAAAAGTGACGGGTCAGTAGTAATCAGTAACCATCCACACTTCGAAAAGGGTCGGGTCAGTACAAATCAGTTACCATCCACACTTAGAAAAGGGTCGATTCAGTACAAATCAGTCACCATCCACACTTAGAAAAGGGTCGGGTCAGTACAAATCAGTCACCATCCACACTTAGAAAAGGGTCGGGTCAGTACAAATCAGTCACCATCCACACCTCGAAAAGGTTCGGGTCAGTACAAATCAGTCACCATCCACACTTAGAAAAGGGTCGGGTCAGTACAAATCATTCACCATCCACACTTAGAAAAGGTTCGGGTCAGTACAAATCAGTCACCATCCACACTTAGAAAAGGGTCGGGTCAGTACAAATCAGTAACCATCCACACTTAGAAAAGGTTCGGGTCAGGACAAATCAGCAACCATCCACACTTAGAAAAGGGTCGGGTCAGTACAAATCAGTAACCATCCACACTTAGAAAAGGTTCGGGTCAGTACAAATCAGTCACCATCCACACTTAGAAAAGGGTCGGGTCAGTACAAATCAGTCACCATCCACACTTAGAAAAGGGTCGGGTCAGTACAAATCAGTCACCATCCACACTTAGAAAAGGGTCGGGTCAGTACAAATCAGTAACCATCCACACTTAGAAAAGGGTCGTGTCAGTACAAATCAGTCACCATCCACACTTAGAAAAGAGTCGGGTCAGTACAAATCAGTCACCATCCACTCTTAGAAAAGGTTCGGTTCAGTACAAATCAGTCACCATCCACACTTCGAAAAGTGACGGTTCAGTAGTAATCAGTAACCATCCACACTTAGAAAAGGTTCCGGTCAGTACAAATCAGTCACCATCCACACTGAGAAAAGGTTCGGGTCAGTACAAATCAGTCACCATCCACACTTAGAAAAGGTTCAGGTCAGTACAAATCAGTCACCATCCACACTTAGAAAAGGGTCGGGTCATTACAAATCAGTCACCATCCACACTGAGAAAAGGTTCGGATCAGTACAAATCAGTAACCATCCACACTTAGAAAAGGTTCAGGTCAGTACAACTCAGTCACCATCCACACTTAGAAAAGGGTCGGGTCTGTACAAATCAGTGACCATCCACTCTTAGAAAAGGGTCGGGTCAGTACAATTCAGTAACGATCCACACTTAGAAAAGGCTCGGGTCAGTACAAATCAGTCACCATCCACACTTAGAAAAGGTTCGGGTCAGTACAAATCAGTCACCATCCACACTTAGAAAAGGGTCGGGTCAGTACAACTCAGTCACCATCCACACTTAGAAAAGGGTCGGGTCAGTACAAATCAGTCACCATCCACACTTAGAAAAGGGTCGGGTCAGTACAAATCAGTCACCATGCACACTTAGAAAAGGTTCGGGTCAGTACAAATCAGTCACCATCCTCACTTAGAAAAGTGTCGGGTCATTACAAATCAGTCACCATCCACACTTAGAAAAGGTTCGGGTCAGTACAAATCAGTCACCATCCACACTTAGAAAAGGGTCGGATCAGTACAAATAAGTCACCATCCACACTTAGAAAAGGGTCGGGTCAGTACAAATCAGTCACCATCCACACTTAGAAAAGGGTCGGGTCAGTACAAATCAGTCACCATCCACACTTAGAAAAGGTTCGGGTCAGTACAAATCAGTAACTATCCACACTTAGAAAAGGTTCAGGTCAGTACAAATCATTCACCATCCACACTTAGAAAAGGGTCGGGTCAGTACAAATCAGTCACCATCCACACTTAGAAAAGGGTCGGGTCAGTACAAATCAGTAACCATCCACACTTAGAAAAGGGTCGGGTCAGTACAAATCCGTCACCATCCACACTTCGAAAAGTGACGGGTCAGTAGTAATCAGTAACCATCCACACTTAGAAAAGGTTCCGGTCAGTACAAATCAGTCACCATCCACACTGAGAAAAGGTTCGGGTCAGTACAAATCAGTCACCATCCACACTTAGAAAAGGTTCAGGTCAGTACAAATCAGTCACCATCCACACTTAGAAAAGGGTCGGGTCATTACAAATCAGTCACCATCCACACTGAGAAAAGGTTCGGGTCAGTACAAGTCAGTAACCATCCACACTTAGAAAAGGTTCAGGTCAGTACAACTCAGTCACCATCCACACTTAGAAAAGGGTCGGGTCTGTACAAATCAGTAACCATCCACTCTTAGAAAAGGGTCGGGTCAGTACAAATCAGTAACCATCCACACTTAGAAAAGGCTCGGGTCAGTACAAATCAGTCACCATCCACACTTAGAAAAGGGTCGGGTCAGTACAAATCAGTAACCATCCACACTTAGAAAAGGGTCGGGTCAGTACAAATCAGTCACCATCCACACTTAGAAAAGTGACGGGTCAGTAGTAATCAGTAACCATCCACACTTCGAAAAGGGTCGGGTCAGTACAAATCAGTTACCATCCACACTTAGAAAAGGGTCGATTCAGTACAAATCAGTCACCATCCACACTTAGAAAAGGGTCGGGTCAGTACAAATCAGTCACCATCCACACTTAGAAAAGGGTCGGGTCAGTACAAATCAGTCACCATCCACACCTCGAAAAGGTTCGGGTCAGTACAAATCAGTCACCATCCACACTTAGAAAAGGGTCGGGTCAGTACAAATCAGGAACCATCCACACTTAGAAAAGGTTCAGGTCAGTACAAATCAGTCACCATCCACACTTAGAAAAGGGTCGGGTCAGTACAAATCAGTCACCATCCACACTTAGAAAAGTGTCGGGTCAGTACAAATCAGTCACCATCCACACTTAGAAAAGGTTCGGGTCAGTACAAATCAGTCACCATCCACACTTAGAAAAGGGTCGGGTCAGTACAAATCAGTCACCATCCACACTTAGAAAAGGGTCGGGTCAGTACAAATCAGTCACCATCCACACTTAGAAAAGGTTCGGGTCAGTACAAATCAGTAACTATCCACACTTAGAAAAGGTTCAGGTCAGTACAAATCAGTCACCATCCACACTTAGAAAAGGTTCAGGTCAGTACAAATCAGTAACCATTCACACTTAGAAAAGGGTCGGGTCAGTACAAATCAGTCACCATCCACACTTCTAAAAGTTTCGGGTCAGTACAAATCAGTCACCATCCACACTTAGAAAAGGGTCGGGTCAGTACAAATCAGTCACCATCCACACTTAGAAAAGGGTCGGGTCAGTACAAATCATTCACCATCCACACTTAGAAAAGGTTCGGGTCAGTACAAATCAGTCACCATCCACACTTAGAAAAGGGTCGGGTCAGTACAAATCAGTAACCATCCACACTTAGAAAAGGTTCGGGTCAGGACAAATCAGCAACCATCCACACTTAGAAAAGGGTCGGGTCAGTACAAATCAGTAACCATCCACACTTAGAAAAGGTTCGGGTCAGTACAAATCAGTCACCATCCACACTTAGAAAAGGGTCGGGTCAGTACAAATCAGTCACCATCCACACTTAGAAAAGGGTCGGGTCAGTACAAATCAATCACCATCCACACTTAGAAAAGGGTCGGGTCAGTACAAATCAGTAACCATCCACACTTAGAAAAGGGTCGTGTCAGTACAAATCAGTCACCATCCACACTTAGAAAAGAGTCGGGTCAGTACAAATCAGTCACCATCCACTCTTAGAAAAGGTTCGGTTCAGTACAAATCAGTCACCATCCACACTTAGAAAAGGTTCAGGTCAGTACAAATCAGTAACCATCCACACTTAGAAAAGGTTCGGGTCAGGACAAATCAGCAACCATCCACACTTAGAAAAGGGTCGGGTCAGTACAAATCAGTAACCATCCACACTTAGAAAAGGTTCGGGTCAGTACAAATCAGTCACCATCCACACTTAGAAGAGTGTCGGGTCAGTACAAATCATTCACCATCCACACTTAGAAAAGGGTCGGGTCAGTACAAATCAGTCACCATCCACACTTAGAAAAGGGTCGGGTTAGTACAAATCAGGAACCATCCACACTTAGAAAAGGGTCGGGTCAGTACAAATCAGTAACCATCCACACTTAGAAAAGGTTCGGGTCAGTACAAATCAGTGACCATCCACACTTAGAAAAGGTTCGGGTCAGTACAAATCAGTCACCATCCACACTGAGAAAAGCGTCGGGTCAGTACAAATCAGTCACCATCCACACTTAGAAAAGGGTCGGGTCAGTACAAATCAGTCACCATCCACACTTAGAAAAGGGTCGGGTCAGTACAAATTAGTCACCATCCACACTTGGAAAAGGGTCGGGTCAGTACAAATCAGTCACCATCCACACTTAGAAAAGGGTCGGGTCAGTACAAATCAGTAACCATCCACACTTAGAAAAGGGTGGGGTCAGCACAAATCAGTCACCATCCACACTTAGAAAAGGGTCGGGTCAGTACAAATCAGTCACCATCCACACTTAGAAAAGGGTCGGGTCAGTACAAATCAGTCACCATCCACTCTTAGAAAAGGATTGGTTCAGTACAAATCAGTAACCATCCACACTTAGAAAAGGTTCGGGTCAGTACAAATCAGTAACCATCCACACTAAGAAAAGGTTCGGGTCAGTACAAATCAGTAACCATCCACACTTAGAAAAGGGTCGGGTCAGTACAAATCAGTCACCATCCACACTTAGAAAAGGGTCGGGTCACTGCAAATCAGTCACCATCCACACTTAGAAAAGGTTCCGGTCAGTACAAATCAGTCACCATCCACACTTAGAAAAGTGTCGGGTCAGTACAAATCAGTAACCATCCACACTTAGAAAAGGGTCAGGTCAGTACAAATCAGTCACCATCCACACTTGGAAAAGTGTCGGGTCAGTACAAATCAGTCACCATCCACACGTGGAAAAGTTTCGGGTCAGTACAAATCAGTAACCATCCACACTTAGAAAAGGTTCGGGTCAGTACAAATCATTAACCATCCACACTTAGAAAAGGGTCGGGTCAGTACAAATCAGTCACCATCCACACTTAGAAAAGGTTCAGGTCAGTACAAATCAGTCACCATCCACACTTAGAAAAGGTTCGGGTCAGTACAAATCAGTCACCATCCACACTTAGAAAAGGGTCGGGTCAGTACAAATCAGTTACCATCCACACTTAGAAAAGGTTCAGGTCAGTACAAATCAGTCTCCATCCACACTTAGAAAAGGTTCGGGTCAGTACAAATCAGTCACCATCCACACTTAGAAAAGGGTCGGGTCAGTACAAATCAGTTACCATCCACACTTAGAAAAGGTTCAGGTCAGTACAAATCAGTAACCATCCACACTTGGAAAAGGGTCGGGTCAGTACAAATCAGTCACCATCCACAATTAGAAAAGGTTCGGGTCAGTACAAATCAGTCACCATCCACACTTAGAAAAGGGTCGGGTCAGTACAAATCAGTAACCATCCACATTTAGAAAAGGTTCGGGTCAGTACAAATCAGTCACCATCCACACTTAGAAAAGGGTTGGGTCAGTACAAATCAGTCACAATCCACACTTAGAAAAGGTTCGGGTCAGGACAAATCAGTCACCATCCACACTTAGAAAAGGGTCGGGTCAGTACAAATCAGTCACCATCCACACTTAGAAAAGGGTCGGGTCAGTACAAATCAGTAACCATTCACACTTAGAAAAGGGTCGGGTCAGTACAAATCAGTAACCATCCACGCTGAGAAAAGGGTCAGGTCAGTACAAATCAGTCACCATCCACACTTAGAAAAGGTTCGGGTCAGTACAAATCAGTAACCATCCACACATAGAAAAGGGTCGGGTCAGTACAAATCAGTAACCATCCACACTTAGAAAAGGTTCGGGTCAGTACAAATCAGTAACCATCCACACTTAGAAAAGGGTGGGGTCAGTACAAATCAGTCACCATCCACACTTAGAAAAGGGTCGGGTCAGTACAAATCAGTAACCATCCACACTTAGAAAAGGTTCAGGTCAGTACAAATCAGTCACCATCCACACTTAGAAAAGGGTCGGGGCAGTACAAATCAGTCACCATCCACACTTAGAAAAGGGTCGGGTCAGTACAAATCAGTAACAATCCATACTTAGAAAAGGGTCGGGTCAGTACAAATCAGTCACCATCCACACTGAGAAAAGGTTCAGGTCAGTACAAATCAGTCACCATCCACACTTAGAAAAGGTTCGGGTCAGTACAAATCAGTGACCATCCACACTTAGAAAAGGTTCGGGTCAGTACAAATCAGTCACCATCCACACTGAGAAAAGCGTCGGGTCAGTACAAATCAGTAACCATCCACACATAGAAAAGGGTCGGGTCAGTACAAATCAGTAACCATCCACACTTAGAAAAGGTTCGGGTCAGTACAAATCAGTAACCATCCACACTTAGAAAAGGGTGGGGTCAGTACAAATCAGTCACCATCCACACTTAGAAAAGGGTCGGGTCAGTACAAATCAGTAACCATCCACACTTATAAAAGGTTCAGGTCAGTACAAATCAGTCACCATCCACACTTAGAAAAGGGTCGGGGCAGTACAAATCAGTCACCATCCACACTTAGAAAAGGTTCGGGTCAGTACAAATCAGTAACCATCCACACTTAGAAAAGGGTCGGGTCAGTACAAATCAGTAACCATCCACACTGAGAAAAGGTTCAGGTCAGTACAAATCAGTCACCATCCACACTTAGAAAAGGTTCGGTTCAGTACAAATCAGTGACCATCCACACTTAGAAAAGGTTCGGGTCAGTACAAATCAGTCACCATCCACACTGAGAAAAGCGTCGGGTCAGTACAAATCAGTCACCATCCACACTTAGAAAAGGGTCGGGTCAGTACAAATTAGTCACCATCCACACTTAGAAAAGGGTCGGGTCAGTACAAATCAGTCACCATCCACACTTAGAAAAGGGTCGGGTCAGTACAAATCAGTAACCATCCACACTTAGAAAAGGGTGGGGTCAGCACAAATCAGTCACCATCCACACTTAGAAAAGGGTCAGGTCAGTACAAATCAGTCACCATCCACACTTAGAAAAGGGTCGGGTCAGTACAAATCAGTCACCATCCACTCTTAGAAAAGGGTCGGTTCAGTACAAATCAGTAACCATCCACACTTAGAAAAGGTTCGGGTCAGTACAAATCAGTAACCATCCACACTAAGAAAAGGTTCGGGTCAGTACAAATCAGTAACCATCCACACTTAGAAAAGGATCGGGTCAGTACAAATCAGTCACCATCCACACTTAGAAAAGGGTCGGGTCACTGCAAATCAGTCACCATCCACACTTAGAAAAGGTTCCGGTCAGTACAAATCAGTCACCATCCACACTTAGAAAAGGGTCGGGTCAGTACAAATCAGTCACCATCCACACTTAGAAAAGGGTCAGGTCAGTACAAATCAGTCACCATCCACACTTGGAAAAGTGTCGGGTCAGTACAAATCAGTCACCATCCACACGTGGAAAAGTTTCGGGTCAGTACAAATCAGTAACCATCCACACTTAGAAAAGGTTCAGGTCAGTACAAATCATTAACCATCCACACTTAGAAAAGGGTCGGGTCAGTACAAATCAGTCACCATCCACACTTAGAAAAGGTTCAGGTCAGTACAAATCAGTCACCATCCACACTTAGAAAAGGTTCGGGTCAGTACAAATCAGTCACCATCCACACTTAGAAAAGGGTCGGGTCAGTACAAATCAGTTACCATCCACACTTAGAAAAGGTTCAGGTCAGTACAAATCAGTCACCATCCACACTTAGAAAAGGTTCGGGTCAGTACAAATCAGTCACCATCCACACTTAGAAAAGGGTCGGGTCAGTACAAATCAGTTACCATCCACACTTAGAAAAGGTTCAGGTCAGTACAAATCAGTAACCATCCACACTTGGAAAAGGGTCGGGTCAGTACAAATCAGTCACCATCCACAATTAGAAAAGGTTCGGGTCAGTACAAATCAGTCACCATCCACACTTAGAAAAGGGTCGGGTCAGTACAAATCAGTAACCATCCACATTTAGAAAAGGTTCGGGTCAGTACAAATCAGTCACCATCCACACTTAGAAAAGGGTTGGGTCAGTACAAATCAGTCACAATCCACACTTAGAAAAGGTTCGGGTCAGGACAAATCAGTCACCATCCACACTTAGAAAAGGGTCGGGTCAGTACAAATCAGTCACCATCCACACTTAGAAAAGGGTCGGGTCAGTACAAATCAGTAACCATTCACACTTAGAAAAGGGTCGGGTCAGTACAAATCAGTAACCATCCACGCTGAGAAAAGGGTCAGGTCAGTACAAATCAGTCACCATCCACACTTAGAAAAGGTTCGGGTCAGTACAAATCAGTAACCATCCACACATAGAAAAGGGTCGGGTCAGTACAAATCAGTAACCATCCACACTTAGAAAAGGTTCGGGTCAGTACAAATCAGTAACCATCCACACTTAGAAAAGGGTGGGGTCAGTACAAATCAGTCACCATCCACACTTAGAAAAGGGTCGGGTCAGTACAAATCAGTAACCATCCACACTTAGAAAAGGTTCAGGTCAGTACAAATCAGTCACCATCCACACTTAGAAAAGGGTCGGGGCAGTACAAATCAGTCACCATCCACACTTAGAAAAGGTTCGGGTCAGTGCAAATCAGTAACCATCCACACTTAGAAAAGGGTCGGGTCAGTACAAATCAGTAACCATCCACACTGAGAAAAGGTTCAGGTCAGTACAAATCAGTCACCATCCACACTTAGAAAAGGTTCGGGTCAGTACAAATCAGTAACCATCCACACTTAGAAAAGGGTCGGGTCAGTACAAATCAGTCACCATCCACACTTAGAAAAGGGTCGGGTCAGTACAAATCAGTCACCATCCACACTTAGAAAAGGGTCGGGTCAGTACAAATCAGTCACCATCCACACTTAGAAAAGGGTCGGGTTAGTACAAATCAGGAACCATCCACACTTAGAAAAGGGTCGGGTCAGTACAAATCAGTCACCATCCACACTTAGAAAAGGGTCGGGTCAATACAAATCATTCACCATCCACACTTAGAAAAGGGTCGGGTCAGTACAAATCAGTCACCATCCACACTTAGAAAAGGGTCGGGTCAGTACAAATCAGTCACCATCCACACTTCGAAAAGTGACGGGTCAGTCGTAATCAGTAACCATCCACACTTAGAAAAGGTTCCGGTCAGTACAAATCAGTCACCATCCACATTGAGAAAAGGTTCGGGTCAGTACAAATCAGTCACCATCCACACTTAGAAAAGGTTCAGGTCAGTACAAATCAGTCACCATCCACACTTAGAAAAGGGTCGGGTCATTACAAATCAGTCACCATCCACACTGAGAAAAGGGTCGGGTCTGTACAAATCAGTCACCATCCACACTTAGAAAAGGGTCGGGTCATTACAAATCAGTCACCATCCACACTGAGAAAAGGTTCGGATCAGTACAAATCAGTAACCATCCACACTTAGAAAAGGTTCAGGTCAGTACAACTCAGTCACCATCCACACTTAGAAAAGGGTCGGGTCTGTACAAATCAGTAACCATCCACTCTTAGAAAAGGGTCGGGTCAGTACAAATCAGTAACCATCCACACTTAGAAAAGGCTCGGGTCAGTACAAATCAGTCACCATCCACACTTAGAAAAGGTTCGGGTCAGTACACATCACTCACCATCCACACTTAGAAAAGGGTCGGGTCAGTACAACTCAGTCACCATCCACACTTAGAAAAGGGTCGGGTCAGTACAAATCAGTCACCATCCACACTTAGAAAAGGGTCGGGTCAGTACAAATCAGTCACCATGCACACTTAGAAAAGGGTCGGGTCAGTACAAATCAGTCACCATCCTCACTTAGAAAAGTGTCGGGTCATTACAAATCAGTCACCATCCACACTTAGAAAAGGTTCGGGTCAGTACAAATCAGTCACCATCCACACTTAGAAAAGGGTCGGATCAGTACAAATAAGTCACCATCCACACTTAGAAAAGGGTCGGGTCAGTACAAATCAGTCACCATCCACACTTAGAAAAGGGTCGGGTCAGTACAAATCAGTCACCATCCACACTTAGAAAAGGTTCGGGTCAGTACAAATCAGTAACTATCCACACTTAGAAAAGGTTCAGGTCAGTACAAATCATTCACCATCCACACTTAGAAAAGGGTCGGGTCAGTACAAATCAGTCACCATCCACACTTAGAAAAGGGTCGGGTCAGTACAAATCAGTAACCATCCACACTTAGAAAAGGGTCGGGTCAGTACAAATCAGTAACCATCCACACTTCGAAAAGTGACGGGTCAGTAGTAATCAGTAACCATCCACACTTAGAAAAGGTTCCGGTCAGTACAAATCAGTCACCATCCACACTGAGAAAAGGTTCGGGTCAGTACAAATCAGTCACCATCCACACTTAGAAAAGGTTCAGGTCAGTACAAATCAGTCACCATCCACACTTAGAAAAGGGTCGGGTCATTACAAATCAGTCACCATCCACACTGAGAAAAGGTTCGGGTCAGTACAAATCAGTAACCATCCACACTTCGAAAAGGGTCGGGTCAGTACAAATCAGTTTACATCCACACTTAGAAAAGGGTCGATTCAGTACAAATCAGTCACCATCCACACTTAGAAAAGGGTCGGGTCAGTACAAATCAGTCACCATCCACACTTAGAAAAGGGTCGGGTCAGTACAAATCAGTCACCATCCACACCTCGAAAAGGTTCGGGTCAGTACAAATCAGTCACCATCCACACTTAGAAAAGGGTCGGGTCAGTACAAATCAGGAACCATCCACACTTAGAAAAGGTTCAGGTCAGTACAAATCAGTCACCATCCACACTTAGAAAAGGGTCGGGTCTGTACAAATCAGTAACCATCCACTCTTAGAAAAGGGTCGGGTCAGTACAAATCAGTAACCATCCACACTTAGAAAAGGCTCGGGTCAGTACAAATCAGTCACCATCCACACTTAGAAAAGGGTCGGGTCAGTACAAATCAGTAACCATCCACACTTAGAAAAGGGTCGGGTCAGTACAAATCAGTCACCATCCACACTTAGAAAAGTGACGGGTCAGTAGTAATCAGTAACCATCCACACTTCGAAAAGGGTCGGGTCAGTACAAATCAGTTACCATCCACACTTAGAAAAGGGTCGGGTCAGTACAAATCAGTCACCATCCACACTTAGAAAAGGGTCGGGTCAGTACAAATCAGTTACCATCCACACCTCGAAAAGGTTCGGGTCAGTACAAATCAGTCACCATCCACACTTAGAAAAGGGTCGGGTCAGTACAAATCAGGAACCATCCACACTTAGAAAAGGTTCAGGTCAGTACAAATCAGTCACCATCCACACTTAGAAAAGGGTCGGGTCAGTACAAATCAGTCACCATCCACACATAGAAAAGGGTCGGGTCAGTACAAATCAGTCACCATCCACACTTAGAAAAGGTTCGGGTCAGTACAAATCAGTCACCATCCACACTTAGAAAAGTGTCGGGTCAGTACAAATCAGTCACCATCCACACTTAGAAAAGGTTCGGGTCAGTACAAATCAGTCACCATCCACACTTAGAAAAGGGTCGTGTCAGTACAAATCAGTCACCATCCACACTTAGAAAAGGGTCGGGTCAGTACAAATCAGTCACCATCCACACTTAGAAAAGCGTCGGGTCAGTACAAATCAGTCACCATCCACACTTAGAAAAGGTTCGGGTCAGTACAAATTAGTAACTATCCACACTTAGAAAAGGTTCAGGTCAGTACAAATCAGTCACCATCCACACTTAGAAAAGGTTCAGGTCAGTACAAATCAGTAACCATTCACACTTAGAAAAGGGTCGGGTCAGTACAAATCAGTCACCATCCACACTTCTAAAAGTTTCGTTTCAGTACAAATCAGTCACCATCCACACTTAGAAAAGGGTCGGGTCAGTACAAATCAGTCACCATCCACACTTAGAAAAGGGTCGGGTCAGTACAAATCATTCACCATCCACACTTAGAAAAGGTTCGGGTCAGTACAAATCAGTCACCATCCACACTTAGAAAAGGGTCGGGTCAGTACACATCAGTATCCATCCACACTTAGAAAAGGTTCGGGTCAGGACAAATCAGCAACCATCCACACTTAGAAAAGGGTCGGGTCAGTACAAATCAGTCACCATCCACACTTAGAAAAGGGTCGGGTCAGTACAAATCAGTAACCATCCACACTTAGAAAAGGGTCGTGTCAGTACAAATCAGTCACCATCCACACTTAGAAAAGAGTCGGGTCAGTACAAATCAGTCACCATCCACTCTTAGAAAAGGTTCGGTTCAGTACAAATCAGTCACCATCCACACTTAGAAAAGGTTCAGGTCAGTACAAATCAGTAACCATCCACACTTAGAAAAGGTTCGGGTCAGGACAAATCAGCAACCATCCACACTTAGAAAAGGGTCGGGTCAGTACAAATCAGTAACCATCCACACTTAGAAAAGGTTCGGGTCAGTACAAATCAGTCACCATCCACACTTAGAAGAGTGTCGGTTCAGTACAAATCATTCACCATCCACACTTAGAAAAGGGTCGGGTCAGTACAAATCAGTCACCATCCACACTTAGAAAAGGGTCGGGTTAGTACAAATCAGGAACCATCCACACTTAGAAAAGGGTCGGGTCAGTACAAATCAGTAACCATCCACACTTAGAAAAGGTTCGGGTCAGTACAAATCAGTGACCATCCACACTTAGAAAAGGTTCGGGTCAGTACAAATCAGTCACCATCCACACTGAGAAAAGCGTCGGGTCAGTACAAATCAGTCACCATCCACACTTAGAAAAGGGTCGGGTCAGTACAAATCAGTCACCATCCACACTTAGAAAAGGGTCGGGTCAGTACAAATTAGTCACCATCCACACTTAGAAAAGGGTCGGGTCAGTACAAATCAGTCACCATCCACACTTAGAAAAGGGTCGGGTCAGTACAAATCAGTAACCATCCACACTTAGAAAAGGGTGGGGTCAGCACAAATCAGTCACCATCCACACTTAGAAAAGGGTCGGGTCAGTACAAATCAGTCACCATCCACACTTAGAAAAGGGTCGGGTCAGTACAAATCAGTCACCATCCACTCTTAGAAAAGGGTCGGTTCAGTACAAATCAGTAACCATCCACACTTAGAAAAGGTTCGGGTCAGTACAAATCAGTAACCATCCACACTAAGAAAAGGTTCGGGTCAGTACAAATCAGTAACCATCCACACTTAGAAAAGGGTCGGGTCAGTACAAATCAGTCACCATCCACACTTAGAAAAGGGTCGGGTCACTGCAAATCAGTCACCATCCACACTTAGAAAAGGTTCCGGTCAGTACAAATCAGTCACCATCCACACTTAGAAAAGTGTCGGGTCAGTCCAAATCAGTAACCATCCACACTTAGAAAAGGGTCAGGTCAGTACAAATCAGTCACCATCCACACTTGGAAAAGTGTCGGGTCAGTACAAATCAGTCACCATCCACACGTGGAAAAGTTTCGGGTCAGTACAAATCAGTAACCATCCACACTTAGAAAAGGTTCAGGTCAGTACAAATCATTAACCATCCACACTTAGAAAAGGGTCGGGTCAGTACAAATCAGTCACCATCCACACTTAGAAAAGGTTCAGGTCAGTACAAATCAGTCACCATCCACACTTAGAAAAGGTTCGGGTCAGTACAAATCAGTCACCATCCACACTTAGAAAAGGGTCGGGTCAGTACAAATCAGTTACCATCCACACTTAGAAAAGGTTCAGGTCAGTACAAATCAGTCACCATCCACACTTAGAAAAGGTTCGGGTCAGTACAAATCAGTCACCATCCACACTTAGAAAAGGGTCGGGTCAGTACAAATCAGTTACCATCCACACTTAGAAAAGGTTCAGGTCAGTACAAATCAGTAACCATCCACACTTGGAAAAGGGTCGGGTCAGTACAAATCAGTCACCATCCACAATTAGAAAAGGTTCGGGTCAGTACAAATCAGTCACCATCCACACTTAGAAAAGGGTCGGGTCAGTACAAATCAGTAACCATCCACATTTAGAAAAGGTTCGGGTCAGTACAAATCAGTCACCATCCACACTTAGAAAAGGGTTGGGTCAGTACAAATCAGTCACAATCCACACTTAGAAAAGGTTCGGGTCAGGACAAATCAGTCACCATCCACACTTAGAAAAGGGTCGGGTCAGTACAAATCAGTCACCATCCACACTTAGAAAAGGGTCGGGTCAGTACAAATCAGTAACCATTCACACTTAGAAAAGGGTCGGGTCAGTACAAATCAGTAACCATCCACGCTGAGAAAAGGGTCAGGTCAGTACAAATCAGTCACCATCCACACTTAGAAAAGGTTCGGGTCAGTACAAATCAGTAACCATCCACACATAGAAAAGGGTCGGGTCAGTACAAATCAGTAACCATCCACACTTAGACAAGGTTCGGGTCAGTACAAATCAGTAACCATCCACCCTTAGAAAAGGGTGGGGTCAGTACAAATCAGTCACCATCCACACTTAGAAAAGGGTCGGGTCAGTACAAATCAGTAACCATCCACACTTAGAAAAGGTTCAGGTCAGTACAAATCAGTCACCATCCACACTTAGAAAAGGGTCGGGGCAGTACAAATCAGTCACCATCCACACTTAGAAAAGGTTCGGGTCAGTACAAATCAGTAACCATCCATACTTAGAAAAGGGTCGGGTCAGTACAAATCAGTAACCATCCACACTGAGAAAAGGTTCAGGTCAGTACAAATCAGTCACCATCCACACTTAGAAAAGGTTCGGGTCAGTACAAATCAGTGACCATCCACACTTAGAAAAGGTTCGGGTCAGTACAAATCAGTCACCATCCACACTTAGAAAAGGGTCGGGTCAGTACAAATTAGTCACCATCCACACTTAGAAAAGGGTCGGGTCAGTACAAATCAGTCACCATCCACACTTAGAAAAGGGTCGGGTCAGTATAAATCAGTAACCATCCACACTTAGAAAAGGGTGGTGTCAGCACAAATCAGTCACCATCCACACTTAGAAAAGTGTCGGGTCAGTACAAATCAGTCACCATCCACACTTAGAAAAGGGTCGGGTCAGTACAAATCAGTCACCATCCACTCTTAGAAAAGGGTCGGTTCAGTACAAATCAGTAACCATCCACACTTAGAAAAGGTTCGGGTCAGTACAAATCAGTAACCATCCACACTAAGAAAAGGTTCGGGTCAGTACAAATCAGTAACCATCCACACTTAGAAAAGGGTCGGGTCAGTACAAATCAGTCACCATCCACACTTAGAAAAGGGTCGGGTCACTGCAAATCAGTCACCATCCACACTTAGAAAAGGTTCCGGTCAGTACAAATCAGTCACCATCCACACTTAGAAAAGGGTCGGGTCAGTACAAATCAGTAACCATCCACAATTAGAAAAGGGTCAGGTCAGTACAAATCAGTCACCATCCACACTTGGAAAAGTGTCGGGTCAGTACAAATCAGTCACCATCCACACGTGTAAAAGTTTCGGGTCAGTACAAATCAGTAACCATCCACACTTAGAAAAGGTTCAGGTCAGTACAAATCATTAACCATCCACACTTAGAAAAGGGTCGGGTCAGTACAAATCAGTCACCATCCACACTTAGAAAAGGTTCAGGTCAGTACAAATCAGTCACCATCCACACTTAGAAAAGGATCGGGTCAGTACAAATCAGTCACCATCCACACTTAGAAAAGGGTCGGGTCAGTACAAATCAGTTACCATCCACACTTAGAAAAGGTTCAGGTCAGTACAAATCAGCCACCATCCACACTTAGAAAAGGTTCGTGTCAGTACAAATCAGTCACCATCCACACTTAGAAAAGGGTCGGGTCAGTACAAATCAGTTACCATCCACACTTAGAAAAGGTTCAGGTCAGTACAAATCATTAACCATCCACACTTGGAAAATGGTCGGGTCAGTACAAATCAGTCACCATCCACAATTAGAAAAGGGTCGGGTCAGTACAAATCAGTCACCATCCACACTTAGAAAAGGGTCGGGTCAGTACAAATCAGTAACCATCCACATTTAGAAAAGGTTCGGGTCAGTACAAATCAGTCACCATCCACACTTAGAAAAGGGTTGGGTCAGTACAAATCAGTCACAATCCACACTTAGAAAAGGTTCGGGTCAGGACAAATCAGTCACCATCCACACTTAGAAAAGGGTCGGGTCAGTACAAATCAGTCACCATCCACACTTAGAAAAGGGTCGGGTCAGTACAAATCAGTAACCATTCACACTTAGAAAAGGGTCGGGTCAGTACAAATCATTAACCATCCACGCTGAGAAAAGGGTCAGGTCAGTACAAATCAGTCACCATCCACACTTAGAAAAGGTTCGGGTCAGTACAAATCAGTAACCATCCACACATAGAAAAGGGTCGGGTCAGTACAAATCAGTAACCATCCACACTTAGAAAAGGTTCGGGTCAGTACAAATCAGTAACCATCCACACTTAGAAAAGGGTGGGGTCAGTACAAATCAGTCACCATCCACACTTAGAAAAGGGTCGGGTCAGTACAAATCAGTAACCATCCACACTTAGAAAAGGTTCAGGTCAGTACAAATCAGTCACCATCCACACTTAGAAAAGGGTCGGGGCAGTACAAATCAGTCACCATCCACACTTAGAAAAGGTTCGGGTCAGTACAAATCAGTAACCATCCACACTTAGAAAAGGGTCGGGTCAGTACAAATCAGTAACCATCCACACTGAGAAAAGGTTCAGGTCAGTACAAATCAGTCACCATCCACACTTAGAAAAGGTTCGGGTCAGTACAAATCAGTAACCATCCACACTTAGAAAAGGGTCGGGTCAGTACAAATCAGTCACCATCCACACTTAGAAAAGGGTCGGGTCAGTACAAATCAGTCACCATCCACACTTAGAAAAGGGTCGGGTCAGTACAAATCAGTCACCATCCACACTTAGAAAAGGGTCGGGTTAGTACAAATCAGGAACCATCCACACTTAGAAAAGGGTCGGGTCAGTACAAATCAGTAACCATCCACACTTAGAAAAGTTTCGGGTCAGTACAAATCAGTCACCATACACACTGAGAAAATGTTCGGGTCAGTACAAATCATTCACCATCCACACTTAGAAAAGGTTCGGGTCAGTACAAATCAGTCACCATCCACACTGAGAAAAGGGTCGGGTCAGTACAAATCAGTAACCATCCACACTTAGAAAAGGGTCAGGTCTGTACAAATCAGTAACCATCCACACTTAGAAAAGGGTCGGGTCAGTACAAATCAGTCACCATCCACACTTAGAATAGGGTCGGGTCAGTACAAATCAGTAACGATCCACACTTAGAAAAGGGTCAGGTCAGTACAAATCAGTCACCATCCACACTTAGAAAAGGGTCGGGTCAGTACAAATCAGTCACCATCCACACTTAGAAAAGAGTCGGGTCAGTACAAATCAGTAACCATCCACACTTAGAAAAGCTTCGGGTCAGTACAAATCAGTCACCATCCACACTTAGAAAAGGTTCGGGTCAGTACAAATCAGTCACCATCCACACTGAGAAAAGGGTCGGGTCAGTACAAATCAGTAACGATCCACACTTAGAAAAGGGTCAGGTCAGTACAAATCAGTCACCATCCACACTTAGGAAAGAGTCGGGGCAGTACAAATCAGTCACCATCCACATTGAGAAAAGGGTCGGGTCAGTACAAATCAGTCACCATGCACACTTAGAAAAGGGTCGGGTCAGTACAAATCCGTCACCATCCACACTTAGAAAAGGGTCGGGTCAGTACAAATCAGTAACCATCCACACTTAGAAAAGGGTCGGGTCAGTACAAATCAGTCACCATCCACACTTAGAAAAGGGTCGGGTCAGTACAAATCAGTAACCATCCACACTTAGAAAAGGTTCGGGTCAGTACAAATCAGTCACCATCCACACTTAGAAAAGGGTAGGGTCAGTACAAATCTGTAACCATCCACACTTAGAAAAGGGTCGGGTCAGTACAAATCAGTAACCATCCACACTTAGAAAAGGTTCGGGTCAGTACAAATCCGTCACCATCCACACTTAGAAAAGCGTCGGGTCAGTACAAATCAGTCACCATCCACACTTAGAAAAGGGTCGGGTCAGTACAAATCAGTCACCATCCACACTTAAAAAAGGGTCGGGTCAGTACAAATTAGTCACCATCCACACTTAGAAAAGGGTCGGGTCAGTACAAATCAGTCACCATCCACACTTAGAAAAGGGTCGGGTCAGTATAAATCAGTAACCATCCACACTTAGAAAAGGGTGGGGTCAGCACAAATCAGTCACCATCCACACTTAGAAAAGGGTCGGGTCAGTACAAATCAGTCACCATCCACACTTAGAAAAGGGTCGGGTCAGTACAAATCAGTCACCATCCACTCTTAGAAAAGGGTCGGTTCAGTACAAATCAGTAACCATCCACACTTAGAAAAGGTTCGGGTCAGTACAAATCAGTAACCATCCACACTAAGAAAAGGTTCGGGTCAGTACAAATCAGTAACCATCCACATTTAGAAAAGGGTCGGGTCAGTACAAATCAGTCACCATCCACACTTAGAAAAGGGTCGGGTCACTGCAAATCAGTCACCATCCACACTTAGAAAAGGTTCCGGTCAGTACAAATCAGTCACCATCCACACTTAGAAAAGGGTCGGGTCAGTACAAATCAGTAACCATCCACACTTAGAAAAGGGTCAGGTCAGTACAAATCAGTCACCATCCACACTTGGAAAAGTGTCGGGTCAGTACAAATCAGTCACCATCCACACGTGGAAAAGTTTCGGGTCAGTACAAATCAGTAACCATCCACACTTAGAAAAGGTTCAGGTCAGTACAAATCATTAACCATCCACACTTAGAAAAGGGTCGGGACAGTACAAATCAGTCACCATCCACACTTAGAAAAGGTTCAGGTCAGTACAAATCAGTCACCATCCACACTTAGAAAAGGTTCGGGTCAGTACAAATCAGTCACCATCCACACTTAGAAAAGGGTCGGGTCAGTACAAATCAGTTACCATCCACACTTAGAAAAGGTTCAGGTCAGTACAAATCAGCCACCATCCACACTTAGAAAAGGTTCGGGTCAGTACAAATCAGTCACCATCCACACTTAGAAAAGGGTCGGGTCAGTACAAATCAGTTACCATCCACACTTAGAAAAGGTTCAGGTCAGTACAAATCATTAACCATCCACACTTGGAAAAGGGTCGGGTCAGTACAAATCAGTCACCATCCACAATTAGAAAAGGTTCGGGTCAGTACAAATCAGTCACCATCCACACTTAGAAAAGGGTCGGGTCAGTACAAATCAGTAACCATCCACATTTAGAAAAGGTTCGGGTCAGTACAAATCAGTCACCATCCACACTTAGAAAAGGGTTGGGTCAGTACAAATCAGTCACAATCCACACTTAGAAAAGGTTCGGGTCAGGACAAATCAGTCACCATCCACACTTAGAAAAGGGTCGGGTCAGTACAAATCAGTCACCATCCACACTTAGAAAAGGGTCGGGTCAGTACAAATCAGTAACCATTCACACTTAGAAAAGGGTCGGGTCAGTACAAATCATTAACCATCCACGCTGAGAAAAGGGTCAGGTCAGTACAAATCAGTCACCATCCACACTTAGAAAAGGTTCGGGTCAGTACAAATCAGTAACCATCCACACATAGAAAAGGGTCGGGTCAGTACAAATCAGTAACCATCCACACTTAGAAAAGGTTCGGGTCAGTACAAATCAGTAACCATCCACACTTAGAAAAGAGTGGGGTCAGTACAAATCAGTCACCATCCACACTTAGAAAAGGGTCGGGTCAGTACAAATCAGTAACCATCCAATCTTAGAAAAGGTTCAGGTCAGTACAAATCAGTCACCATCCACACTGAGAAAAGGGTCGGGGCAGTACAAATCAGTCACCATCCACACTTAGAAAAGGTTCGGGTCAGTACAAATCAGTAACCATCCACACTTAGAAAAGGGTCGGGTCAGTACAAATCAGTAACCATCCACACTGAGAAAAGGTTCAGGTCAGTACAAATCAGTCACCATCCACACTTAGAAAAGGTTCGGGTCAGTACAAATCAGTAACCATCCACACTTAGAAAAGGGTCGGGTCAGTACAAATCAGTCACCATCCACACTTAGAAAAGGGTTGGGTCAGTACAAATCAGTCACAATCCACACTTAGAAAAGGTTCGGGTCAGGACAAATCAGTCACCATCCACACTTAGAAAAGGGTCGGGTCAGTACAAATCAGTCACCATCCACACTTAGAAAAGGGTCGGGTCAGTACAAATCAGTAACCATTCACACTTAGAAAAGGGTCGGGTCAGTACAAATCATTAACCATCCACGCTGAGAAAAGGGTCAGGTCAGTACAAATCAGTCACCATCCACACTTAGAAAAGGTTCGGGTCAGTACAAATCAGTAACCATCCACACATAGAAAAGGGTCGGGTCAGTACAAATCAGTAACCATCCACACTTAGAAAAGGTTCGGGTCAGTACAAATCAGTAACCATCCACACTTAGAAAAGAGTGGGGTCAGTACAAATCAGTCACCATCCACACTTAGAAAAGGGTCGGGTCAGTACAAATCAGTAACCATCCAATCTTAGAAAAGGTTCAGGTCAGTACAAATCAGTCACCATCCACACTGAGAAAAGGGTCGGGGCAGTACAAATCAGTCACCATCCACACTTAGAAAAGGTTCGGGTCAGTACAAATCAGTAACCATCCACACTTAGAAAAGGGTCGGGTCAGTACAAATCAGTAACCATCCACACTGAGAAAAGGTTCAGGTCAGTACAAATCAGTCACCATCCACACTTAGAAAAGGTTCGGGTCAGTACAAATCAGTAACCATCCACACTTAGAAAAGGGTCGGGTCAGTACAAATCAGTCACCATCCACACTTAGAAAAGGGTCGGGTCAGTACAAATCAGTCACCATCCACACTTAGAAAAGGGTCGGGTCAGTACAAATCAGTCACCATCCACACTTAGAAAAGGGTCGGGTTAGTACAAATCAGGAACCATCCACACTTAGAAAAGGGTCGGGTCAGTACAAATCAGTAACCATCCACACTTAGAAAAGTTTCGGGTCAGTACAAATCAGTCACCATACACACTGAGAAAATGTTCGGGTCAGTACAAATCATTCACCATCCACACTTAGAAAAGGTTCGGGTCAGTACAAATCAGTCACCATACACACTGAGAAAATGTTCGGGTCAGTACAAATCAGTAACCATCCACACTAAGAAAAGGTTCGGGTCAGTACAAATCAGTAACCATCCACATTTAGAAAAGGGTCGGGTCAGTACAAATCAGTCACCATCCACACTTAGAAAAGGGTCGGGTCACTGCAAATCAGTCACCATCCACACTTAGAAAAGGTTCCGGTCAGTACAAATCAGTCACCATCCACACTTAGAAAAGGGTCGGGTCAGTACAAATCAGTAACCATCCACACTTAGAAAAGGGTCAGGTCAGTACAAATCAGTCACCATCCACACTTGGAAAAGTGTCGGGTCAGTACAAATCAGTCACCATCCACACGTGGAAAAGTTTCGGGTCAGTACAAATCAGTAACCATCCACACTTAGAAAAGGTTCAGGTCAGTACAAATCATTAACCATCCACACTTAGAAAAGGGTCGGGTCAGTACAAATCAGTCACCATCCACACTTAGAAAAGGTTCAGGTCAGTACAAATCAGTCACCATCCACACTTAGAAAAGGTTCGGGTCAGTACAAATCAGTCACCATCCACACTTAGAAAAGGGTCGGGTCAGTACAAATCAGTTACCATCCACACTTAGAAAAGGTTCAGGTCAGTACAAATCAGCCACCATCCACACTTAGAAAAGGTTCGGGTCAGTACAAATCAGTCACCATCCACACTTAGAAAAGGGTCGGGTCAGTACAAATCAGTTACCATCCACACTTAGAAAAGGTTCAGGTCAGTACAAATCATTAACCATCCACACTTGGAAAAGGGTCGGGTCAGTACAAATCAGTCACCATCCACAATTAGAAAAGGTTCGGGTCAGTACAAATCAGTCACCATCCACACTTAGAAAAGGGTCGGGTCAGTACAAATCAGTAACCATCCACATTTAGAAAAGGTTCGGGTCAGTACAAATCAGTCACCATCCACACTTAGAAAAGGGTTGGGTCAGTACAAATCAGTCACAATCCACACTTAGAAAAGGTTCGGGTCAGGACAAATCAGTCACCATCCACACTTAGAAAAGGGTCGGGTCAGTACAAATCAGTCACCATCCACACTTAGAAAAGGGTCGGGTCAGTACAAATCAGTAACCATTCACACTTAGAAAAGGGTCGGGTCAGTACAAATCATTAACCATCCACGCTGAGAAAAGGGTCAGGTCAGTACAAATCAGTCACCATCCACACTTAGAAAAGGTTCGGGTCAGTACAAATCAGTAACCATCCACACATAGAAAAGGGTCGGGTCAGTACAAATCAGTAACCATCCACACTTAGAAAAGGTTCGGGTCAGTACAAATCAGTAACCATCCACACTTAGAAAAGAGTGGGGTCAGTACAAATCAGTCACCATCCACACTTAGAAAAGGGTCGGGTCAGTACAAATCAGTAACCATCCAATCTTAGAAAAGGTTCAGGTCAGTACAAATCAGTCACCATCCACACTGAGAAAAGGGTCGGGGCAGTACAAATCAGTCACCATCCACACTTAGAAAAGGTTCGGGTCAGTACAAATCAGTAACCATCCACACTTAGAAAAGGGTCGGGTCAGTACAAATCAGTAACCATCCACACTGAGAAAAGGTTCAGGTCAGTACAAATCAGTCACCATCCACACTTAGAAAAGGTTCGGGTCAGTACAAATCAGTAACCATCCACACTTAGAAAAGGGTCGGGTCAGTACAAATCAGTCACCATCCACACTTAGAAAAGGGTCGGGTCAGTACAAATCAGTCACCATCCACACTTAGAAAAGGGTCGGGTCAGTACAAATCAGTCACCATCCACACTTAGAAAAGGGTCGGGTTAGTACAAATCAGGAACCATCCACACTTAGAAAAGGGTCGGGTCAGTACAAATCAGTAACCATCCACACTTAGAAAAGTTTCGGGTCAGTACAAATCAGTCACCATACACACTGAGAAAATGTTCGGGTCAGTACAAATCATTCACCATCCACACTTAGAAAAGGTTCGGGTCAGTACAAATCAGTCACCATCCACACTGAGAAAAGGGTCGGGTCAGTACAAATCAGTAACCATCCACACTTAGAAAAGGGTCAGGTCTGTACAAATCAGTAACCATCCACACTTAGAAAAGGGTCGGGTCAGTACAAATCAGTCACCATCCACACTTAGAATAGGGTCGGGTCAGTACAAATCAGTAACGATCCACACTTAGAAAAGGGTCAGGTCAGTACAAATCAGTCACCATCCACACTTAGAAAAGGGTCGGGTCAGTACAAATCAGTCACCATCCACACTTAGAAAAGGGTCGGGTCAGTACAAATCAGTAACCATCCACACTTAGAAAAGCTTCGGGTCAGTACAAATCAGTCACCATCCACACTTAGAAAAGGTTCGGGTCAGTACAAATCAGTCACCATCCACACTGAGAAAAGGGTCGGGTCAGTACAAATCAGTAACGATCCACACTTAGAAAAGGGTCAGGTCAGTACAAATCAGTCACCATCCACACTTAGGAAAGAGTCGGGGCAGTACAAATCAGTCACCATCCACACTGAGAAAAGGGTCGGGTCAGTACAAATCAGTCACCATCCACACTTAGAAAAGGGTCGGGTCAGTACAAATCCGTCACCATCCACACTTAGAAAAGGGTCGGGTCAGTACAAATCAGTAACCATCCACACTTAGAAAAGGGTCGGGTCAGTACAAATCAGTCACCATCCACACTTAGAAAAGGGTCGGGTCAGTACAAATCAGTAACCATCCACACTTAGAAAAGGTTCGGGTCAGTACAAATCAGTCACCATCTACACTTAGAAAAGGGTAGGGTCAGTACAAATCTGTAACCATCCACACTTAGAAAAGGGTCGGGTCAGTACAAATCAGTAACCATCCACACTTAGAAAAGGTTCGGGTCAGTACAAATCAGTCACCATACACACTTAGAAAAGGGTGGGGTCAGCACAAATCACTCACCATCCACACTTAGAAAAGGGTCGGGGCAGGACAAATCAGTCACCATCCACACTTAGAAAAGGGTCAGGTCAGTACAAATCAGTCACCATCCACACTTAGAAAAGGGTCAGGTCAGTACAAATCAGTCACCATCCACACTTAGAAAAGGTTCAGGTCAGTACAAATTAGTCACCATCCACACTTAGAAAAGGATCGGGTCAGTCCCATTCAGTCACCATCCACACTTAGAAAAGGTTCAGGTCAGTACAAATCAGTAACCATCCACACTTAGAAAAGGTTCGGGTCAGTCCAAATCAGTCACCATCCACACTTAGAAAAGGTTCAGGTCAGTACAAATCAGTAACCATTCACATTTAGAAAAGGTTCAGGTCAGTACAAATCAGTCACCATCCACACTTAGAAAAGGTTTGGGTCAGTACAAATCAGTAACCATCCACACGAAGGAAAGGTTCGGGTCAGTACAAATCAGTCACCATCCACACTTAGAAAAGGGTCGGGTCAGTACAAATCAGTAACCATCCACACTTAGAAAAGGGTCGGGTCAGTACAAATCTGTCACCATCCACTCTTAGAAAAGGGTCGGGTCAGTACAAATCAGTAACCATCCACTCTTAGAAAAGGTTCAGGTCAGTTCAAATCAGTAACCATCCACACTTAGAAAAGGTTCGGGTCTGTACAAATCAGTAACCATCCACACTAAGAAAAGGTTCGGGTCAGTACAAATCAGTAACCATCCACACTTAGAAAAGGGTCGGGTCAGTACAAATCAGTCACCATCCACACTTAGAAAAGGGTCGGGTCAGTACAAATCAGTCACCATCCACACTTAGAAAAGGTTCAGGTCAGTACAAATCAGTCACCATCCACACTTAGAAAAGGTTCAGGTCAGTACAAATCAGTAACCATCCACACTTAGAAAAGGGTCGAGTCAGTACAAATCAGTAACCATCCACTCTTAGAAAAGGTTCAGGTCAGTACAAATCAGTAACCATCCACACGAAGAAAAGGTTCGGGTCAGTACAAATCAGTCACCATCCACACTTAGAAAAGGGTCGGGTCAGTACAAATCAGTAACCATTCACACTTAGAAAAGGGTCGGGTCAGTACAAATCAGTCACCATCCACACTTAGAAAAGGTTCGGGTCAGTACAAATCAGTCACCATCCACACTTAGAAAAGGTTCCGGTCAGTACAAATCAGTCACCATCCACACTTAGAAAAGGGTCGGGTCAGTACAAATCAGTAACGATCCACACTTAGAAAAGGGTCAGGTCAGTACAAATCAGTCACCATCCACACTTAGGAAAGAGTCGGGGCAGTACAAATCAGTCACCATCCACACTTAGAAAAGGGTCGGGTCAGTACAAATCAGTCACCATCCACACTTAGAAAAGGGTAGGGTCAGTACAAATCAGTCATCATCAACACTTAGAAAAGGGTCGGGTCAGTACAAATCAGTAACCATCCACACTAAGAAAAGGTTCGGGTCAGTACAAATCAGTCACCATACACACTTAGAAAAGGGTCGGGGCAGGACAAATCAGTCACCATCCACACTTAGAAAAGGGTCAGGTCAGTACAAATCAGTCACCATCCACACTTAGAAAAGGGTCGGGGCAGGACAAATCAGTAACCATCCACACTTAGAAAAGGTTCAGGTCAGTACAAATTAGTCACCATCCACACTTAGAAAAGGATCGGGTCAGTACAAATCAGTAACCATTCACATTTAGAAAAGGTTCAGGTCAGTACAAATCAGTCACCATCCACACTTAGAAAAGGTTCGGGTCAGTACAAATCAGTCACCATCCACACTTAGAAAAGGGTCGGGTCAGTACAAATCAGTCACCATCCACACTTAGAAAATGGTCGGGTCAGTACAAATCAGTCACCATCCACTCTTAGAAAAGTGTCGGGTCAGTACAAATCAGGAACCATCCACTCTTAGAAAAGGTTCAGGTCAGTACAAATCAGTAACCATCCACACTTAGAAAAGTTCGGGTCAGTACAAATCAGTCACCATCCACACTTCGAAAAGGGTCAGGTCAGTACAAATCAGTAACCATTCACACTTAGAAAAGGGTCGGGTCAGTACAAATCAGTAACCATCCACGCTGAGAAAAGGGTCAGGTCAGTACAAATCAGTCACCATCCACACTTAGAAAAGGTTCGGGTCAGTACAAATCAGTAACCATCCACACATAGAAAAGGGTCGGGTCAGTACAAATCAGTAACCATCCACACTGAGAAAAGGTTCAGGTCAGTACAAATCAGTCACCATCCACACTTAGAAAAGGTTCGGGTCAGTACAAATCAGTAACCATCCACACTTAGAAAAGGGTCGGGTCAGTACAAATCAGTCACCATCCACACTTAGAAAAGGGTCGGGTCAGTACAAATCAGTCACCATCCACACTTAGAAAAGGGTCGGGTCAGTACAAATCAGTCACCATCCACACTTAGAAAAGGGTCGGGTTAGTACAAATCAGGAACCATCCACACTTAGAAAAGGGTCGGGTCAGTACAAATCAGTAACCATCCACACTTAGAAAAGTTTCGGGTCAGTACAAATCAGTCACCATACACACTGAGAAAATGTTCGGGTCAGTACAAATCATTCACCATCCACACTTAGAAAAGGTTCGGGTCAGTACAAATCAGTCACCATCCACACTGAGAAAAGGGTCGGGTCAGTACAAATCAGTAACCATCCACACTTAGAAAAGGGTCAGGTCTGTACAAATCAGTAACCATCCACACTTAGAAAAGGGTCGGGTCAGTACAAATCAGTCACCATCCACACTTAGAATAGGGTCGGGTCAGTACAAATCAGTAACGATCCACACTTAGAAAAGGGTCAGGTCAGTACAAATCAGTCACCATCCACACTTAGAAAAGGGTCGGGTCAGTACAAATCAGTCACCATCCACACTTAGAAAAGGGTCGGGTCAGTACAAATCAGTAACCATCCACACTTAGAAAAGCTTCGGGTCAGTACAAATCAGTCACCATCCACACTTAGAAAAGGTTCGGGTCAGTACAAATCAGTCACCATCCACACTGAGAAAAGGGTCGGGTCAGTACAAATCAGTAACGATCCACACTTAGAAAAGGGTCAGGTCAGTACAAATCAGTCACCATCCACACTTAGGAAAGAGTCGGGGCAGTACAAATCAGTCACCATCCACACTGAGAAAAGGGTCGGGTCAGTACAAATCAGTCACCATCCACACTTAGAAAAGGGTCGGGTCAGTACAAATCCGTCACCATCCACACTTAGAAAAGGGTCGGGTCAGTACAAATCAGTAACCATCCACACTTAGAAAAGGGTCGGGTCAGTACAAATCAGTCACCATCCACACTTAGAAAAGGGTCGGGTCAGTACAAATCAGTAACCATCCACACTTAGAAAAGGTTCGGGTCAGTACAAATCAGTCACCATCTACACTTAGAAAAGGGTAGGGTCAGTACAAATCTGTAACCATCCACACTTAGAAAAGGGTCGGGTCAGTACAAATCAGTAACCATCCACACTTAGAAAAGGTTCGGGTCAGTACAAATCAGTCACCATACACACTTAGAAAAGGGTGGGGTCAGCACAAATCACTCACCATCCACACTTAGAAAAGGGTCGGGGCAGGACAAATCAGTCACCATCCACACTTAGAAAAGGGTCAGGTCAGTACAAATCAGTCACCATCCACACTTAGAAAAGGGTCAGGTCAGTACAAATCAGTCACCATCCACACTTAGAAAAGGTTCAGGTCAGTACAAATTAGTCACCATCCACACTTAGAAAAGGATCGGGTCAGTCCCATTCAGTCACCATCCACACTTAGAAAAGGTTCAGGTCAGTACAAATCAGTAACCATCCACACTTAGAAAAGGTTCGGGTCAGTCCAAATCAGTCACCATCCACACTTAGAAAAGGTTCAGGTCAGTACAAATCAGTAACCATTCACATTTAGAAAAGGTTCAGGTCAGTACAAATCAGTCACCATCCACACTTAGAAAAGGTTTGGGTCAGTACAAATCAGTAACCATCCACACGAAGGAAAGGTTCGGGTCAGTACAAATCAGTCACCATCCACACTTAGAAAAGGGTCGGGTCAGTACAAATCAGTAACCATCCACACTTAGAAAAGGGTCGGGTCAGTACAAATCTGTCACCATCCACTCTTAGAAAAGGGTCGGGTCAGTACAAATCAGTAACCATCCACTCTTAGAAAAGGTTCAGGTCAGTTCAAATCAGTAACCATCCACACTTAGAAAAGGTTCGGGTCTGTACAAATCAGTAACCATCCACACTAAGAAAAGGTTCGGGTCAGTACAAATCAGTAACCATCCACACTTAGAAAAGGGTCGGGTCAGTACAAATCAGTCACCATCCACACTTAGAAAAGGGTCGGGTCAGTACAAATCAGTCACCATCCACACTTAGAAAAGGTTCAGGTCAGTACAAATCAGTCACCATCCACACTTAGAAAAGGTTCAGGTCAGTACAAATCAGTAACCATCCACACTTAGAAAAGGGTCGAGTCAGTACAAATCAGTAACCATCCACTCTTAGAAAAGGTTCAGGTCAGTACAAATCAGTAACCATCCACACGAAGAAAAGGTTCGGGTCAGTACAAATCAGTCACCATCCACACTTAGAAAAGGGTCGGGTCAGTACAAATCAGTAACCATTCACACTTAGAAAAGGGTCGGGTCAGTACAAATCAGTCACCATCCACACTTAGAAAAGGTTCGGGTCAGTACAAATCAGTCACCATCCACACTTAGAAAAGGTTCCGGTCAGTACAAATCAGTCACCATCCACACTTAGAAAAGGGTCGGGTCAGTACAAATCAGTAACGATCCACACTTAGAAAAGGGTCAGGTCAGTACAAATCAGTCACCATCCACACTTAGGAAAGAGTCGGGGCAGTACAAATCAGTCACCATCCACACTTAGAAAAGGGTCGGGTCAGTACAAATCAGTCACCATCCACACTTAGAAAAGGGTAGGGTCAGTACAAATCAGTCATCATCAACACTTAGAAAAGGGTCGGGTCAGTACAAATCAGTAACCATCCACACTAAGAAAAGGTTCGGGTCAGTACAAATCAGTCACCATACACACTTAGAAAAGGGTCGGGGCAGGACAAATCAGTCACCATCCACACTTAGAAAAGGGTCAGGTCAGTACAAATCAGTCACCATCCACACTTAGAAAAGGGTCGGGGCAGGACAAATCAGTAACCATCCACACTTAGAAAAGGTTCAGGTCAGTACAAATTAGTCACCATCCACACTTAGAAAAGGATCGGGTCAGTACAAATCAGTAACCATTCACATTTAGAAAAGGTTCAGGTCAGTACAAATCAGTCACCATCCACACTTAGAAAAGGTTCGGGTCAGTACAAATCAGTCACCATCCACACTTAGAAAAGGGTCGGGTCAGTACAAATCAGTCACCATCCACACTTAGAAAATGGTCGGGTCAGTACAAATCAGTCACCATCCACTCTTAGAAAAGTGTCGGGTCAGTACAAATCAGGAACCATCCACTCTTAGAAAAGGTTCAGGTCAGTACAAATCAGTAACCATCCACACTTAGAAAAGTTCGGGTCAGTACAAATCAGTCACCATCCACACTTCGAAAAGGGTCAGGTCAGTACAAATCAGTAACCATTCACACTTAGAAAAGGGTCGGGTCAGTACAAATCAGTAACCATCCACGCTGAGAAAAGGGTCAGGTCAGTACAAATCAGTCACCATCCACACTTAGAAAAGGTTCGGGTCAGTACAAATCAGTAACCATCCACACATAGAAAAGGGTCGGGTCAGTACAAATCAGTAACCATCCACACTTAGAAAAGGTTCGGGTCAGTACAAATCAGTAACCATCCACACTTAGAAAAGTGTGGGGTCAGTACAAATCAGTCACTATCCACACTTAGAAAAGGTTCAGGTCAGTACAAATCAGTCACCATCCACACTTAGAAAAGGGTCGGGGCAGTACAAATCAGTAACCATTCACACTTAGAAAAGGGTGGGGTCAGTACAAATCAGTCACTATCCACACTTAGAAAAGGTTCAGGTCAGTACAAATCAGTAACCATCCACACTTAGAAAAGGGTGGGGTCAGTACAAATCAGTCACTATCCACACTTAGAAAAGGTTCAGGTCAGTACAAATCAGTCACCATCCACACTTAGAAAAGGGTCGGGGCAGTACAAATCAGTCACCATCCACACTTAGAAAAGGGTCAGGTCAGTACAAATCAGTAACCATCCACACTTAGAAAAGGGTGGGGTCAGCACAAATCAGTCACCATCCACACTTAGAAAAGGTTCGGGTCATTACAAATCAGTAACCATCCACACTTAGAAAAGGGTCGGGTCAGTACAAATCAGTCACCATCCACACTTAGAAAAGGGTCGGGTCAGTACAAATCAGTCACCATCCACACTTAGAAAAGGGTCGGGTTAGTACAAATCGGGAACCATCCACACTTAGAAAAGGGTCGGGTCAGTACAAATCAGTAACCATCCACACTTAGAAAAGGTTCGGGTCAGTACAAATCAGTCACCATACACACTGAGAAAATGTTCGGGTCAGTACAAATCATTCACCATCCACACTTAGAAAAGGTTCGGGTCAGTACAAATCAGTCACCATCCACACTGAGAAAAGGGTCGGGTCAGTACAAATCAGTAACCATCCACACTTAGAAAAGGGTCAGGTCTGTCCAAAACAGTAACCATCCACACTTAGAAAAGGGTCGGGTCAGTACAAATCAGTCACCATCCACACTTAGAATAGGGTCGGGTCAGTACAAATCAGTAACGATCCACACTTAGAAAAGGGTCAGGTCAGTACAAATCAGTCACCATCCACACTTAGAAAAGGGTCGGGTCAGTACAAATCAGTAACCATCCACACTTAGAAAAGCTTCGGGTCAGTACAAATCAGTCACCATCCACACTTAGAAAAGGTTCCGGTCAGTACAAATCAGTCACCATCCACACTGAGAAAAGGGTCGGGTCAGTACAAATCAGTAACGATCCACACTTAGAAAAGGGTCGGGTCAGTACAAATCAGTCACCATCCACACTTAGAAAAGGGTCGGGTCAGTACAAATCAGTAACTATCCACACTTAGAAAAGGTTCAGGTCAGTACAAATCATTCACCATCCACACTTAGAAAAGGGTCGGGTCAGTACAAATCAGTCACCATCCACACTTAGAAAAGGGTCGGGTCAGTACAAATCAGTAACCATCCACACTTAGAAAAGGGTCGGGTCAGTACAAATCAGTCACCATCCACACTTCGAAAAGTGACGTGTCAGTAGTAATCAGTTAACATCCACACGTAGAAAAGGTTCCGGTCAGTACAAATCAGTCACCATCCACACTGAGAAAAGGTTCGGGTCAGTACAAATCAGTCACCATCCACACTTAGAAAAGGTTCAGGTCAGTACAAATCAGTCACCATCCACACTTAGAAAAGGGTCGGGTCATTACAAATCAGTCACCATCCACACTGAGAAAAGGTTCGTGTCAGTACAAGTCAGTAACCATCCACACTTAGAAAAGGTTCAGGTCAGTACAACTCAGTCACCATCCACACTTAGAAAAGGGTCGGGTCTGTACAAATCAGTAACCATCCACTCTTAGAAAAGGGTCGGGTCAGTACAAATCAGTAACCATCCACACTTAGAAAAGGCTCGGGTCAGTACAAATCAGTCACCATCCACACTTAGAAAAGGGTCGGGTCAGTACAAATCAGTAACCATCCACACTTAGAAAAGGGTCGGGTCAGTACAAATCAGTCACCATCCACACTTAGAAAAGTGACGGGTCAGTAGTAATCAGTAACCATCCACACTTCGAAAAGGGTCGGGTCAGTACAAATCAGTTACCATCCACACTTAGAAAAGGGTCGATTCAGTACAAATCAGTCACCATCCACACCTCGAAAAGGTTCGGGTCAGTACAAATCAGTCACCATCCACACTTAGAAAAGGGTCGGGTCAGTACAACTCAGTCACCATCCACACTTAGAAAAGGGTCGGGTCTTTACAAATCAGTAACCATCCACTCTTAGAAAAGGGTCGGGTCAGTACAAATCAGTAACCATCCACACTTAGAAAAGGCTCGGGTCAGTACAAATCAGTCACCATCCACACTTAGAAAAGGGTCGGGTCAGTACAAATCAGTAACCATCCACACTTAGAAAAGGGTCGGGTCAGTACAAATCAGTCACCATCCACACTTAGAAAAGTGACGGTTCAGTAGTAATCAGTAACCATCCACACTTAGAAAAGGCTCGGGTCAGTACAAATCAGTCACCATCCACACTTAGAAAAGGGTCGGGTCAGTACAAATCAGTCACCATCCACACTTAGAAAATGGTCGGGTCAGTACAAATCAGTCACCATCCACTCTTAGAAAAGTGTCGGGTCAGTACAAATCAGGAACCATCCACTCTTAGAAAAGGTTCAGGTCAGTACAAATCAGTAACCATCCACACTTAGAAAAGTTCGGGTCAGTACAAATCAGTCACCATCCACACTTAGAAAAGGGTCAGGTCAGTACAAATCAGTAACCATTCACACTTAGAAAAGGGTCGGGTCAGTACAAATCAGTAACCATCCACGCTGAGAAAAGGGTCAGGTCAGTACAAATCAGTCACCATCCACACTTAGAAAAGGTTCGGGTCAGTACAAATCAGTAACCATCCACACATAGAAAAGGGTCGGGTCAGTACAAATCAGTAACCATCCACACTTAGAAAAGTGTGGGGTCAGTACAAATCAGTCACTATCCACACTTAGAAAAGGTTCAGGTCAGTACAAATCAGTCACCATCCACACTTAGAAAAGGGTCGGGGCAGTACAAATCAGTAACCATTCACACTTAGAAAAGGGTGGGGTCAGTACAAATCAGTCACTATCCACACTTAGAAAAGGTTCAGGTCAGTACAAATCAGTAACCATCCACACTTAGAAAAGGGTGGGGTCAGTACAAATCAGTCACTATCCACACTTAGAAAAGGTTCAGGTCAGTACAAATCAGTCACCATCCACACTTAGAAAAGGGTCGGGGCAGTACAAATCAGTCACCATCCACACTTAGAAAAGGGTCAGGTCAGTACAAATCAGTAACCATCCACACTTAGAAAAGGGTGGGGTCAGCACAAATCAGTCACCATCCACACTTAGAAAAGGTTCGGGTCATTACAAATCAGTAACCATCCACACTTAGAAAAGGGTCGGGTCAGTACAAATCAGTCACCATCCACACTTAGAAAAGGGTCGGGTCAGTACAAATCAGTCACCATCCACACTTAGAAAAGGGTCGGGTTAGTACAAATCGGGAACCATCCACACTTAGAAAAGGGTCGGGTCAGTACAAATCAGTAACCATCCACACTTAGAAAAGGTTCGGGTCAGTACAAATCAGTCACCATACACACTGAGAAAATGTTCGGGTCAGTACAAATCATTCACCATCCACACTTAGAAAAGGTTCGGGTCAGTACAAATCAGTCACCATCCACACTGAGAAAAGGGTCGGGTCAGTACAAATCAGTAACCATCCACACTTAGAAAAGGGTCAGGTCTGTCCAAAACAGTAACCATCCACACTTAGAAAAGGGTCGGGTCAGTACAAATCAGTCACCATCCACACTTAGAATAGGGTCGGGTCAGTACAAATCAGTAACGATCCACACTTAGAAAAGGGTCAGGTCAGTACAAATCAGTCACCATCCACACTTAGAAAAGGGTCGGGTCAGTACAAATCAGTAACCATCCACACTTAGAAAAGCTTCGGGTCAGTACAAATCAGTCACCATCCACACTTAGAAAAGGTTCCGGTCAGTACAAATCAGTCACCATCCACACTGAGAAAAGGGTCGGGTCAGTACAAATCAGTAACGATCCACACTTAGAAAAGGGTCGGGTCAGTACAAATCAGTCACCATCCACACTTAGAAAAGGGTCGGGTCAGTACAAATCAGTAACTATCCACACTTAGAAAAGGTTCAGGTCAGTACAAATCATTCACCATCCACACTTAGAAAAGGGTCGGGTCAGTACAAATCAGTCACCATCCACACTTAGAAAAGGGTCGGGTCAGTACAAATCAGTAACCATCCACACTTAGAAAAGGGTCGGGTCAGTACAAATCAGTCACCATCCACACTTCGAAAAGTGACGGGTCAGTAGTAATCAGTTAACATCCACACGTAGAAAAGGTTCCGGTCAGTACAAATCAGTCACCATCCACACTGAGAAAAGGTTCGGGTCAGTACAAATCAGTCACCATCCACACTTAGAAAAGGTTCAGGTCAGTACAAATCAGTCACCATCCACACTTAGAAAAGGGTCGGGTCATTACAAATCAGTCACCATCCACACTGAGAAAAGGTTCGGGTCAGTACAAGTCAGTAACCATCCACACTTAGAAAAGGTTCAGGTCAGTACAACTCAGTCACCATCCACACTTAGAAAAGGGTCGGGTCTGTACAAATCAGTAACCATCCACTCTTAGAAAAGGGTCGGGTCAGTACAAATCAGTAACCATCCACACTTAGAAAAGGCTCGGGTCAGTACAAATCAGTCACCATCCACACTTAGAAAAGGGTCGGGTCAGTACAAATCAGTAACCATCCACACTTAGAAAAGGGTCGGGTCAGTACAAATCAGTCACCATCCACACTTAGAAAAGTGACGGGTCAGTAGTAATCAGTAACCATCCACACTTCGAAAAGGGTCGGGTCAGTACAAATCAGTTACCATCCACACTTAGAAAAGGGTCGATTCAGTACAAATCAGTCACCATCCACACCTCGAAAAGGTTCGGGTCAGTACAAATCAGTCACCATCCACACTTAGAAAAGGGTCGGGTCAGTACAACTCAGTCACCATCCACACTTAGAAAAGGGTCGGGTCTGTACAAATCAGTAACCATCCACTCTTAGAAAAGGGTCGGGTCAGTACAAATCAGTAACCATCCACACTTAGAAAAGGCTCGGGTCAGTACAAATCAGTCACCATCCACACTTAGAAAAGGGTCGGGTCAGTACAAATCAGTAACCATCCACACTTAGAAAAGGGTCGGGTCAGTACAAATCAGTCACCATCCACACTTAGAAAAGTGACGGTTCAGTAGTAATCAGTAACCATCCACACTTCGAAAAGGGTCGGGTCAGTACAAATCAGTCACCATCCACACTTAGAAAAGGGTCGGGTCAGTACAAATCAGTCACCATCCACACCTCGAAAAGGTTCGGGTCAGTACAAATCAGTCACCATCCACACTTAGAAAAGGGTCGGGTCAGTACAAATCAGGAACCATCCACACTTAGAAAAGGTTCAGGTCAGTACAAATCAGTCACCATCCACACTTAGAAAACGGTCGGGTCAGTACAAATCAGTCACCATCCACACTTAGAAAAGGGTCGGGTCAGTACAAATCAGTCACCATCCACACTTAGAAAAGGTTCGGGTCAGTACAAATCAGTCACCATCCACACTTAGAAAAGTGTCGGGTCAGTACAAATCAGTCACCATCCACACTTAGAAAAGGTTCGGGTCAGTACAAATCAGTCACCATCCACACTTAGAAAAGGGTCGGGTCAGTACAAATCAGTCACCATCCACACTTAGAAAAGGGTCGGGTCAGTACAAATCAGTCACCATCCACACTTAGAAAAGGGTCGGGTCAGTACAAATCAGTCACCATCCACACTTAGAAAAGGTTCGGGTCAGTACAAATCAGTAACTATCCACACTTAGAAAAGGTTCAGGTCAGTACAAATCAGTCACCATCCACACTTAGAAAAGGTTCAGGTCAGTACAAATCAGTAACCATCCACACTTCTAAAAGTTTCGGGTCAGTACAAATCAGTCACCATCCACACTTAGAAAAGGGTCGGGTCAGTACAAATCAGTCACCATCCACACCTCGAAAAGGTTCGGGTCAGTACAAATCAGTCACCATCCACACTTAGAAAAGGGTCGGGTCAGTACAAATCAGGAACCATCCACACTTAGAAAAGGTTCAGGTCAGTACAAATCAGTCACCATCCACACTTAGAAAACGGTCGGGTCAGTACAAATCAGTCACCATCCACACTTAGAAAAGGGTCGGGTCAGTACAAATCAGTCACCATCCACACTTAGAAAAGGTTCGGGTCAGTACAAATCAGTCACCATCCACACTTAGAAAAGTGTCGGGTCAGTACAAATCAGTCACCATCCACACTTAGAAAAGGTTCGGGTCAGTACAAATCAGTCACCATCCACACTTAGAAAAGGGTCGGGTCAGTACAAATCAGTCACCATCCACACTTAGAAAAGGGTCGGGTCAGTACAAATCAGTCACCATCCACACTTAGAAAAGGGTCGGGTCAGTACAAATCAGTCACCATCCACACTTAGAAAAGGTTCGGGTCAGTACAAATCAGTAACTATCCACGCTTAGAAAAGGTTCAGGTCAGTACAAATCAGTCACCATCCACACTTAGAAAAGGGTCGGGTCAGTACAAATCAGTCACCATCCACACTTCTAAAAGTTTCGGGTCAGTACAAATCAGTCACCATCCACACTTAGAAAAGGGTCGGGTCAGTACAAATCAGTCACCATCCACACTTAGAAAAGGGTCGGGTCAGTACAAATCAGTCACCATCCACACTTAGAAAAGGTTCGGGTCAGTACAAATCAGTCACCATCCACACTTAGAAAAGGGTCGGGTCAGTACAAATCAGTAACCATCCACACTTAGAAAAGGTTCGGGTCAGGACAAATCAGCAACCATCCACACTGAGAAAAGGGTCGGGTCAGTACAAATCAGTAACCATCCACACTTAGAAAAGGGTCGGGTCAGTACAAATCAGTCACCATCCACACTTAGAAAAGGGTCGGGTCAGTACAAATCAGTCACCATCCACACTTAGAAAAGGGTCGGGTCAGTACAAATCAGTCACCATCCACACTTAGAAAAGGTTCGGGTTAGTACAAATCAGGAACCATCCACACTTAGAAAAGGGTCGGGTCAGTACAAATCAGTAACCATCCACACTTAGAAAAGTTTCGGGTCAGTACAAATCAGTCACCATACACACTGAGAAAATGTTCGGGTCAGTACAAATCATTCACCATCCACACTTAGAAAAGGTTCGGGTCAGTACAAATCAGTCACCATCCACACTGAGAAAAGGGTCGGGTCAGTACAAATCAGTAACCATCCACACTTAGAAAAGGGTCAGGTCTGTACAAATCAGTAACCATCCACACTTAGAAAAGGGTCGGGTCAGTACAAATCAGTCACCATCCACACTTAGAATAGGGTCGGGTCAGTACAAATCAGTAACGATCCACACTTAGAAAAGGGTCAGGTCAGTACAAATCAGTCACCATCCACACTTAGAAAAGGGTCGGGTCAGTACAAATCAGTCACCATCCACACTTAGAAAAGGGTCGGGTCAGTACAAATCAGTAACCATCCACACTTAGAAAAGCTTCGGGTCAGTACAAATCAGTCACCATCCACACTTAGAAAAGGTTCGGGTCAGTACAAATCAGTCACCATCCACACTGAGAAAAGGGTCGGGTCAGTACAAATCAGTAACGATCCACACTTAGAAAAGGGTCAGGTCAGTACAAATCAGTCACCATCCACACTTAGGAAAGAGTCGGGGCAGTACAAATTAGTCACCATCCACACTTAGAAAAGGATCGGGTCAGTCCCATTCAGTCACCATCCACACTTAGAAAAGGTTCAGGTCAGTACAAATCAGTAACCATCCACACTTAGAAAAGGTTCGGGTCAGTCCAAATCAGTCACCATCCACACTTAGAAAAGGGTCGGGTCAGTACAAATCAGTCACCATCCACACTTAGAAAAGGGTAGGGTCAGTACAAATCAGTCATCATCCACACTTAGAAAAGGGTCGGGTCAGTACAAATCAGTAACCATCCACACTAAGAAAAGGTTCGGGTCAGTACAAATCAGTCACCATACACACTTAGAAAAGGGTCGGGGCAGGACAAATCAGTCACCATCCACACTTAGAAAAGGGTCAGGTCAGTACAAATCAGTCACCATCCACACTTAGAAAAGGGTCGGGGCAGGACAAATCAGTAACCATCCACACTTAGAAAAGGTTCAGGTCAGTACAAATTAGTCACCATCCACACTTAGAAAAGGATCGGGTCAGTACAAATCAGTAACCATTCACATTTAGAAAAGGTTCAGGTCAGTACAAATCAGTCACCATCCACACTTAGAAAAGGTTCGGGTCAGTACAAATCAGTCACCATCCACACTTAGAAAAGGGTCGGGTCAGTACAAATCAGTCACCATCCACACTTAGAAAATGGTCGGGTCAGTACAAATCAGTCACCATCCACTCTTAGAAAAGTGTCGGGTCAGTACAAATCAGGAACCATCCACTCTTAGAAAAGGTTCAGGTCAGTACAAATCAGTAACCATCCACACTTAGAAAAGTTCGGGTCAGTACAAATCAGTCACCATCCACACTTAGAAAAGGGTCAGGTCAGTACAAATCAGTAACCATTCACACTTAGAAAAGGGTCGGGTCAGTACAAATCAGTAACCATCCACGCTGAGAAAAGGGTCAGGTCAGTACAAATCAGTCACCATCCACACTTAGAAAAGGTTCGGGTCAGTACAAATCAGTAACCATCCACACATAGAAAAGGGTCGGGTCAGTACAAATCAGTAACCATCCACACTTAGAAAAGGTTCGGGTCAGTACAAATCAGTAACCATCCACACTTAGAAAAGTGTGGGGTCAGTACAAATCAGTCACTATCCACACTTAGAAAAGGTTCAGGTCAGTACAAATCAGTCACCATCCACACTTAGAAAAGGGTCGGGGCAATACAAATCAGTAACCATTCACACTTAGAAAAGGGTGGGGTCAGTACAAATCAGTCACTATCCACACTTAGAAAAGGTTCAGGTCAGTACAAATCAGTAACCATCCACACTTAGAAAAGGGTGGGGTCAGTACAAATCAGTCACTATCCACACTTAGAAAAGGTTCAGGTCAGTACAAATCAGTCACCATCCACACTTAGAAAAGGGTCGGGGCAGTACAAATCAGTCACCATCCACACTTAGAAAAGGGTCAGGTCAGTACAAATCAGTAACCATCCACACTTAGAAAAGGGTGGGGTCAGCACAAATCAGTCACCATCCACACTTAGAAAAGGTTCGGGTCATTACAAATCAGTAACCATCCACACTTAGAAAAGGGTCGGGTCAGTACAAATCAGTCACCATCCACACTTAGAAAAGGGTCGGGTCAGTACAAATCAGTCACCATCCACACTTAGAAAAGGGTCGGGTTAGTACAAATCAGGAACCATCCACACTTAGAAAAGGGTCGGGTCAGTACAAATCAGTAACCATCCACACTTAGAAAAGGTTCGGGTCAGTACAAATCAGTCACCATACACACTGAGAAAATGTTCGGGTCAGTACAAATCATTCACCATCCACACTTAGAAAAGGTTCGGGTCAGTACAAATCAGTCACCATCCACACTGAGAAAAGGGTCGGGTCAGTACAAATCAGTAACCATCCACACTTAGAAAAGGGTCAGGTCTGTCCAAAACAGTAACCATCCACACTTAGAAAAGGGTCGGGTCAGTACAAATCAGTCACCATCCACACTTAGAATAGGGTCGGGTCAGTACAAATCAGTAACGATCCACACTTAGAAAAGGGTCAGGTCAGTACAAATCAGTCACCATCCACACTTAGAAAAGGGTCGGGTCAGTACAAATCAGTAACCATCCACACTTAGAAAAGCTTCGGGTCAGTACAAATCAGTCACCATCCACACTTAGAAAAGGTTCCGGTCAGTACAAATCAGTCACCATCCACACTGAGAAAAGGGTCGGGTCAGTACAAATCAGTAACGATCCACACTTAGAAAAGGGTCGGGTCAGTACAAATCAGTCACCATCCACACTTAGAAAAGGGTCGGGTCAGTACAAATCAGTAACTATCCACACTTAGAAAAGGTTCAGGTCAGTACAAATCATTCACCATCCACACTTAGAAAAGGGTCGGGTCAGTACAAATCAGTCACCATCCACACTTAGAAAAGGGTCGGGTCAGTACAAATCAGTAACCATCCACACTTAGAAAAGGGTCGGGTCAGTACAAATCAGTCACCATCCACACTTCGAAAAGTGACGGGTCAGTAGTAATCAGTTAACATCCACACTTAGAAAAGGTTCCGGTCAGTACAAATCAGTCACCATCCACACTGAGAAAAGGTTCGGGTCAGTACAAATCAGTCACCATCCACACTTAGAAAAGGTTCAGGTCAGTACAAATCAGTCACCATCCACACTTAGAAAAGGGTCGGGTCATTACAAATCAGTCACCATCCACACTGAGAAAAGGTTCGGGTCAGTACAAGTCAGTAACCATCCACACTTAGAAAAGGTTCAGGTCAGTACAACTCAGTCACCATCCACACTTAGAAAAGGGTCGGGTCTGTACAAATCAGTAACCATCCACTCTTAGAAAAGGGTCGGGTCAGTACAAATCAGTAACCATCCACACTTAGAAAAGGCTCGGGTCAGTACAAATCAGTCACCATCCACACTTAGAAAAGGGTCGGGTCAGTACAAATCAGTAACCATCCACACTTAGAAAAGGGTCGGGTCAGTACAAATCAGTCACCATCCACACTTAGAAAAGTGACGGGTCAGTAGTAATCAGTAACCATCCACACTTCGAAAAGGGTCGGGTCAGTACAAATCAGTTACCATCCACACTTAGAAAAGGGTCGATTCAGTACAAATCAGTCACCATCCACACCTCGAAAAGGTTCGGGTCAGTACAAATCAGTCACCATCCACACTTAAAAAGGGTCGGGTCAGTACAACTCAGTCACCATCCACACTTAGAAAAGGGTCGGGTCTGTACAAATCAGTAACCATCCACTCTTAGAAAAGGGTCGGGTCAGTACAAATCAGTAACCATCCACACTTAGAAAAGGCTCGGTTCAGTACAAATCAGTCACCATCCACACTTAGAAAAGGGTCGGGTCAGTACAAATCAGTAACCATCCACACTTAGAAAAGGGTCGGGTCAGTACAAATCAGTCACCATCCACACTTAGAAAAGTGACGGGTCAGTAGTAATCAGTAACCATCCACACTTCGAAAAGGGTCGGGTCAGTACAAATCAGTCACCATCCACACTTAGAAAAGGGTCGGGTCAGTACAAATCAGTCACCATCCACACCTCGAAAAGGTTCGGGTCAGTACAAATCAGTCACCATCCACACTTAGAAAAGGGTCGGGTCAGTACAAATCAGGAACCATCCACACTTAGAAAAGGTTCAGGTCAGTACAAATCAGTCACCATCCACACTTAGAAAACGGTCGGGTCAGTACAAATCAGTCACCATCCACACTTAGAAAAGGGTCGGGTCAGTACAAATCAGTCACCATCCACACTTAGAAAAGGTTCGGGTCAGTACAAATCAGTCACCATCCACACTTAGAAAAGTGTCGGGTCAGTACAAATCAGTCACCATCCACACTTAGAAAAGGTTCGGGTCAGTACAAATCAGTCACCATCCACACTTAGAAAAGGTTCAGGTCAGTACAAATCAGTCACCATCCACACTTAGAAAAGGGTCGGGTCAGTACAAATCAGTCACCATCCACACTTAGAAAAGGGTCGGGTCAGTACAAATCAGTCACCATCCACACTTAGAAAAGGTTCGGGTCAGTACAAATCAGTAACTATCCACACTTAGAAAAGGTTCAGGTCAGTACAAATCAGTCACCATCCACACTTAGAAAAGGTTCAGGTCAGTACAAATCAGTAACCATTCACACTTAGAAAAGGGTCGGGTCAGTACAAATCAGTCACCATCCACACTTCTAAAAGTTTCGGGTCAGTACAAATCAGTCACCATCCACACTTAGAAAAGGGTCGGGTCAGTACAAATCAGTCACCATCCACACTTAGAAAAGGGTCGGGTCAGTACAAATCAGTCACCATCCACACTTAGAAAAGGTTCGGGTCAGTACAAATCAGTCACCATCCACACTTAGAAAAGGGTCGGGTCAGTACAAATCAGTAACCATCCACACTTAGAAAAGTTTCGGGTCAGTACAAATCAGTCACCATACACACTGAGAAAATGTTCGGGTCAGTACAAATCATTCACCATCCACACTTAGAAAAGGTTCGGGTCAGTACAAATCAGTCACCATCCACACTGAGAAAAGGGTCGGGTCAGTACAAATCAGTAACCATCCACACTTAGAAAAGGGTCAGGTCTGTACAAATCAGTAACCATCCACACTTAGAAAAGGGTCGGGTCAGTACAAATCAGTCACCATCCACACTTAGAATAGGGTCGGGTCAGTACAAATCAGTAACGATCCACACTTAGAAAAGGGTCAGGTCAGTACAAATCAGTCACCATCCACACTTAGAAAAGGGTCGGGTCAGTACAAATCAGTCACCATCCACACTTAGAAAAGGGTCGGGTCAGTACAAATCAGTAACCATCCACACTTAGAAAAGCTTCGGGTCAGTACAAATCAGTCACCATCCACACTTAGAAAAGGTTCGGGTCAGTACAAATCAGTCACCATCCACACTGAGAAAAGGGTCGGGTCAGTAGAAATCAGTAACGATCCACACTTAGAAAAGGGTCAGGTCAGTACAAATCAGTCACCATCCACACTTAGGAAAGAGTCGGGGCAGTACAAATTAGTCACCATCCACACTTAGAAAAGGATCGGGTCAGTCCCATTCAGTCACCATCCACACTTAGAAAAGGTTCAGGTCAGTACAAATCAGTAACCATCCACACTTAGAAAAGGTTCGGGTCAGTCCAAATCAGTCACCATCCTCACTTAGAAAAGGTTCAGGTCAGTACAAATCAGTAACCATTCACATTTAGAAAAGGTTCAGGTCAGTACAAATCAGTCACCATCCACACTTAGAAAAGGTTTGGGTCAGTACAAATCAGTAACCATCCACACGAAGAAAAGGTTCGGGTCAGTACAAATCAGTCACCATCCACACTTAGAAAAGGGTCGGGTCAGTACAAATCAGTAACCATCCACACTTAGAAAAGGGTCGGGTCTGTACAAATCAGTAACCATCCACACTAAGAAAAGGTTCGGGTCAGTACAAATCAGTAACCATCCACACTTAGAAAAGGGTCGGGTCAGTACAAATCAGTAACCATCCACACTTAGAAAAGGGTCGGGTCAGTACAAATCAGTCACCATCCACACTAAGAAAAGGTTCGGGTCAGTACAAATCAGTAACCATCCACACTAAGAAAAGGGTCGGGTCAGTACAAATCAGTCACCATCCACACTTAGAAAAGGGTCGGGTCAGTACAAATCAGTCACCATCCACACTTAGAAAAGGTTCAGGTCAGTACAAATCAGTCACCATCCACACTTAGAAAAGGTTCAGGTCAGTACAAATCAGTAACCATCCACACTTAGAAAAGGGTCGAGTCAGTACAAATCAGTAACCATCCACTCTTAGAAAAGGTTCAGGTCAGTACAAATCAGTAACCATCCACACGAAGAAAAGGTTCGGGTCAGTACAAATCAGTCACCATCCACACTTAGAAAAGGGTCGGGTCAGTACAAATCAGTAACCATTCACACTTAGAAAAGGGTCGGGTCAGTACAAATCAGTCACCATCCACACTTAGAAAAGGTTCGGGTCAGTACAAATCAGTCACCATCCACACTTAGAAAAGGTTCCGGTCAGTACAAATCAGTCACCATCCACACTTAGAAAAGGGTCGGGTCAGTACAAATCAGTAACGATCCACACTTAGAAAAGGGTCAGGTCAGTACAAATCAGTCACCATCCACACTTAGGAAAGAGTCGGGCAGTACAAATCAGTCACCATCCACACTTAGAAAAGGGTCGGGTCAGTACAAATCAGTCACCATCCACACTTAGAAAAGGGTAGGGTCAGTACAAATCAGTCATCATCCTCACTTAGAAAAGGGTCGGGTCAGTACAAATCAGTAACCATCCACACTAAGAAAAGGTTCGGGTCAGTACAAATCAGTCACCATACACACTTAGAAAAGGGTCGGGGCAGGACAAATCAGTCACCATCCACACTTAGAAAAGGGTCAGGTCAGTACAAATCAGTCACCATCCACACTTAGAAAAGGGTCGGGGCAGGACAAATCAGTCACCATCCACACTTAGAAAAGGTTCAGGTCAGTACAAATTAGTCACCATCCACACTTAGAAAAGGATCGGGTCAGTACAAATCAGTAACCATTCACATTTAGAAAAGGTTCAGGTCAGTACAAATCAGTCACCATCCACACTTAGAAAAGGTTCGGGTCAGTACAAATCAGTCACCATCCACACTTAGAAAAGGGTCGGGTCAGTACAAATCAGTCACCATCCACACTTAGAAAATGGTCGGGTCAGTACAAATCAGTCACCATCCACTCTTAGAAAAGTGTCGGGTCAGTACAAATCAGGAACCATCCACTCTTAGAAAAGGTTCAGGTCAGTACAAATCAGTAACCATCCACACTTAGAAAAGTTCGGGTCAGTACAAATCAGTCACCATCCACACTTAGAAAAGGGTCGAGTCAGTACAAATCAGTAACCATCCACTCTTAGAAAAGGTTCAGGTCAGTACAAATCAGTAACCATCCACACGAAGAAAAGGTTCGGGTCAGTACAAATCAGTCACCATCCACACTTAGAAAAGGTTCAGGTCAGTACAAATCAGTCACCATCCACACTTAGAAAAGGGTCGGGGCAGTACAAATCAGTAACCATTCACACTTAGAAAAGGGTGGGGTCAGTACAAATCAGTCACTATCCACACTTAGAAAAGGTTCAGGTCAGTACAAATCAGTAACCATCCACACTTAGAAAAGGGTCGGGTCAGTACAAATCAGTAACGATCCACACTTAGAAAAGGGTCAGGTCAGTACAAATCAGTCACCATCCACACTTAGAAAAGGGTCGGGGCAGTACAAATCAGTCACCATCCACACTTAGAAAAGGGTCAGGTCAGTACAAATCAGTAACCATCCACACTTAGAAAAGGGTGGGGTCAGCACAAATCAGTCACCATCCACACTTAGAAAAGGTTCGGGTCATTACAAATCAGTAACCATCCACACTTAGAAAAGGGTCGGGTCAGTACAAATCAGTCACCATCCACACTTAGAAAAGGGTCGGGTCAGTACAAATCAGTCACCATCCACACTTAGAAAAGGGTCGGGTTAGTACAAATCAGGAACCATCCACACTTAGAAAAGGGTCGGGTCAGTACAAATCAGTAACCATCCACACTTAGAAAAGGTTCGGGTCAGTACAAATCAGTCACCATACACACTGAGAAAATGTTCGGGTCAGTACAAATCATTCACCATCCACACTTAGAAAAGGTTCGGGTCAGTACAAATCAGTCACCATCCACACTGAGAAAAGGGTCGGGTCAGTACAAATCAGTAACCATCCACACTTAGAAAAGGGTCAGGTCTGTCCAAAACAGTAACCATCCACACTTAGAAAAGGGTCGGGTCAGTACAAATCAGTCACCATCCACACTTAGAATAGGGTCGGGTCAGTACAAATCAGTAACGATCCACACTTAGAAAAGGGTCAGGTCAGTACAAATCAGTCACCATCCACACTTAGAAAAGGGTCGGGTCAGTACAAATCAGTAACCATCCACACTTAGAAAAGCTTCGGGTCAGTACAAATCAGTCACCATCCACACTTAGAAAAGGTTCCGGTCAGTACAAATCAGTCACCATCCACACTGAGAAAAGGGTCGGGTCAGTACAAATCAGTAACGATCCACACTTAGAAAAGGGTCGGGTCAGTACAAATCAGTCACCATCCACACTTAGAAAAGGGTCGGGTCAGTACAAATCAGTAACTATCCACACTTAGAAAAGGTTCAGGTCAGTACAAATCATTCACCATCCACACTTAGAAAAGGGTCGGGTCAGTACAAATCAGTCACCATCCACACTTAGAAAAGGGTCGGGTCAGTACAAATCAGTAACCATCCACACTTAGAAAAGGGTCGGGTCAGTACAAATCAGTCACTATCCACACTTCGAAAAGTGACGGGTCAGTAGTAATCAGTTAACATCCACACTTAGAAAAGGTTCCGGTCAGTACAAATCAGTCACCATCCACACTGAGAAAAGGTTCGGGTCAGTACAAATCAGTCACCATCCACACTTAGAAAAGGTTCAGGTCAGTACAAATCAGTCACCATCCACACTTAGAAAAGGGTCGGGTCATTACAAATCAGTCACCATCCACACTGAGAAAAGGTTCGGGTCAGTACAAGTCAGTAACCATCCACACTTAGAAAAGGTTCAGGTCAGTACAACTCAGTCACCATCCACACTTAGAAAAGGGTCGGGTCTGTACAAATCAGTAACCATCCACTCTTAGAAAAGGGTCGGGTCAGTACAAATCAGTAACCATCCACACTTAGAAAAGGCTCGGGTCAGTACAAATCAGTCACCATCCACACTTAGAAAAGGGTCGGGTCAGTACAAATCAGTAACCATCCACACTTAGAAAAGGGTCGGGTCAGTACAAATCAGTCACCATCCACACTTAGAAAAGTGACGGGTCAGTAGTAATCAGTAACCATCCACACTTCGAAAAGGGTCGGGTCAGTACAAATCAGTTACCATCCACACTTAGAAAAGGGTCGATTCAGTACAAATCAGTCACCATCCACACCTCGAAAAGGTTCGGGTCAGTACAAATCAGTCACCATCCACACTTAGAAAAGGGTCGGGTCAGTACAACTCAGTCACCATCCACACTTAGAAAAGGGTCGGGTCTGTACAAATCAGTAACCATCCACTCTTAGAAAAGGGTCGGGTCAGTACAAATCAGTAACCATCCACACTTAGAAAAGGCTCGGGTCAGTACAAATCAGTCACCATCCACACTTAGAAAAGGGTCGGGTCAGTACAAATCAGTAACCATCCACACTTAGAAAAGGGTCGGGTCAGTACAAATCAGTCACCATCCACACTTAGAAAAGTGACGGGTCAGTAGTAATCAGTAACCATCCACACTTCGAAAAGGGTCGGGTCAGTACAAATCAGTCACCATCCACACTTAGAAAAGGGTCGGGTCAGTACAAATCAGTCACCATCCACACCTCGAAAAGGTTCGGGTCAGTACAAATCAGTCACCATCCACACTTAGAAAAGGGTCGGGTCAGTACAAATCAGGAACCATCCACACTTAGAAAAGGTTCAGGTCAGTACAAATCAGTCACCATCCACACTTAGAAAACGGTCGGGTCAGTACAAATCAGTCACCATCCACACTTAGAAAAGGGTCGGGTCAGTACAAATCAGTCACCATCCACACTTAGAAAAGGTTCGGGTCAGTACAAATCAGTCACCATCCACACTTAGAAAAGTGTCGGGTCAGTACAAATCAGTCACCATCCACACTTAGAAAAGGTTCGGGTCAGTACAAATCAGTCACCATCCACACTTAGAAAAGGGTCGGGTCAGTACAAATCAGTCACCATCCACACTTAGAAAAGGGTCGGGTCAGTACAAATCAGTCACCATCCACACTTAGAAAAGGGTCGGGTCAGTACAAATCAGTCACCATCCACACTTAGAAAAGGTTCGGGTCAGTACAAATCAGTAACTATCCACACTTAGAAAAGGTTCAGGTCAGTACAAATCAGTCACCATCCACACTTAGAAAAGGTTCAGGTCAGTACAAATCAGTAACCATTCACACTTAGAAAAGGGTCGGGTCAGTACAAATCAGTCACCATCCACACTTCTAAAAGTTTCGGGTCAGTACAAATCAGTCACCATCCACACTTAGAAAAGGGTCGGGTCAGTACAAATCAGTCACCATCCACACTTAGAAAAGGGTCGGGTCAGTACAAATCAGTCACCATCCACACTTAGAAAAGGTTCGGGTCAGTACAAATCAGTCACCATCCACACTTAGAAAAGGGTCGGGTCAGTACAAATCAGTAACCATCCACACTTAGAAAAGGTTCGGGTCAGGACAAATCAGCAACCATCCACACTTAGAAAAGGGTCGGGTCAGTACAAATCAGTAACCATCCACACTTAGAAAAGGTTCGGGTCAGTACAAATCAGTCACCATCCACACTTAGAAAAGGGTCGGGTCAGTACAAATCAGTCACCATCCACACTTAGAAAAGGGTCGGGTCAGTACAAATCAGTCACCATCCACACTTAGAAAAGGGTCGGGTCAGTACAAATCAGTAACCATCCACACTTAGAAAAGGGTCGTGTCAGTACAAATCAGTCACCATCCACACTTAGAAAAGAGTCGGGTCAGTACAAATCAGTCACCATCCACTCTTAGAAAAGGTTCGGTTCAGTACAAATCAGTCACCATCCACACTTAGAAAAGGTTCAGGTCAGTACAAATCAGTAACCATCCACACTTAGAAAAGGTTCAGGTCAGTACAAATCAGCAACCATCCACACTTAGAAAAGGGTCGGGTCAGTACAAATCAGTAACCATCCACACTTAGAAAAGGTTCGGGTCAGTACAAATCAGTCACCATTCACACTTAGAAGAGTGTCGGGTCAGTACAAATCATTCACCATCCACACTTAGAAAAGGGTCGGGTCAGTACAAATCAGTCACCATCCACACTTAGAAAAGGGTCGGGTTAGTACAAATCAGGAACCATCCACACTTAGAAAAGGGTCGGGTCAGTACAAATCAGTAACCATCCACACTTGGAAAAGGTTCGGGTCAGTACAAATCAGTGACCATCCACACTTAGAAAAGGTTCGGGTCAGTACAAATCAGTCACCATCCACACTGAGAAAAGCGTCGGGTCAGAACAAATCAGTCACCATCCACACTTAGAAAAGGGTCGGGTCAGTACAAATCAGTCACCATCCACACTTAGAAAAGGGTCGGGTCAGTACAAATTAGTCACCATCCACACTTAGAAAAGGGTCGGGTCAGTACAAATCAGTCACCATCCACACTTAGAAAAGGGTCGGGTCAGTACAAATCAGTAACCATCCACACTTAGAAAAGGGTGGGGTCAGCACAAATCAGTCACCATCCACACTTAGAAAATGGTCGGGTCAGTACAAATCAGTCACCATCCACACTTAGAAAAGGGTCGGGTCAGTACAAATCAGTCACCATCCACTCTTAGAAAAGGGTCGGTTCAGTACAAATCAGTAACCATCCACACTTAGAAAAGGTTCGGGTCAGTACAAATCAGTAACCATCCACACTAAGAAAAGGTTCGGGTCAGTACAAATCAGTAACCATCCACACTTAGAAAAGGGTCGGGTCAGTACAAATCAGTCACCATCCACACTTAGAAAAGGGTCGGGTCACTGCAAATGAGTCACCATCCACACTTAGAAAAGGTTCCGGTCAGTACAAATCAGTCACCATCCACACTTAGAAAAGGGTCGGGTCAGTACAAATCAGTAACCATCCACACTTAGAAAAGGGTCAGGTCAGTACAAATCAGTCACCATCCACACTTGGAAAAGTGTCGGGTCAGTACAAATCAGTCACCATCCACACGTGGAAAAGTTTCGGGTCAGTACAAATCAGTAACCATCCACACTTAGAAAAGGTTCAGGTCAGTACAAATCATTAACCATCCACACTTAGAAAAGGGTCGGGTCAGTACAAATCAGTCACCATCCACACTTAGAAAAGGTTCAGGTCAGTACAAATCAGTCACCATCCACACTTAGAAAAGGTTCGGGTCAGTACAAATCAGTCACCATCCACACTTAGAAAAGGGTCGGGTCAGTACAAATCAGTTACCATCCACACTTAGAAAAGGTTCAGGTCAGTACAAATCAGTCACCATCCACACTTAGAAAAGGTTCGGGTCAGTACAAATCAGTCACCATCCACACTTAGAAAAGGGTCGGGTCAGTACAAATCAGTTACCATCCACACTTAGAAAAGGTTCAGGTCAGTACAAATCAGTAACCATCCACACTTGGAAAAGGGTCGGGTCAGTACAAATCAGTCACCATCCACAATTAGAAAAGGTTCGGGTCAGTACAAATCAGTCACCATCCACACTTAGAAAAGGGTCGGGTCAGTACAAATCAGTAACCATCCACATTTAGAAAAGGTTCGGGTCAGTACAAATCAGTCACCATCCACACTTAGAAAAGGGTTGGGTCAGTACAAATCAGTCACAATCCACACTTAGAAAAGGTTCGGGTCAGGACAAATCAGTCACCATCCACACTTAGAAAAGGGTCGGGTCAGTACAAATCAGTCACCATCCACACTTAGAAAAGGGTCGGGTCAGTACAAATCAGTAACCATTCACACTTAGAAAAGGGTCGGGTCAGTACAAATCAGTAACCATCCACGCTGAGAAAAGGGTCAGGTCAGTACAAATCAGTCACCATCCACACTTAGAAAAGGTTCGGGTCAGTACAAATCAGTAACCATCCACACATAGAAAAGGGTCGGGTCAGTACAAATCAGTAACCATCCACACTTAGAAAAGGTTCGGGTCAGTACAAATCAGTAACCATCCACACTTAGAAAAGGGTGGGGTCAGTACAAATCAGTCACCATCCACACTTAGAAAAGGGTCGGGTCAGTACATATCAGTAACCATCCACACTTAGAAAAGGTTCAGGTCAGTACAAATCAGTCACCATCCACACTTAGAAAAGGGTCGGGGCAGTACAAATCAGTCACCATCCACACTTAGAAAAGGTTCGGGTCAGTACAAATCAGTAACCATCCACACTTAGAAAAGGGTCGGGTCAGTACAAATCAGTAACCATCCACACTGAGAAAAGGTTCAGGTCAGTACAAATCAGTCACCATCCACACTTAGAAAAGGTTCGGGTCAGTACAAATCAGTCACCATCCACACTTAGAAAAGGTTCGGGTCAGTACAAATCAGTCACCATCCACACTGAGAAAAGCGTCGGGTCAGTACAAATCAGTCACCATCCACACTTAGAAAAGGGTCGGGTCAGTACAAATCAGTCACCATCCACACTTAGAAAAGGGTCGGGTCAGTACAAATTAGTCACCATCCACACTTAGAAAAGGGTCGGGTCAGTACAAATCAGTCACCATCCACACTTAGAAAAGGGTCGGGTCAGTACAAATCAGTAACCATCCACACTTAGAAAAGGGTGGGGTCAGCACAAATCAGTCACCATCCACACTTAGAAAAGGGTCGGGTCAGTACAAATCAGTCACCATCCACACTTAGAAAAGGGTCGGGTCAGTACAAATCAGTCACCATCCACTCTTAGAAAAGGGTCGGTTCAGTACAAATCAGTAACCATCCACACTTAGAAAAGGTTCGGGTCAGTACAAATCAGTAACCATCCACACTAAGAAAAGGTTCGGGTCAGTACAAATCAGTAACCATCCACACTTAGAAAAGGGTCGGGTCAGTACAAATCAGTAACCATCCACACTTAGAAAAGGGTCGGGTCAGTACAAATCAGTCACCATCCACACTTAGAAAAGGGTCGGGTCACTGCAAATCAGTCACCATCCACACTTAGAAAAGGTTCCGGTCAGTACAAATCAGTCACCATCCACACTTAGAAAAGGGTCGGGTCAGTACAAATCAGTAACCATCCACACTTAGAAAAGGGTCAGGTCAGTACAAATCAGTCACCATCCACACTTGGAAAAGTGTCGGGTCAGTACAAATCAGTCACCATCCACACGTGGAAAAGTTTCGGGTCAGTACAAATCAGTAACCATCCACACTTAGAAAAGGTTCAGGTCAGTACAAATCATTAACCATCCACACTTATAAAAGGGTCGGGTCAGTACAAATCAGTCACCATCCACACTTAGAAAAGGTTCAGGTCAGTACAAATCAGTCACCATCCACACTTAGAAAAGGTTCGGGTCAGTACAAATCAGTCACCATCCACACTTAGAAAAGGGTCGGGTCAGTACAAATCAGTTACCATCCACACTTAGAAAAGGTTCAGGTCAGTACAAATCAGTCACCATCCACACTTAGAAAAGGTTCGGGTCAGTACAAATCAGTCACCATCCACACTTAGAAAAGGGTCGGGTCAGTACAAATCAGTTACCATCCACACTTAGAAAAGGTTCAGGTCAGTACAAATCAGTAACCATCCACACTTGGAAAAGGGTCGGGTCAGTACAAATCAGTCACCATCCACAATTAGAAAAGGTTCGGGTCAGTACAAATCAGTCACCATCCACACTTAGAAAAGGGTCGGGTCAGTACAAATCAGTAACCATCCACATTTAGAAAAGGTTCGGGTCAGTACAAATCAGTCACCATCCACACTTAGAAAAGGGTTGGGTCAGTAAAAATCAGTCACAATCCACACTTAGAAAAGGTTCGGGTCAGGACAAATCAGTCACCATCCACACTTAGAAAAGGGTCGGGTCAGTACAAATCAGTCACCATCCACACTTAGAAAAGGGTCGGGTCAGTACAAATCAGTAACCATTCACACTTAGAAAAGGGTCGGGTCAGTACAAATCAGTAACCATCCACGCTGAGAAAAGGGTCAGGTCAGTACAAATCAGTCACCATCCACACTTAGAAAAGGTTCGGGTCAGTACAAATCAGTAACCATCCACACATAGAAAAGGGTCGGGTCAGTACAAATCAGTAACCATCCACACTTAGAAAAGGTTCGGGTCAGTACAAATCAGTAACCATCCACACTTAGAAAAGGGTGGGGTCAGTACAAATCAGTCACCATCCACACTTAGAAAAGGGTCGGGTCAGTACAAATCAGTAACCATCCACACTTAGAAAAGGTTCAGGTCAGTACAAATCAGTCACCATCCACACTTAGAAAAGGGTCGGGGCAGTACAAATCAGTCACCATCCACACTTAGAAAAGGTTCGGGTCAGTACAAATCAGTAACCATCCACACTTAGAAAAGGGTCGGGTCAGTACAAATCAGTAACCATCCACACTGAGAAAAGGTTCAGGTCAGTACAAATCAGTCACCATCCACACTTAGAAAAGGTTCGGGTCAGTACAAATCAGTAACCATCCACACTTAGAAAAGGGTCGGGTCAGTACCAATCAGTCACCATCCACACTTAGAAAAGGGTCGGGTCAGTACAAATCAGTCACCATCCACACTTAGAAAAGGGTCGGGTCAGTACAAATCAGTCACCATCCACACTTAGAAAAGGGTCGGGTTAGTACAAATCAGGAACCATCCACACTTAGAAAAGGGTCGGGTCAGTACAAATCAGTCACCATCCACACTTAGAAAAGGGTCGGGTCAATACAAATCATTCACCATCCACACTTAGAAAAGGGTCGGGTCAGTACAAATCAGTCACCATCCACACTTAGAAAAGGGTCGGGTCAGTACAAATCAGTCACCATCCACACTTCGAAAAGTGACGGGTCAGTCGTAATCAGTAACCATCCACACTTAGAAAAGGTTCCGGTCAGTACAAATCAGTCACCATCCACATTGAGAAAAGGTTCGGGTCAGTACAAATCAGTCACCATCCACACTTAGAAAAGGTTCAGGTCAGTACAAATCAGTCACCATCCACACTTAGAAAAGGGTCGGGTCATTACAAATCAGTCACCATCCACACTGAGAAAAGGTTCGGGTCAGTACAAATCAGTAACCATCCACACTTAGAAAAGGTTCAGGTCAGTACAACTCAGTCACCATCCACACTTAGAAAAGGGTCGGGTCTGTACAAATCAGTAACCATCCACACTTAGAAAAGGGTCGGGTCAGTACAAATCAGTAACCATGCACACTTAGAAAAGGGTCGGGTCAGTACAAATCAGTCACCATCCACACTTAGAAAAGGGTCGGGTCAGTACAAATCAGTAACCATCCACACTTAGAAAAGGGTCGGGTCAGTACAAATCAGTCACCATCCACACTTAGAAAAGTGACGGGTCAGTAGTAATCAGTAACCATCCACAGTTAGAAAAGGGTCGGATCAGTACAAATCAGTCACCATCCACACTTAGAAAAGGGTCGGGTCAGTACAAATCAGTTACCATCCACACTTAGAAAAGGTTCGGGTCAGTACAAATCAGTCACCATCCACACTTAGAAAAGGGTCGGGTCAGTACAAATCAGTCACCATCCACACTTAGAAAAGGGTCGGGTCAGTACAAATCAGTCACCATCCACACTTAGAAAAGGTTCGGGTCAGTACAAATCAGTCACCATCCACACTTAGAAAAGGTTCGGGTCAGTACAAATCAGGAACCATCCACAGTTAGAAAAGGTTCAGGTCAGTACAAATCAGTCACCATCCACACTTAGAAAAGGGTCGGGTCAGTACAAATCAGTCACCATCCACACTTAGAAAAGGGTCGGGTCAGTACAAATCAGTCACCATCCACACTTAGAAAAGGTTCGGGTCAGTACAAATCAGTCACCATCCTCACTTAGAAAAGTGTCGGGTCAGTACAAATCAGTCACCATCCACACTTAGAAAAGGTTCGGGTCAGTACAAATCAGTCACCATCCACACTTAGAAAAGGGTCGGGTCAGTACAAATCAGTCACCATCCACACTTAGAAAAGGGTCGGGTCAGTACAAATCAGTCACCATCCACACTTAGAAAAGGGTCGGGTCAGTACAAATCAGTCACCATCCACACTTAGAAAAGGTTCGGGTCAGTACAAATCAGTAACTATCCACACTTAGAAAAGGTTCAGGTCAGTACAAATCATTCACCATCCACACTTAGAAAAGGGTCGGGTCAGTACAAATCAGTCACCATCCACACTTAGAAAAGGGTCGGGTCAGTACAAATCAGTAACCATCCACACTTAGAAAAGGGTCGGGTCAGTACAAATCAGTCACCATCCACACTTCGAAAAGTGACGGTTCAGTAGTAATCAGTAACCATCCACACTTAGAAAAGGTTCCGGTCAGTACAAATCAGTCACCATCCACACTTAGAAAAGGGTCGGGTCAGTACAAATCAGTCACCATCCACACTTAGAAAAGGTTCGGGTCAGTACAAATCAGTAACTATCCACACTTAGAAAACGTTCAGGTCAGTACAAATCAGTCACCATCCACACTTAGAAAAGGTTCAGGTCAGTACAAATCAGTAACCATTCACACTTAGAAAAGGGTCGGGTCAGTACAAATCAGTCACCATCCACACTTCTAAAAGTTTCGGGTCAGTACAAATCAGTCACCATCCACACTTAGAAAAGGGTCGGGTCAGTACAAATCAGTCACCATCCACACTTAGAAAAGGGTCGGGTCAGTACAAATCAGTTACCATCCACACTTAGAAAAGGTTCGGGTCAGTACAAATCAGTCACCATCCACACTTAGAAAAGGGTCGGGTCAGTACAAATCAGTCACCATCCACACTTAGAAAAGGGTCGGGTCAGTACAAATCAGTCACCATCCACACTTAGAAAAGGTTCGGGTCAGTACAAATCAGTCACCATCCACACTTAGAAAAGGTTCGGGTCAGTACAAATCAGGAACCATCCACAGTTAGAAAAGGTTCAGGTCAGTACAAATCAGTCACCATCCACACTTAGAAAAGGGTCGGGTCAGTACAAATCAGTCACCATCCACACTTAGAAAAGGGTCGGGTCAGTACAAATCAGTCACCATCCACACTTAGAAAAGGTTCGGGTCAGTACAAATCAGTCACCATCCTCACTTAGAAAAGTGTCGGGTCAGTACAAATCAGTCACCATCCACACTTAGAAAAGGTTCGGGTCAGTACAAATCAGTCACCATCCACACTTAGAAAAGGGTCGGGTCAGTACAAATCAGTCACCATCCACACTTAGAAAAGGGTCGGGTCAGTACAAATCAGTCACCATCCACACTTAGAAAAGGGTCGGGTCAGTACAAATCAGTCACCATCCACACTTAGAAAAGGTTCGGGTCAGTACAAATCAGTAACTATCCACACTTAGAAAAGGTTCAGGTCAGTACAAATCATTCACCATCCACACTTAGAAAAGGGTCGGGTCAGTACAAATCAGTCACCATCCACACTTAGAAAAGGGTCGGGTCAGTACAAATCAGTAACCATCCACACTTAGAAAAGGGTCGGGTCAGTACAAATCAGTCACCATCCACACTTCGAAAAGTGACGGTTCAGTAGTAATCAGTAACCATCCACACTTAGAAAAGGTTCCGGTCAGTACAAATCAGTCACCATCCACACTTAGAAAAGGGTCGGGTCAGTACAAATCAGTCACCATCCACACTTAGAAAAGGTTCGGGTCAGTACAAATCAGTAACTATCCACACTTAGAAAACGTTCAGGTCAGTACAAATCAGTCACCATCCACACTTAGAAAAGGTTCAGGTCAGTACAAATCAGTAACCATTCACACTTAGAAAAGGGTCGGGTCAGTACAAATCAGTCACCATCCACACTTCTAAAAGTTTCGGGTCAGTACAAATCAGTCACCATCCACACTTAGAAAAGGGTCGGGTCAGTACAAATCAGTCACCATCCACACTTAGAAAAGGGTCGGGTCAGTACAAATCATTCACCATCCACACTTAGAAAAGGTTCGGGTCAGTACAAATCAGTCACCATCCACACTTAGAAAAGGGTCGGGTCAGTACAAATCAGTAACCATCCACACTTAGAAAAGGTTCGGGTCAGGACAAATCAGCAACCATCCACACTTAGAAAAGGGTCGGGTCAGTACAAATCAGTAACCATCCACACTTAGAAAAGGTTCGGGTCAGTACAAATCAGTCACCATCCACACTTAGAAAAGGGTCGGGTCAGTACAAATCAGTCACCATCCACACTTAGAAAAGGGTCGGGTCAGTACAAATCAGTCACCATCCACACTTAGAAAAGGGTCGGGTCAGTACAAATCAGTAACCATCCACACTTAGAAAAGGGTCGTGTCAGTACAAATCAGTCACCATCCACACTTAGAAAAGAGTCGGGTCAGTACAAATCAGTCACCATCCACTCTTAGAAAAGGTTCGGTTCAGTACAAATCAGTCACCATCCACACTTCGAAAAGTGACGGTTCAGTAGTAATCAGTAACCATCCACACTTAGAAAAGGTTCCGGTCAGTACAAATCAGTCACCATCCACACTGAGAAAAGGTTCGGGTCAGTACAAATCAGTCACCATCCACACTTAGAAAAGGTTCAGGTCAGTACAAATCAGTCACCATCCACACTTAGAAAAGGGTCGGGTCATTACAAATCAGTCACCATCCACACTGAGAAAAGGTTCGGATCAGTACAAATCAGTAACCATCCACACTTAGAAAAGGTTCAGGTCAGTACAACTCAGTCACCATCCACACTTAGAAAAGGGTCGGGTCTGTACAAATCAGTGACCATCCACTCTTAGAAAAGGGTCGGGTCAGTACAAATCAGTAACGATCCACACTTAGAAAAGGCTCGGGTCAGTACAAATCAGTCACCATCCACACTTAGAAAAGGTTCGGGTCAGTACAAATCAGTCACCATCCACACTTAGAAAAGGGTCGGGTCAGTACAACTCAGTCACCATCCACACTTAGAAAAGGGTCGGGTCAGTACAAATCAGTCACCATCCACACTTAGAAAAGGGTCGGGTCAGTACAAATCAGTCACCATGCACACTTAGAAAAGGTTCGGGTCAGTACAAATCAGTCACCATCCTCACTTAGAAAAGTGTCGGGTCATTACAAATCAGTCACCATCCACACTTAGAAAAGGTTCGGGTCAGTACAAATCAGTCACCATCCACACTTAGAAAAGGGTCGGATCAGTACAAATAAGTCACCATCCACACTTAGAAAAGGGTCGGGTCAGTACAAATCAGTCACCATCCACACTTAGAAAAGGGTCGGGTCAGTACAAATCAGTCACCATCCACACTTAGAAAAGGTTCGGGTCAGTACAAATCAGTAACTATCCACACTTAGAAAAGGTTCAGGTCAGTACAAATCATTCACCATCCACACTTAGAAAAGGGTCGGGTCAGTACAAATCAGTCACCATCCACACTTAGAAAAGGGTCGGGTCAGTACAAATCAGTAACCATCCACACTTAGAAAAGGGTCGGGTCAGTACAAATCCGTCACCATCCACACTTCGAAAAGTGACGGGTCAGTAGTAATCAGTAACCATCCACACTTAGAAAAGGTTCCGGTCAGTACAAATCAGTCACCATCCACACTGAGAAAAGGTTCGGGTCAGTACAAATCAGTCACCATCCACACTTAGAAAAGGTTCAGGTCAGTACAAATCAGTCACCATCCACACTTAGAAAAGGGTCGGGTCATTACAAATCAGTCACCATCCACACTGAGAAAAGGTTCGGGTCAGTACAAGTCAGTAACCATCCACACTTAGAAAAGGTTCAGGTCAGTACAACTCAGTCACCATCCACACTTAGAAAAGGGTCGGGTCTGTACAAATCAGTAACCATCCACTCTTAGAAAAGGGTCGGGTCAGTACAAATCAGTAACCATCCACACTTAGAAAAGGCTCGGGTCAGTACAAATCAGTCACCATCCACACTTAGAAAAGGGTCGGGTCAGTACAAATCAGTAACCATCCACACTTAGAAAAGGGTCGGGTCAGTACAAATCAGTCACCATCCACACTTAGAAAAGTGACGGGTCAGTAGTAATCAGTAACCATCCACACTTCGAAAAGGGTCGGGTCAGTACAAATCAGTTACCATCCACACTTAGAAAAGGGTCGATTCAGTACAAATCAGTCACCATCCACACTTAGAAAAGGGTCGGGTCAGTACAAATCAGTCACCATCCACACTTAGAAAAGGGTCGGGTCAGTACAAATCAGTCACCATCCACACCTCGAAAAGGTTCGGGTCAGTACAAATCAGTCACCATCCACACTTAGAAAAGGGTCGGGTCAGTACAAATCATTCACCATCCACACTTAGAAAAGGTTCGGGTCAGTACAAATCAGTCACCATCCACACTTAGAAAAGGGTCGGGTCAGTACAAATCAGTAACCATCCACACTTAGAAAAGGTTCGGGTCAGGACAAATCAGCAACCATCCACACTTAGAAAAGGGTCGGGTCAGTACAAATCAGTAACCATCCACACTTAGAAAAGGTTCGGGTCAGTACAAATCAGTCACCATCCACACTTAGAAAAGGGTCGGGTCAGTACAAATCAGTCACCATCCACACTTAGAAAAGGGTCGGGTCAGTACAAATCAGTCACCATCCACACTTAGAAAAGGGTCGGGTCAGTACAAATCAGTAACCATCCACACTTAGAAAAGGGTCGTGTCAGTACAAATCAGTCACCATCCACACTTAGAAAAGAGTCGGGTCAGTACAAATCAGTCACCATCCACTCTTAGAAAAGGTTCGGTTCAGTACAAATCAGTCACCATCCACACTTCGAAAAGTGACGGTTCAGTAGTAATCAGTAACCATCCACACTTAGAAAAGGTTCCGGTCAGTACAAATCAGTCACCATCCACACTGAGAAAAGGTTCGGGTCAGTACAAATCAGTCACCATCCACACTTAGAAAAGGTTCAGGTCAGTACAAATCAGTCACCATCCACACTTAGAAAAGGGTCGGGTCATTACAAATCAGTCACCATCCACACTGAGAAAAGGTTCGGATCAGTACAAATCAGTAACCATCCACACTTAGAAAAGGTTCAGGTCAGTACAACTCAGTCACCATCCACACTTAGAAAAGGGTCGGGTCTGTACAAATCAGTGACCATCCACTCTTAGAAAAGGGTCGGGTCAGTACAAATCAGTAACGATCCACACTTAGAAAAGGCTCGGGTCAGTACAAATCAGTCACCATCCACACTTAGAAAAGGTTCGGGTCAGTACAAATCAGTCACCATCCACACTTAGAAAAGGGTCGGGTCAGTAGAACTCAGTCACCATCCACACTTAGAAAAGGGTCGGGTCAGTACAAACCAGTCACCATCCACACTTAGAAAAGGGTCGGGTCAGTACAAATCAGTCACCATGCACACTTAGAAAAGGTTCGGGTCAGTACAAATCAGTCACCATCCTCACTTAGAAAAGTGTGGGGTCATTACAAATCAGTCACCATCCACACTTAGAAAAGGTTCGGGTCAGTACAAATCAGTCACCATCCACACTTAGAAAAGGGTCGGATCAGTACAAATAAGTCACCATCCACACTTAGAAAAGGGTCGGGTCAGTACAAATCAGTCACCATCCACACTTAGAAAAGGGTCGGGTCAGTACAAATCAGTCACCATCCACACTTAGAAAAGGTTCGGGTCAGTACAAATCAGTAACTATCCACACTTAGAAAAGGTTCAGGTCAGTACAAATCATTCACCATCCACACTTAGAAAAGGGTCGGGTCAGTACAAATCAGTCACCATCCACACTTAGAAAAGGGTCGGGTCAGTACAAATCAGTAACCATCCACACTTAGAAAAGGGTCGGGTCAGTACAAATCCGTCACCATCCACACTTCGAAAAGTGACGGGTCAGTAGTAATCAGTAACCATCCACACTTAGAAAAGGTTCCGGTCAGTACAAATCAGTCACCATCCACACTGAGAAAAGGTTCGGGTCAGTACAAATCAGTCACCATCCACACTTAGAAAAGGTTCAGGTCAGTACAAATCAGTCACCATCCACACTTAGAAAAGGGTCGGGTCATTACAAATCAGTCACCATCCACACTGAGAAAAGGTTCGGGTCAGTACAAGTCAGTAACCATCCACACTTAGAAAAGGTTCAGGTCAGTACAACTCAGTCACCATCCACACTTAGAAAAGGGTCGGGTCTGTACAAATCAGTAACCATCCACTCTTAGAAAAGGGTCGGGTCAGTACAAATCAGTAACCATCCACACTTAGAAAAGGCTCGGGTCAGTACAAATCAGTCACCATCCACACTTAGAAAAGGGTCGGGTCAGTACAAATCAGTAACCATCCACACTTAGAAAAGGGTCGGGTCAGTACAAATCAGTCACCATCCACACTTAGAAAAGTGACGGGTCAGTAGTAATCAGTAACCATCCACACTTCGAAAAGGGTCGGGTCAGTACAAATCAGTTACCATCCACACTTAGAAAAGGGTCGATTCAGTACAAATCAGTCACCATCCACACTTCGAAAAGGGTCGGGTCAGTACAAATCAGTCACCATCCACACTTAGAAAAGGGTCGGGTCAGTACAAATCAGTCACCATCCACACCTCGAAAAGGTTCGGGTCAGTACAAATCAGTCACCATCCACACTTAGAAAAGGGTCGGGTCAGTACAAATCAGGAACCATCCACACTTAGAAAAGGTTCAGGTCAGTACAAATCAGTCACCATCCACACTTAGAAAAGGGTCGGGTCAGTACAAATCAGTCACCATCCACACTTAGAAAAGTGTCGGGTCAGTACAAATCAGTCACCATCCACACTTAGAAAAGGTTCGGGTCAGTACAAATCAGTCACCATCCACACTTAGAAAAGGGTCGGGTCAGTACAAATCAGTCACCATCCACACTTAGAAAAGGGTCGGGTCAGTACAAATCAGTCACCATCCACACTTAGAAAAGGGTCGGGTCAGTACAAATCAGTCACCATCCACACTTAGAAAAGGTTCGGGTCAGTACAAATCAGTAACTATCCACACTTAGAAAAGGTTCAGGTCAGTACAAATCAGTCACCATCCACACTTAGAAAAGGTTCAGGTCAGTACAAATCAGTAACCATTCACACTTAGAAAAGGGTCGGGTCAGTACAAATCAGTCACCATCCACACTTCTAAAAGTTTCGGGTCAGTACAAATCAGTCACCATCCACACTTAGAAAAGGGTCGGGTCAGTACAAATCAGTCACCATCCACACTTAGAAAAGGGTCGGGTCAGTACAAATCATTCACCATCCACACTTAGAAAAGGTTCGGGTCAGTACAAATCAGTCACCATCCACACTTAGAAAAGGGTCGGGTCAGTACAAATCAGTAACCATCCACACTTAGAAAAGGTTCGGGTCAGGACAAATCAGCAACCATCCACACTTAGAAAAGGGTCGGGTCAGTACAAATCAGTAACCATCCACACTTAGAAAAGGTTCGGGTCAGTACAAATCAGTCACCATCCACACTTAGAAAAGGGTCGGGTCAGTACAAATCAGTCACCATCCACACTTAGAAAAGGGTCGGGTCAGTACAAATCAATCACCATCCACACTTAGAAAAGGGTCGGGTCAGTACAAATCAGTAACCATCCACACTTAGAAAAGGGTCGTGTCAGTACAAATCAGTCACCATCCACACTTAGAAAAGAGTCGGGTCAGTACAAATCAGTCACCATCCACTCTTAGAAAAGGGTCGGTTCAGTACAAATCAGTCACCATCCACACTTAGAAAAGGTTCAGGTCAGTACAAATCAGTAACCATCCACACTTAGAAAAGGTTCGGGTCAGGACAAATCAGCAACCATCCACACTTAGAAAAGGGTCGGGTCAGTACAAATCAGTAACCATCCACACTTAGAAAAGGTTCGGGTCAGTACAAATCAGTCACCATCCACACTTAGAAGAGTGTCGGGTCAGTACAAATCATTCACCATCCACACTTAGAAAAGTGTCGGGTCAGTACAAATCAGTCACCATCCACACTTAGAAAAGGGTCGGGTTAGTACAAATCAGGAACCATCCACACTTAGAAAAGGGTCGGGTCAGTACAAATCAGTAACCATCCACACTTAGAAAAGGTTCGGGTCAGTACAAATCAGTGACCATCCACACTTAGAAAAGGTTCGGGTCAGTACAAATCAGTCACCATCCACACTGAGAAAAGCGTCGGGTCAGTACAAATCAGTCACCATCCACACTTAGAAAAGGGTCGGGTCAGTACAAATCAGTCACCATCCACACTTAGAAAAGGGTCGGGTCAGTACAAATTAGTCACCATCCACACTTGGAAAAGGGTCGGGTCAGTACAAATCAGTCACCATCCACACTTAGAAAAGGGTCGGGTCAGTACAAATCAGTAACCATCCACACTTAGAAAAGGGTGGGGTCAGCACAAATCAGTCACCATCCACACTTAGAAAAGGGTCGGGTCAGTACAAATCAGTCACCATCCACACTTAGAAAAGGGTCGGGTCAGTACAAATCAGTCACCATCCACTCTTAGAAAAGGATTGGTTCAGTACAAATCAGTAACCATTCACACTTAGAAAAGGTTCGGGTCAGTACAAATCAGTAACCATCCACACTAAGAAAAGGTTCGGGTCAGTACAAATCAGTAACCATCCACACTTAGAAAAGGGTCGGGTCAGTACAAATCAGTCACCATCCACACTTAGAAAAGGGTCGGGTCACTGCAAATCAGTCACCATCCACACTTAGAAAAGGTTCCGGTCAGTACAAATCAGTCACCATCCACACTTAGAAAAGTGTCGGGTCAGTACAAATCAGTAACCATCCACACTTAGAAAAGGGTCAGGTCAGTACAAATCAGTCACCATCCACACTTGGAAAAGTGTCGGGTCAGTACAAATCAGTCACCATCCACACGTGGAAAAGTTTCGGGTCAGTACAAATCAGTAACCATCCACACTTAGAAAAGGTTCGGGTCAGTACAAATCATTAACCATCCACACTTAGAAAAGGGTCGGGTCAGTACAAATCAGTCACCATCCACACTTAGAAAAGGTTCAGGTCAGTACAAATCAGTCACCATCCACACTTAGAAAAGGTTCGGGTCAGTACAAATCAGTCACCATCCACACTTAGAAAAGGGTCGGGTCAGTACAAATCAGTTACCATCCACACTTAGAAAAGGTTCAGGTCAGTACAAATCAGTAACCATCCACACTTAGAAAAGGTTCGGGTCAGTACAAATCAGTCACCATCCACACTTAGAAAAGGGTCGGGTCAGTACAAATCAGTTACCATCCACACTTAGAAAAGGTTCAGGTCAGTACAAATCAGTAACCATCCACACTTGGAAAAGGGTCGGGTCAGTACAAATCAGTCACCATCCACAATTAGAAAAGGTTCGGGTCAGTACAAATCAGTCACCATCCACACTTAGAAAAGGGTCGGGTCAGTACAAATCAGTAACCATCCACATTTAGAAAAGGTTCGGGTCAGTACAAATCAGTCACCATCCACACTTAGAAAAGGGTTGGGTCAGTACAAATCAGTCACAATCCACACTTAGAAAAGGTTCGGGTCAGGACAAATCAGTCACCATCCACACTTAGAAAAGGGTCGGGTCAGTACAAATCAGTCACCATCCACACTTAGAAAAGGGTCGGGTCAGTACAAATCAGTAACCATTCACACTTAGAAAAGGGTCGGGTCAGTACAAATCAGTAACCATCCACGCTGAGAAAAGGGTCAGGTCAGTACAAATCAGTCACCATCCACACTTAGAAAAGGTTCGGGTCAGTACAAATCAGTAACCATCCACACTTAGAAAAGGTTCGGGTCAGTACAAATCAGTAACCATCCACACTTAGAAAAGGGTGGGGTCAGTACAAATCAGTCACCATCCACACTTAGAAAAGGGTCGGGTCAGTACAAATCAGTAACCATCCACACTTAGAAAAGGTTCAGGTCAGTACAAATCAGTTACCATCCACACTTAGAAAAGGGTCGGGGCAGTACAAATCAGTCACCATCCACACTTAGAAAAGGTTCGGGTCAGTACAAATCAGTAACCATCCACACTGAGAAAAGGTTCAGGTCAGTACAAATCAGTCACCATCCACACTTAGAAAAGGGTCGGGGCAGTACAAATCAGTCACCATCCACACTTAGAAAAGGTTCGGGTCAGTACAAATCAGTAACCATCCACACTTAGAAAAGGGTCGGGTCAGTACAAATCAGTAACCATCCACACTGAGAAAAGGTTCAGGTCAGTACAAATCAGTCACCATCCACACTTAGAAAAGGTTCGGGTCAGTACAAATCAGTGACCATCCACACTTAGAAAAGGTTCGGGTCAGTACAAATCAGTCACCATCCACACTGAGAAAAGCGTCGGGTCAGTACAAATCAGTCACCATCCACACTTAGAAAAGGGTCGGGTCAGTACAAATTAGTCACCATCCACACTTAGAAAAGGGTCGGGTCAGTACAAATCAGTCACCATCCACACTTAGAAAAGGGTCGGGTCAGTACAAATCAGTAACCATCCACACTTAGAAAAGGGTGGGGTCAGCACAAATCAGTCACCATCCACACTTAGAAAAGGGTCAGGTCAGTACAAATCAGTCACCATCCACACTTAGAAAAGGGTCGGGTCAGTACAAATCAGTCACCATCCACTCTTAGAAAAGGGTCGGTTCAGTACAAATCAGTAACCATCCACACTTAGAAAAGGTTCGGGTCAGTACAAATCAGTAACCATCCACACTAAGAAAAGGTTCGGGTCAGTACAAATCAGTAACCATCCACACTTAGAAAAGGGTCGGATCAGTACAAATCAGTCACCATCCACACTTAGAAAAGGGTCGGGTCACTGCAAATCAGTCACCATCCACACTTAGAAAAGGTTCCGGTCAGTACAAATCAGTCACCATCCACACTTAGAAAAGGGTCGGGTCAGTACAAATCAGTAACCATCCACACTTAGAAAAGGGTCAGGTCAGTACAAATCAGTCACCATCCACACTTGGAAAAGTGTCGGGTCAGTACAAATCAGTCACCATCCACACGTGGAAAAGTTTCGGGTCAGTACAAATCAGTAACCATCCACACTTAGAAAAGGTTCAGGTCAGTACAAATCATTAACCATCCACACTTAGAAAAGGGTCGGGTCAGTACAAATCAGTCACCATCCACACTTAGAAAAGGTTCAGGTCAGTACAAATCAGTCACCATCCACACTTAGAAAAGGTTCGGGTCAGTACAAATCAGTCACCATCCACACTTAGAAAAGGGTCGGGTCAGTACAAATCAGTTACCATCCACACTTAGAAAAGGTTCAGGTCAGTACAAATCAGTCACCATCCACACTTAGAAAAGGTTCGGGTCAGTACAAATCAGTCACCATCCACACTTAGAAAAGGGTCGGGTCAGTACAAATCAGTTACCATCCACACTTAGAAAAGGTTCAGGTCAGTACAAATCAGTAACCATCCACACTTGGAAAAGGGTCGGGTCAGTACAAATCAGTCACCATCCACAATTAGAAAAGGTTCGGGTCAGTACAAATCAGTCACCATCCACACTTAGAAAAGGGTCGGGTCAGTACAAATCAGTAACCATCCACATTTAGAAAAGGTTCGGGTCAGTACAAATCAGTCACCATCCACACTTAGAAAAGGGTTGGGTCAGTACAAATCAGTCACAATCCACACTTAGAAAAGGTTCGGGTCAGGACAAATCAGTCACCATCCACACTTAGAAAAGGGTCGGGTCAGTACAAATCAGTCACCATCCACACTTAGAAAAGGGTCGGGTCAGTACAAATCAGTAACCATTCACACTTAGAAAAGGGTCGGGTCAGTACAAATCAGTAACCATCCACGCTGAGAAAAGGGTCAGGTCAGTACAAATCAGTCACCATCCACACTTAGAAAAGGTTCGGGTCAGTACAAATCAGTAACCATGCACACATAGAAAAGGGTCGGGTCAGTACAAATCAGTAACCATCCACACTTAGAAAAGGTTCGGGTCAGTACAAATCAGTAACCATCCACACTTAGAAAAGGGTGGGGTCAGTACAAATCAGTCACCATCCACACTTAGAAAAGGGTCGGGTCAGTACAAATCAGTAACCATCCACACTTAGAAAAGGTTCAGGTCAGTACAAATCAGTCACCATCCACACTTAGAAAAGGGTCGGGGCAGTACAAATCAGTCACCATCCACACTTAGAAAAGGTTCGGGTCAGTACAAATCAGTAACCATCCACACTTAGAAAAGGGTCGGGTCAGTACAAATCAGTAACCATCCACACTGAGAAAAGGTTCAGGTCAGTACAAATCAGTCACCATCCACACTTAGAAAAGGTTCGGGTCAGTACAAATCAGTAACCATCCACACTTAGAAAAGGGTCGGGTCAGTACAAATCAGTCACCATCCACACTTAGAAAAGGGTCGGGTCAGTACAAATCAGTCACCATCCACACTTAGAAAAGGGTCGGGTCAGTACAAATCAGTCACCATCCACACTTAGAAAAGGGTCGGGTTAGTACAAATCAGGAACCATCCACACTTAGAAAAGGGTCGGGTCAGTACAAATCAGTCACAATCCACACTTAGAAAAGGGTCGGGTCAATACAAATCATTCACCATCCACACTTAGAAAAGGGTCGGGTCAGTACAAATCAGTCACCATCCACACTTAGAAAAGGGTCGGGTCAGTACAAATCAGTCACCATCCACACTTAGAAAAGTGACGGGTCAGTCGTAATCAGTAACCATCCACACTTAGAAAAGGTTCCGGTCAGTACAAATCAGTCACCATCCACATTGAGAAAAGGTTCGGGTCAGTACAAATCAGTCACCATCCACACTTAGAAAAGGTACAGGTCAGTACAAATCAGTCACCATCCACACTTAGAAAAGGGTCGGGTCATTACAAATCAGTCACCATCCACACTGAGAAAAGGGTCGGGTCTGTACAAATCAGTCACCATCCACACTTAGAAAAGGGTCGGGTCATTACAAATCAGTCACCATCCACACTGAGAAAAGGTTCGGATCAGTACAAATCAGTAACCATCCACACTTAGAAAAGGTTCAGGTCAGTACAACTCAGTCACCATCCACACTTAGAAAAGGGTCGGGTCTGTACAAATCAGTAACCATCCACTCTTAGAAAAGGGTCGGGTCAGTACAAATCAGTAACCATCCACACTTAGAAAAGGCTCGGGTCAGTACAAATCAGTCACCATCCACACTTAGAAAAGGTTCGGGTCAGTACAAATCAGTCACCATCCACACTTAGAAAAGGGTCGGGTCAGTACAACTCAGTCACCATCCACACTTAGAAAAGGGTCGGGTCAGTACAAATCAGTCACCATCCACACTTAGAAAAGGGTCGGGTCAGTACAAATCAGTCACCATGCACACTTAGAAAAGGGTCGGGTCAGTACAAATCAGTCACCATCCTCACTTAGAAAAGTGTCGGGTCAGTACAAATCAGTCACCATCCACACTTAGAAAAGGTTCGGGTCAGTACAAATCAGTCACCATCCACACTTAGAAAAGGGTCGGATCAGTACAAATAAGTCACCATCCACACTTAGAAAAGGGTCGGGTCAGTACAAATCAGTCACCATCCACACTTAGAAAAGGGTCGGGTCAGTACAAATCAGTCACCATCCACACTTAGAAAAGGTTCGGGTCAGTACAAATCAGTAACTATCCACACTTAGAAAAGGTTCAGGTCAGTACAAATCATTCACCATCCACACTTAGAAAAGGGTCGGGTCAGTACAAATCAGTCACCATCCACACTTAGAAAAGGGTCGGGTCAGTACAAATCAGTAACCATCCACACTTAGAAAAGGGTCGGGTCAGTACAAATCAGTAACCATCCACACTTCGAAAAGTGACGGGTCAGTAGTAATCAGTAACCATCCACACTTAGAAAAGGTTCCGGTCAGTACAAATCAGTCACCATCCACACTGAGAAAAGGTTCGGGTCAGTACAAATCAGTCACCATCCACACTTAGAAAAGGTTCAGGACAGTACAAATCAGTCACCATCCACACTTAGAAAAGGGTCGGGTCATTACAAATCAGTCACCATCCACACTGAGAAAAGGTTCGGGTCTGTACAAATCAGTAACCATCCACACTTCGAAAAGGGTCGGGTCAGTACAAATCAGTTTACATCCACACTTAGAAAAGGGTCGATTCAGTACAAATCAGTCACCATCCACACTTAGAAAAGGGTCGGGTCAGTACAAATCAGTCACCATCCACACTTAGAAAAGGGTCGGGTCAGTACAAATCAGTCACCATCCACACCTCGAAAAGGTTCGGGTCAGTACAAATCAGTCACCATCCACACTTAGAAAAGGGTCGGGTCAGTACAAATCAGGAACCATCCACACTTAGAAAAGGTTCAGGTCAGTACAAATCAGTCACCATCCACACTTAGAAAAGGGTCGGGTCTGTACAAATCAGTAACCATCCACTCTTAGAAAAGGGTCGGGTCAGTACAAATCAGTAACCATCCACACTTAGAAAAGGCTCGGGTCAGTACAAATCAGTCACCATCCACACTTAGAAAAGGGTCGGGTCAGTACAAATCAGTAACCATCCACACTTAGAAAAGGGTCGGGTCAGTACAAATCAGTCACCATCCACACTTAGAAAAGTGACGGGTCAGTAGTAATCAGTAACCATCCACACTTCGAAAAGGGTCGGGTCAGTACAAATCAGTTACCATCCACACTTAGAAAAGGGTCGATTCAGTACAAATCAGTCACCATCCACACTTAGAAAAGGGTCGGGTCAGTACAAATCAGTCACCATCCACACTTAGAAAAGGGTCGGGTCAGTACAAATCAGTCACCATCCACACCTCGAAAAGGTTCGGGTCAGTACAAATCAGTCACCATCCACACTTAGAAAAGGGTCGGGTCAGTACAAATCAGGAACCATCCACACTTAGAAAAGGTTCAGGTCAGTACAAATCAGTCACCATCCACACTTAGAAAAGGGTCGGGTCAGTACAAATCAGTCACCATCCACACTTAGAAAAGGGTCGGGTCAGTACAAATCAGTCACCATCCACACTTAGAAAAGGTTCGGGTCAGTACAAATCAGTCACCATCCACACTTAGAAAAGTGTCGGGTCAGTACAAATCAGTCACCATCCACACTTAGAAAAGGTTCGGGTCAGTACAAATCAGTCACCATCCACACTTAGAAAAGGGTCGGGTCAGTACAAATCAGTCACCATCCACACTTAGAAAAGGGTCGGGTCAGTACAAATCAGTCACCATCCACACTTAGAAAAGGGTCGGGTCAGTACAAATCAGTCACCATCCACACTTAGAAAAGGTTCGGGTCAGTACAAATTAGTAACTATCCACACTTAGAAAAGGTTCAGGTCAGTACAAATCAGTCACCATCCACACTTAGAAAAGGTTCAGGTCAGTACAAATCAGTAACCATTCACACTTAGAAAAGGGTCGGGTCAGTACAAATCAGTCACCATCCACACTTCTAAAAGTTTCGGGTCAGTACAAATCAGTCACCATCCACACTTAGAAAAGGGTCGGGTCAGTACAAATCAGTCACCATCCACACTTAGAAAAGGGTCGGGTCAGTACAAATCATTCACCATCCACACTTAGAAAAGGTTCGGGTCAGTACAAATCAGTCACCATCCACACTTAGAAAAGGGTCGGGTCAGTACACATCAGTAACCATCCACACTTAGAAAAGGTTCGGGTCAGGACAAATCAGCAACCATCCACACTTAGAAAAGGGTCGGGTCAGTACAAATCAGTCACCATCCACACTTAGAAAAGGGTCGGGTCAGTACAAATCAGTAACCATCCACACTTAGAAAAGGGTCGTGTCAGTACAAATCAGTCACCATCCACACTTAGAAAAGAGTCGGGTCAGTACAAATCAGTCACCATCCACTCTTAGAAAAGGTTCGGTTCAGTACAAATCAGTCACCATCCACACTTAGAAAAGGTTCAGGTCAGTACAAATCAGTAACCATCCACACTTAGAAAAGGTTCGGGTCAGGACAAATCAGCAACCATCCACACTTAGAAAAGGGTCGGGTCAGTACAAATCAGTAACCATCCACACTTAGAAAAGGTTCGGGTCAGTACAAATCAGTCACCATCCACACTTAGAAGAGTGTCGGTTCAGTACAAATCATTCACCATCCACACTTAGAAAAGGGTCGGGTCAGTACAAATCAGTCACCATCCACACTTAGAAAAGGGTCGGGTTAGTACAAATCAGGAACCATCCACACTTAGAAAAGGGTCGGGTCAGTACAAATCAGTAACCATCCACACTTAGAAAAGGTTCGGGTCAGTACAAATCAGTGACCATCCACACTTAGAAAAGGTTCGGGTCAGTACAAATCAGTCACCATCCACACTGAGAAAAGCGTCGGGTCAGTACAAATCAGTCACCATCCACACTTAGAAAAGGGTCGGGTCAGTACAAATCAGTCACCATCCACACTTAGAAAAGGGTCGGGTCAGTACAAATTAGTCACCATCCACACTTAGAAAAGGGTCGGGTCAGTACAAATCAGTCACCATCCACACTTAGAAAAGGGTCGGGTCAGTACAAATCAGTAACCATCCACACTTAGAAAAGGGTGGGGTCAGCACAAATCAGTCACCATCCACACTTAGAAAAGGGTCGGGTCAGTACAAATCAGTCACCATCCACACTTAGAAAAGGGTCGGGTCAGTACAAATCAGTCACCATCCACTCTTAGAAAAGGGTCGGTTCAGTACAAATCAGTAACCATCCACACTTAGAAAAGGTTCGGGTCAGTACAAATCAGTAACCATCCACACTAAGAAAAGGTTCGGGTCAGTACAAATCAGTAACCATCCACACTTAGAAAAGGGTCGGGTCAGTACAAATCAGTCACCATCCACACTTAGAAAAGGGTCGGGTCACTGCAAATCAGTCACCATCCACACTTAGAAAAGGTTCCGGTCAGTACAAATCAGTCACCATCCACACTTAGAAAAGTGTCGGGTCAGTCCAAATCAGTAACCATCCACACTTAGAAAAGGGTCAGGTCAGTACAAATCAGTCACCATCCACACTTGGAAAAGTGTCGGGTCAGTACAAATCAGTCACCATCCACACGTGGAAAAGTTTCGGGTCAGTACAAATCAGTAACCATCCACACTTAGAAAAGGTTCAGGTCAGTACAAATCATTAACCATCCACACTTAGAAAAGGGTCGGGTCAGTACAAATCAGTCACCATCCACACTTAGAAAAGGTTCAGGTCAGTACAAATCAGTCACCATCCACACTTAGAAAAGGTTCGGGTCAGTACAAATCAGTCACCATCCACACTTAGAAAAGGGTCGGGTCAGTACAAATCAGTTACCATCCACACTTAGAAAAGGTTCAGGTCAGTACAAATCAGTCACCATCCACACTTAGAAAAGGTTCGGGTCAGTACAAATCAGTCACCATCCACACTTAGAAAAGGGTCGGGTCAGTACAAATCAGTTACCATCCACACTTAGAAAAGGTTCAGGTCAGTACAAATCAGTAACCATCCACACTTGGAAATGGGTCGGGTCAGTACAAATCAGTCACCATCCACAATTAGAAAAGGTTCGGGTCAGTACAAATCAGTCACCATCCACACTTAGAAAAGGGTCGGGTCAGTACAAATCAGTAACCATCCACATTTAGAAAAGGTTCGGGTCAGTACAAATCAGTCACCATCCACACTTAGAAAAGGGTTGGGTCAGTACAAATCAGTCACAATCCACACTTAGAAAAGGTTCGGGTCAGGACAAATCAGTCACCATCCACACTTAGAAAAGGGTCGGGTCAGTACAAATCAGTCACCATCCACACTTAGAAAAGGGTCGGGTCAGTACAAATCAGTAACCATTCACACTTAGAAAAGGGTCGGGTCAGTACAAATCAGTAACCATCCACGCTGAGAAAAGGGTCAGGTCAGTACAAATCAGTCACCATCCACACTTAGAAAAGGTTCGGGTCAGTACAAATCAGTAACCATCCACACATAGAAAAGGGTCGGGTCAGTACAAATCAGTAACCATCCACACTTAGACAAGGTTCGGGTCAGTACAAATCAGTAACCATCCACCGTTAGAAAAGGGTGGGGTCAGTACAAATCAGTCACCATCCACACTTAGAAAAGGGTCGGGTCAGTACAAATCAGTAACCATCCACACTTAGAAAAGGTTCAGGTCAGTACAAATCAGTCACCATCCACACTTAGAAAAGGGTCGGGGCAGTACAAATCAGTCACCATCCACACTTAGAAAAGGTTCGGGTCAGTACAAATCAGTAACCATCCATACTTAGAAAAGGGTCGGGTCAGTACAAATCAGTAACCATCCACACTGAGAAAAGGTTCAGGTCAGTACAAATCAGTCACCATCCACACTTAGAAAAGGTTCGGGTCAGTACAAATCAGTGACCATCCACACTTAGAAAAGGTTCGGGTCAGTACAAATCAGTCACCATCCACACTTAGAAAAGGGTCGGGTCAGTACAAATTAGTCAACATCCACACTTAGAAAAGGGTCGGGTCAGTACAAATCAGTCACCATCCACACTTAGAAAAGGGTCGGGTCAGTATAAATCAGTAACCATCCACACTTAGAAAAGGGTGGGGTCAGCACAAATCAGTCACCATCCACACTTAGAAAAGTGTCGGGTCAGTACAAATCAGTCACCATCCACACTTAGAAAAGGGTCGGGTCAGTACAAATCAGTCACCATCCACTCTTAGAAAAGGGTCGGTTCAGTACAAATCAGTAACCATCCACACTTAGAAAAGGTTCGGGTCAGTACAAATCAGTAACCATCCACACTAAGAAAAGGTTCGGGTCAGTACAAATCAGTAACCATCCACACTTAGAAAAGGGTCGGGTCAGTACAAATCAGTCACCATCCACACTTAGAAAAGGGTCGGGTCACTGCAAATCAGTCACCATCCACACTTAGAAAAGGTTCCGGTCAGTACAAATCAGTCACCATCCACACTTAGAAAAGGGTCGGGTCAGTACAAATCAGTAACCATCCACAATTAGAAAAGGGTCAGGTCAGTACAAATCAGTCACCATCCACACTTGGAAAAGTGTCGGGTCAGTACAAATCAGTCACCATCCACACGTGTAAAAGTTTCGGGTCAGTACAAATCAGTAACCATCCACACTTAGAAAAGGTTCAGGTCAGTACAAATCATTAACCATCCACACTTAGAAAAGGGTCGGGTCAGTACAAATCAGTCACCATCCACACTTAGAAAAGGTTCAGGTCAGTACAAATCAGTCACCATCCACACTTAGAAAAGGTTCGGGTCAGTACAAATCAGTCACCATCCACACTTAGAAAAGGGTCGGGTCAGTACAAATCAGTTACCATCCACACTTAGAAAAGGTTCAGGTCAGTACAAATCAGCCACCATCCACACTTAGAAAAGGTTCGTGTCAGTACAAATCAGTCACCATCCACACTTAGAAAAGGGTCGGGTCAGTACAAATCAGTTACCATCCACACTTAGAAAAGGTTCAGGTCAGTACAAATCATTAACCATCCACACTTAGAAAAGGGTCGGGTCAGTACAAATCAGTCACCATCCACAATTAGAAAAGGGTCGGGTCAGTACAAATCAGTCACCATCCACACTTAGAAAAGGGTCGGGTCAGTACAAATCAGTAACCATCCACATTTAGAAAAGGTTCGGGTCAGTACAAATCAGTCACCATCCACACTTAGAAAAGGGTTGGGTCAGTACAAATCAGTCACAATCCACACTTAGAAAAGGTTCGGGTCAGGACAAATCAGTCACCATCCACACTTAGAAAAGGGTCGGGTCAGTACAAATCAGTCACCATCCACACTTAGAAAAGGGTCGGGTCAGTACAAATCAGTAACCATTCACACTTAGAAAAGGGTCGGGTCAGTACAAATCATTAACCATCCACGCTGAGAAAAGGGTCAGGTCAGTACAAATCAGTCACCATCCACACTTAGAAAAGGTTCGGGTCAGTACAAATCAGTAACCATCCACACATAGAAAAGGGTCGGGTCAGTACAAATCAGTAACCATCCACACTTAGAAAAGGTTCGGGTCAGTACAAATCAGTAACCATCCACACTTAGAAAAGGGTGGGGTCAGTACAAATCAGTCACCATCCACACTTAGAAAAGGGTCGGGTCAGTACAAATCAGTAACCATCCACACTTAGAAAAGGTTCAGGTCAGTACAAATCAGTCACCATCCACACTTAGAAAAGGGTCGGGGCAGTACAAATCAGTCACCATCCACACTTAGAAAAGGTTCGGGTCAGTACAAATCAGTAACCATCCACACTTAGAAAAGGGTCGGGTCAGTACAAATCAGTAACCATCCACACTGAGAAAAGGTTCAGGTCAGTACAAATCAGTCACCATCCACACTTAGAAAAGGTTCGGGTCAGTACAAATCAGTAACCATCCACACTTAGAAAAGGGTCGGGTCAGTACAAATCAGTCACCATCCACACTTAGAAAAGGGTCGGGTCAGTACAAATCAGTCACCATCCACACTTAGAAAAGGGTCGGGTCAGTACAAATCAGTCACCATCCACACTTAGAAAAGGGTCGGGTTAGTACAAATCAGGAACCATCCACACTTAGAAAAGGGTCGGGTCAGTACAAATCAGTAACCATCCACACTGAGAAAAGTTTCGGGTCAGTACAAATCAGTCACCATACACACTGAGAAAATGTTCGGGTCAGTACAAATCATTCACCATCCACACTTATAAAAGGTTCGGGTCAGTACAAATCAGTCACCATCCACACTGAGAAAAGGGTCGGGTCAGTACAAATCAGTAACCATCCACACTTAGAAAAGGGTCAGGTCTGTACAAATCAGTAACCATCCACACTTAGAAAAGGGTCGGGTCAGTACAAATCAGTCACCATCCACACTTAGAATAGGGTCGGGTCAGTACAAATCAGTAACGATCCACACTTAGAAAAGGGTCAGGTCAGTACAAATCAGTCACCATCCACACTTAGAAAAGGGTCGGGTCAGTACAAATCAGTCACCATCCACACTTAGAAAAGAGTCGGGTCAGTACAAATCAGTAACCATCCACACTTAGAAAAGCTTCGGGTCAGTACAAATCAGTCACCATCCACACTTAGAAAAGGTTCGGGTCAGTACAAATCAGTCACCATCCACACTGAGAAAAGGGTCGGGTCAGTACAAATCAGTAACGATCCACACTTAGAAAAGGGTCAGGTCAGTACAAATCAGTCACCATCCACACTTAGGAAAGAGTCGGGGCAGTACAAATCAGTCACCATCCACACTGAGAAAAGGGTCGGGTCAGTACAAATCAGTCACCATCCACACTTAGAAAAGGGTCGGGTCAGTACAAATCCGTCACCATCCACACTTAGAAAAGGGTCGGGTCAGTACAAATCAGTAACCATCCACACTTAGAAAAGGGTCGGGTCAGTACAAATCAGTCACCATCCACACTTAGAAAAGGGTCGGGTCAGTACAAATCAGTAACCATCCACACTTAGAAAAGGTTCGGGTCAGTACAAATCAGTCACCATCCACACTTAGAAAAGGGTAGGGTCAGTACAAATCTGTAACCATCCACACTTAGAAAAGGGTCGGGTCAGTACAAATCAGTAACCATCCACACTTAGAAAAGGTTCGGGTCAGTACAAATCCGTCACCATCCACACTTAGAAAAGCGTCGGGTCAGTACAAATCAGTCACCATCCACACTTAGAAAAGGGTCGGGTCAGTACAAATCAGTCACCATCCACACTTAGAAAAGGGTCGGGTCAGTACAAATTAGTCACCATCCACACTTAGAAAAGGGTCGGGTCAGTATAAATCAGTAACCATCCACACTTAGAAAAGGGTGGGGTCAGCACAAATCAGTCACCATCCACACTTAGAAAAGGGTCGGGTCAGTACAAATCAGTCACCATCCACACTTAGAAAAGGGTCGGGTCAGTACAAATCAGTCACCATCCACTCTTAGAAAAGGGTCGGTTCAGTACAAATCAGTAACCATCCACACTTAGAAAAGGTTCGGGTCAGTACAAATCAGTAACCATCCACACTAAGAAAAGGTTCGGGTCAGTACAAATCAGTAACCATCCACATTTAGAAAAGGGTCGGGTCAGTACAAATCAGTCACCATCCACACTTAGAAAAGGGTCGGGTCACTGCAAATCAGTCACCATCCACACTTAGAAAAGGTTCCGGTCAGTACAAATCAGTCACCATCCACACTTAGAAAAGGGTCGGGTCAGTACAAATCAGTAACCATCCACACTTAGAAAAGGGTCAGGTCAGTACAAATCAGTCACCATCCACACTTGGAAAAGTGTCGGGTCAGTACAAATCAGTCACCATCCACACGTGGAAAAGTTTCGGGTCAGTACAAATCAGTAACCATCCACACTTAGAAAAGGTTCAGGTCAGTACAAATCATTAACCATCCACACTTAGAAAAGGGTCGGGTCAGTACAAATCAGTCACCATCCACACTTAGAAAAGGTTCAGGTCAGTACAAATCAGTCACCATCCACACTTAGAAAAGGTTCGGGTCAGTACAAATCTGTCACCATCCACACTTAGAAAAGGGTCGGGTCAGTACAAATCAGTTACCATCCACACTTAGAAAAGGTTCAGGTCAGTACAAATCAGCCACCATCCACACTTAGAAAAGGTTCGGGTCAGTACAAATCAGTCACCATCCACACTTAGAAAAGGGTCGGGTCAGTACAAATCAGTTACCATCAACACTTAGAAAAGGTTCAGGTCAGTACAAATCATTAACCATCCACACTTGGAAAAGGGTCGGGTCAGTACAAATCAGTCACCATCCACAATTAGAAAAGGTTCGGGTCAGTACAAATCAGTCACCATCCACACTTAGAAAAGGGTCGGGTCAGTACAAATCAGTAACCATCCACATTTAGAAAAGGTTCGGGTCAGTACAAATCAGTCACCATCCACACTTAGAAAAGGGTTGGGTCAGTACAAATCAGTCACAATCCACACTTAGAAAAGGTTCGGGTCAGGACAAATCAGTCACCATCCACACTTAGAAAAGGGTCGGGTCAGTACAAATCAGTCACCATCCACACTTAGAAAAGGGTCGGGTCAGTACAAATCAGTAACCATTCACACTTAGAAAAGGGTCGGGTCAGTACAAATCATTAACCATCCACGCTGAGAAAAGGGTCAGGTCAGTACAAATCAGTCACCATCCACACTTAGAAAAGGTTCGGGTCAGTACAAATCAGTAACCATCCACACATAGAAAAGGGTCGGGTCAGTACAAATCAGTAACCATCCACACTTAGAAAAGGTTCGGGTCAGTACAAATCAGTAACCATCCACACTTAGAAAAGGGTGGGGTCAGTACAAATCAGTCACCATCCACACTTAGAAAAGGGTCGGGTCAGTACAAATCAGTAACCATCCACACTTAGAAAAGGTTCAGGTCAGTACAAATCAGTCACCATCCACACTTAGAAAAGGGTCGGGGCAGTACAAATCAGTCACCATCCACACTTAGAAAAGGTTCGGGTCAGTACAAATCAGTAACCATCCACACTTAGAAAAGGGTCGGGTCAGTACAAATCAGTAACCATCCACACTGAGAAAAGGTTCAGGTCAGTACAAATCAGTCACCATCCACACTTAGAAAAGGTTCGGGTCAGTACAAATCAGTAACCATCCACACTTAGAAAAGGGTCGGGTCAGTACAAATCAGTCACCATCCACACTTAGAAAAGGGTCGGGTCAGTACAAATCAGTCACCATCCACACTTAGAAAAGGGTCGGGTCAGTACAAATCAGTCACCATCCACACTTAGAAAAGGGTCGGGTTAGTACAAATCAGGAACCATCCACACTTAGAAAAGGGTCGGGTCAGTACAAATCAGTAACCATCCACACTTAGAAAAGTTTCGGGTCAGTACAAATCAGTCACCATACACACTGAGAAAATGTTCGGGTCAGTACAAATCATTCACCATCCACACTTAGAAAAGGTTCGGGTCAGTACAAATCAGTCACCATCCACACTGAGAAAAGGGTCGGGTCAGTACAAATCAGTAACCATCCACACTTAGAAAAGGGTCAGGTCTGTACAAATCAGTAACCATCCACACTTAGAAAAGGGTCGGGTCAGTACAAATCAGTCACCATCCACACTTAGAATAGGGTCGGGTCAGTACAAATCAGTAACGATCCACACTTAGAAAAGGGTCAGGTCAGTACAAATCAGTCACCATCCACACTTAGAAAAGGGTCGGGTCAGTACAAATCAGTCACCATCCACACTTAGAAAAGGGTCGGGTCAGTACAAATCAGTAACCATCCACACTTAGAAAAGCTTCGGGTCAGTACAAATCAGTCACCATCCACACTTAGAAAAGGTTCGGGTCAGTACAAATCAGTCACCATCCACACTGAGAAAAGGGTCGGGTCAGTACAAATCAGTAACGATCCACACTTAGAAAAGGGTCAGGTCAGTACAAATCAGTCACCATCCACACTTAGGAAAGAGTCGGGGCAGTACAAATCAGTCACCATCCACACTGAGAAAAGGGTCGGGTCAGTACAAATCAGTCACCATCCACACTTAGAAAAGGGTCGGGTCAGTACAAATCCGTCACCATCCACACTTAGAAAAGGGTCGGGTCAGTACAAATCAGTAACCATCCACACTTAGAAAAGGGTCGGGTCAGTACAAATCAGTCACCATCCACACTTAGAAAAGGGTCGGGTCAGTACAAATCAGTAACCATCCACACTTAGAAAAGGTTCGGGTCAGTACAAATCAGTCACCATCTACACTTAGAAAAGGGTAGGGTCAGTACAAATCTGTAACCATCCACACTTAGAAAAGGGTCGGGTCAGTACAAATCAGTAACCATCCACACTTAGAAAAGGTTCGGGTCAGTACAAATCAGTCACCATACACACTTAGAAAAGGGTGGGGTCAGCACAAATCACTCACCATCCACACTTAGAAAAGGGTCGGGGCAGGACAAATCAGTCACCATCCACACTTAGAAAAGGGTCAGGTCAGTACAAATCAGTCACCATCCACACTTAGAAAAGGGTCAGGTCAGTACAAATCAGTCACCATCCACACTTAGAAAAGGGTAGGGGCAGGACAAATCAGTCACCATCCACACTTAGAAAAGGTTCAGGTCAGTACAAATTAGTCACCATCCACACTTAGAAAAGGATCGGGTCAGTCCCATTCAGTCACCATCCACACTTAGAAAAGGTTCAGGTCAGTACAAATCAGTAACCATCCACACTTAGAAAAGGTTCGGGTCAGTCCAAATCAGTCACCATCCACACTTAGAAAAGGTTCAGGTCAGTACAAATCAGTAACCATTCACATTTAGAAAAGGTTCAGGTCAGTACAAATCAGTCACCATCCACACTTAGAAAAGGTTTGGGTCAGTACAAATCAGTAACCATCCACACGAAGGAAAGGTTCGGGTCAGTACAAATCAGTCACCATCCACACTTAGAAAAGGGTCGGGTCAGTACAAATCAGTAACCATCCACACTTAGAAAAGGGTCGGGTCAGTACAAATCTGTCACCATCCACTCTTAGAAAAGGGTCGGGTCAGTACAAATCAGTAACCATCCACTCTTAGAAAAGGTTCAGGTCAGTTCAAATCAGTAACCATCCACACTTAGAAAAGGTTCGGGTCTGTACAAATCAGTAACCATCCACACTAAGAAAAGGTTCGGGTCAGTACAAATCAGTAACCATCCACACTTAGAAAAGGGTCGGGTCAGTACAAATCAGTCACCATCCACACTTAGAAAAGGGTCGGGTCAGTACAAATCAGTCACCATCCACACTTAGAAAAGGTTCAGGTCAGTACAAATCAGTCACCATCCACACTTAGAAAAGGTTCAGGTCAGTACAAATCAGTAACCATCCACACTTAGAAAAGGGTCGGGTCAGTACAAATCAGTAACCATCCACACGAAGAAAAGGTTCGGGTCAGTACAAATCAGTCACCATCCACACTTAGAAAAGGGTCGGGTCAGTACAAATCAGTAACCATTCACACTTAGAAAAGGGTCGGGTCAGTACAAATCAGTCACCATCCACACTTAGAAAAGGTTCGGGTCAGTACAAATCAGTCACCATCCACACTTAGAAAAGGTTCCGGTCAGTACAAATCAGTCACCATCCACACTTAGAAAAGGGTCGGGTCAGTACAAATCAGTAACGATCCACACTTAGAAAAGGGTCAGGTCAGTACAAATCAGTCACCATCCACACTTAGGAAAGAGTCGGGGCAGTACAAATCAGTCACCATCCACACTTAGAAAAGGGTCGGGTCAGTACAAATCAGTCACCATCCACACTTAGAAAAGGGTAGGGTCAGTACAAATCAGTCATCATCCACACTTAGAAAAGGGTCGGGTCAGTACAAATCAGTAACCATCCACACTAAGAAAAGGTTCGGGTCAGTACAAATCAGTCACCATACACACTTAGAAAAGGGTCGGGGCAGGACAAATCAGTCACCATCCACACTTAGAAAAGGGTCAGGTCAGTGCAAATCAGTCACCATCCACACTTAGAAAAGGGTCGGGGCAGGACAAATCAGTAACCATCCACACTTAGAAAAGGTTCAGGTCAGTACAAATTAGTCACCATCCACACTTAGAAAAGGATCGGGTCAGTACAAATCAGTAACCATTCACATTTAGAAAAGGTTCAGGTCAGTACAAATCAGTCACCATCCACACTTAGAAAAGGTTCGGGTCAGTACAAATCAGTCACCATCCACACTTAGAAAAGGGTCGGGTCAGTACAAATCAGTCACCATCCACACTTAGAAAATGGTCGGGTCAGTACAAATCAGTCACCATCCACTCTTAGAAAAGTGTCGGGTCAGTACAAATCAGGAACCATCCACTCTTAGAAAAGGTTCAGGTCAGTACAAATCAGTAACCATCCACACTTAGAAAGGTTCGGGTCAGTACAAATCAGTCACCATCCACACTTAGAAAAGGGTCAGGTCAGTACAAATCAGTAACCATTCACACTTAGAAAAGGGTCGGGTCAGTACAAATCAGTAACCATCCACGCTGAGAAAAGGGTCAGGTCAGTACAAATCAGTCACCATCCACACTTAGAAAAGGTTCGGGTCAGTACAAATCAGTAACCATCCACACATAGAAAAGGGTCGGGTCAGTACAAATCAGTAACCATCCACACTTAGAAAAGGTTCGGGTCAGTACAAATCAGTAACCATCCACACTTAGAAAAGTGTGGGGTCAGTACAAATCAGTCACTATCCACACTTAGAAAAGGTTCAGGTCAGTACAAATCAGTCACCATCCACACTTAGAAAAGGGTCGGGGCAGTACAAATCAGTAACCATTCACACTTAGAAAAGGGTGGGGTCAGTACAAATCAGTCACTATCCACACTTAGAAAAGGTTCAGGTCAGTACAAATCAGTAACCATCCACACTTAGAAAAGGGTGGGGTCAGTACAAATCAGTCACTATCCACACTTAGAAAAGGTTCAGGTCAGTACAAATCAGTCACCATCCACACTTAGAAAAGCGTCGGGGCAGTACAAATCAGTCACCATCCACACTTAGAAAAGGGTCAGGTCAGTACAAATCAGTAACCATCCACACTTAGAAAAGGGTGGGGTCAGCACAAATCAGTCACCATCCACACTTAGAAAAGGTTCGGGTCATTACAAATCAGTAACCATCCACACTTAGAAAAGGGTCGGGTCAGTACAAATCAGTCACCATCCACACTTAGAAAAGGGTCGGGTCAGTACAAATCAGTCACCATCCACACTTAGAAAAGGGTCGGGTTAGTACAAATCAGGAACCATCCACACTTAGAAAAGGGTCGGGTCAGTACAAATCAGTAACCATCCACACTTAGAAAAGGTTCGGGTCAGTACAAATCAGTCACCATACACACTGAGAAAATGTTCGGGTCAGTACAAATCATTCACCATCCACACTTAGAAAAGGTTCGGGTCAGTACAAATCAGTCACCATCCACACTGAGAAAAGGGTCGGGTCAGTACAAATCAGTAACCATCCACACTTAGAAAAGGGTCAGGTCTGTCCAAAACAGTAACCATCCACACTTAGAAAAGGGTCGGGTCAGTACAAATCAGTCACCATCCACACTTAGAATAGGGTCGGGTCAGTACAAATCAGTAACGATCCACACTTAGAAAAGGGTCAGGTCAGTACAAATCAGTCACCATCCACACTTAGAAAAGGGTCGGGTCAGTACAAATCAGTAACCATCCACACTTAGAAAAGATTCGGGTCAGTACAAATCAGTCACCATCCACACTTAGAAAAGGTTCCGGTCAGTACAAATCAGTCACCATCCACACTGAGAAAAGGGTCGGGTCAGTACAAATCAGTAACGATCCACACTTAGAAAAGGGTCGGGTCAGTACAAATCAGTCACCATCCACACTTAGAAAAGGGTCGGGTCAGTACAAATCAGTAACTATCCACACTTAGAAAAGGGTCGGGTCAGTACAAATCAGTAACCATCCACACTTAGAAAAGGTTCGGGTCAGTACAAATCAGTCACCATCCACACTTAGAAAAGGGTCGGGTCAGTACAAATCAGTAACCATCCACACTTAGAAAAGGGTCGGGTCAGTACAAATCAGTCACCATCCACTCTTAGAAAAGGGTCGGTTCAGTACAAATCAGTAACCATCCACACTTAGAAAAGGTTCGGGTCAGTACAAATCAGTAACCATCCACACTAAAAAAAGGTTCGGGTCAGTACAAATCAGTAACCATCCACACTTAGAAAAGGGTCGGGTCAGTACAAATCAGTCACCATCCACACTTAGAAAAGGGTCGGGTCACTGCAAATCAGTCACCATCCACACTTAGAAAAGGTTCCGGTCAGTACAAATCAGTCACCATCCACACTTAGAAAAGGGTCGGGTCAGTACAAATCAGTAACCATCCACAATTAGAAAAGGGTCAGGTCAGTACAAATCAGTCACCATCCACACTTGGAAAAGTGTCGGGTCAGTACAAATCAGTCACCATCCACACGTGTAAAAGTTTCGGGTCAGTACAAATCAGTAACCATCCACACTTAGAAAAGGTTCAGGTCAGTACAAATCATTAACCATCCACACTTAGAAAAGGGTCGGGTCAGTACAAATCAGTCACCATCCACACTTAGAAAAGGTTCAGGTCAGTACAAATCAGTCACCATCCACACTTAGAAAAGGTTCGGGTCAGTACAAATCAGTCACCATCCACACTTAGAAAAGGGTCGGGTCAGTACAAATCAGTTACCATCCACACTTAGAAAAGGTTCAGGTCAGTACAAATCAGCCACCATCCACACTTAGAAAAGGTTCGTGTCAGTACAAATCAGTCACCATCCACACTTAGAAAAGGGTCGGGTCAGTACAAATCAGTTACCATCCACACTTAGAAAAGGTTCAGGTCAGTACAAATCATTAACCATCCACACTTGGAAAAGGGTCGGGTCAGTACAAATCAGTCACCATCCACAATTAGAAAAGGGTCGGGTCAGTACAAATCAGTCACCATCCACACTTAGAAAAGGGTCGGGTCAGTACAAATCAGTAACCATCCACATTTAGAAAAGGTTCGGGTCAGTACAAATCAGTCACCATCCACACTTAGAAAAGGGTTGGGTCAGTACAAATCAGTCACAATCCACACTTAGAAAAGGTTCGGGTCAGTACAAATCAGTCACCATCCACACTTAGAAAAGGGTCGGGTCAGTACAAATCAGTCACCATCCACACTTAGAAAAGGGTCGGGTCAGTACAAATCAGTAACCATTCACACTTAGAAAAGGGTCGGGTCAGTACAAATCATTAACCATCCACGCTGAGAAAAGGGTCAGGTCAGTACAAATCAGTCACCATCCACACTTAGAAAAGGTTCGGGTCAGTACAAATCAGTAACCATCCACACATAGAAAAGGGTCGGGTCAGTACAAATCAGTAACCATCCACACTTAGAAAAGGTTCGGGTCAGTACAAATCAGTAACCATCCACACTTAGAAAAGGGTGGGGTCAGTACAAATCAGTCACCATCCACACTTAGAAAAGGGTCGGGTCAGTACAAATCAGTAACCATCCACACTTAGAAAAGGTTCAGGTCAGTACAAATCAGTCACCATCCACACTTAGAAAAGGGTCGGGGCAGTACAAATCAGTCACCATCCACACTTAGAAAAGGTTCGGGTCAGTACAAATCAGTAACCATCCACACTTAGAAAAGGGTCGGGTCAGTACAAATCAGTAACCATCCACACTGAGAAAAGGTTCAGGTCAGTACAAATCAGTCACCATCCACACTTAGAAAAGGTTCGGGTCAGTACAAATCAGTAACCATCCACACTTAGAAAAGGGTCGGGTCAGTACAAATCAGTCACCATCCACACTTAGAAAAGGGTCGGGTCAGTACAAATCAGTCACCATCCACACTTAGAAAAGGGTCGGGTCAGTACAAATCAGTCACCATCCACACTTAGAAAAGGGTCGGGTTAGTACAAATCAGGAACCATCCACACTTAGAAAAGGGTCGGGTCAGTACAAATCAGTAACCATCCACACTTAGAAAAGTTTCGGGTCAGTACAAATCAGTCACCATACACACTGAGAAAATGTTCGGGTCAGTACAAATCATTCACCATCCACACTTAGAAAAGGTTCGGGTCAGTACAAATCAGTCACCATCCACACTGAGAAAAGGGTCGGGTCAGTACAAATCAGTAACCATCCACACTTAGAAAAGGGTCAGGTCTGTACAAATCAGTAACCATCCACACTTAGAAAAGGGTCGGGTCAGTACAAATCAGTCACCATCCACACTTAGAATAGGGTCGGGTCAGTACAAATCAGTAACGATCCACACTTAGAAAAGGGTCAGGTCAGTACAAATCAGTCACCATCCACACTTAGAAAAGGGTCGGGTCAGTACAAATCAGTCACCATCCACACTTAGAAAAGAGTCGGGTCAGTACAAATCAGTAACCATCCACACTTAGAAAAGCTTCGGGTCAGTACAAATCAGTCACCATCCACACTTAGAAAAGGTTCGGGTCAGTACAAATCAGTCACCATCCACACTGAGAAAAGGGTCGGGTCAGTACAAATCAGTAACGATCCACACTTAGAAAAGGGTCAGGTCAGTACAAATCAGTCACCATCCACACTTAGGAAAGAGTCGGGGCAGTACAAATCAGTCACCATCCACACTGAGAAAAGGGTCGGGTCAGTACAAATCAGTCACCATCCACACTTAGAAAAGGGTCGGGTCAGTACAAATCCGTCACCATCCACACTTAGAAAAGGGTCGGGTCAGTACAAATCAGTAACCATCCACACTTAGAAAAGGGTCGGGTCAGTACAAATCAGTCACCATCCACACTTAGAAAAGGGTCGGGTCAGTACAAATCAGTAACCATCCACACTTAGAAAAGGTTCGGGTCAGTACAAATCAGTCACCATCCACACTTAGAAAAGGGTAGGGTCAGTACAAATCTGTAACCATCCACACTTAGAAAAGGGTCGGGTCAGTACAAATCAGTAACCATCCACACTTAGAAAAGGTTCGGGTCAGTACAAATCCGTCACCATCCACACTTAGAAAAGCGTCGGGTCAGTACAAATCAGTCACCATCCACACTTAGAAAAGGGTCGGGTCAGTACAAATCAGTCACCATCCACACTTAGAAAAGGGTCGGGTCAGTACAAATTAGTCACCATCCACACTTAGAAAAGGGTCGGGTCAGTATAAATCAGTAACCATCCACACTTAGAAAAGGGTGGGGTCAGCACAAATCAGTCACCATCCACACTTAGAAAAGGGTCGGGTCAGTACAAATCAGTCACCATCCACACTTAGAAAAGGGTCGGGTCAGTACAAATCAGTCACCATCCACTCTTAGAAAAGGGTCGGTTCAGTACAAATCAGTAACCATCCACACTTAGAAAAGGTTCGGGTCAGTACAAATCAGTAACCATCCACACTAAGAAAAGGTTCGGGTCAGTACAAATCAGTAACCATCCACATTTAGAAAAGGGTCGGGTCAGTACAAATCAGTCACCATCCACACTTAGAAAAGGGTCGGGTCACTGCAAATCAGTCACCATCCACACTTAGAAAAGGTTCCGGTCAGTACAAATCAGTCACCATCCACACTTAGAAAAGGGTCGGGTCAGTACAAATCAGTAACCATCCACACTTAGAAAAGGGTCAGGTCAGTACAAATCAGTCACCATCCACACTTGGAAAAGTGTCGGGTCAGTACAAATCAGTCACCATCCACACGTGGAAAAGTTTCGGGTCAGTACAAATCAGTAACCATCCACACTTAGAAAAGGTTCAGGTCAGTACAAATCATTAACCATCCACACTTAGAAAAGGGTCGGGTCAGTACAAATCAGTCACCATCCACACTTAGAAAAGGTTCAGGTCAGTACAAATCAGTCACCATCCACACTTAGAAAAGGTTCGGGTCAGTACAAATCTGTCACCATCCACACTTAGAAAAGGGTCGGGTCAGTACAAATCAGTTACCATCCACACTTAGAAAAGGTTCAGGTCAGTACAAATCAGCCACCATCCACACTTAGAAAAGGTTCGGGTCAGTACAAATCAGTCACCATCCACACTTAGAAAAGGGTCGGGTCAGTACAAATCAGTTACCATCAACACTTAGAAAAGGTTCAGGTCAGTACAAATCATTAACCATCCACACTTGGAAAAGGGTCGGGTCAGTACAAATCAGTCACCATCCACAATTAGAAAAGGTTCGGGTCAGTACAAATCAGTCACCATCCACACTTAGAAAAGGGTCGGGTCAGTACAAATCAGTAACCATCCACATTTAGAAAAGGTTCGGGTCAGTACAAATCAGTCACCATCCACACTTAGAAAAGGGTTGGGTCAGTACAAATCAGTCACAATCCACACTTAGAAAAGGTTCGGGTCAGGACAAATCAGTCACCATCCACACTTAGAAAAGGGTCGGGTCAGTACAAATCAGTCACCATCCACACTTAGAAAAGGGTCGGGTCAGTACAAATCAGTAACCATTCACACTTAGAAAAGGGTCGGGTCAGTACAAATCATTAACCATCCACGCTGAGAAAAGGGTCAGGTCAGTACAAATCAGTCACCATCCACACTTAGAAAAGGTTCGGGTCAGTACAAATCAGTAACCATCCACACATAGAAAAGGGTCGGGTCAGTACAAATCAGTAACCATCCACACTTAGAAAAGGTTCGGGTCAGTACAAATCAGTAACCATCCACACTTAGAAAAGGGTGGGGTCAGTACAAATCAGTCACCATCCACACTTAGAAAAGGGTCGGGTCAGTACAAATCAGTAACCATCCACACTTAGAAAAGGTTCAGGTCAGTACAAATCAGTCACCATCCACACTTAGAAAAGGGTCGGGGCAGTACAAATCAGTCACCATCCACACTTAGAAAAGGTTCGGGTCAGTACAAATCAGTAACCATCCACACTTAGAAAAGGGTCGGGTCAGTACAAATCAGTAACCATCCACACTGAGAAAAGGTTCAGGTCAGTACAAATCAGTCACCATCCACACTTAGAAAAGGTTCGGGTCAGTACAAATCAGTAACCATCCACACTTAGAAAAGGGTCGGGTCAGTACAAATCAGTCACCATCCACACTTAGAAAAGGGTCGGGTCAGTACAAATCAGTCACCATCCACACTTAGAAAAGGGTCGGGTCAGTACAAATCAGTCACCATCCACACTTAGAAAAGGGTCGGGTTAGTACAAATCAGGAACCATCCACACTTAGAAAAGGGTCGGGTCAGTACAAATCAGTAACCATCCACACTTAGAAAAGTTTCGGGTCAGTACAAATCAGTCACCATACACACTGAGAAAATGTTCGGGTCAGTACAAATCATTCACCATCCACACTTAGAAAAGGTTCGGGTCAGTACAAATCAGTCACCATCCACACTGAGAAAAGGGTCGGGTCAGTACAAATCAGTAACCATCCACACTTAGAAAAGGGTCAGGTCTGTACAAATCAGTAACCATCCACACTTAGAAAAGGGTCGGGTCAGTACAAATCAGTCACCATCCACACTTAGAATAGGGTCGGGTCAGTACAAATCAGTAACGATCCACACTTAGAAAAGGGTCAGGTCAGTACAAATCAGTCACCATCCACACTTAGAAAAGGGTCGGGTCAGTACAAATCAGTCACCATCCACACTTAGAAAAGGGTCGGGTCAGTACAAATCAGTAACCATCCACACTTAGAAAAGCTTCGGGTCAGTACAAATCAGTCACCATCCACACTTAGAAAAGGTTCGGGTCAGTACAAATCAGTCACCATCCACACTGAGAAAAGGGTCGGGTCAGTACAAATCAGTAACGATCCACACTTAGAAAAGGGTCAGGTCAGTACAAATCAGTCACCATCCACACTTAGGAAAGAGTCGGGGCAGTACAAATCAGTCACCATCCACACTGAGAAAAGGGTCGGGTCAGTACAAATCAGTCACCATCCACACTTAGAAAAGGGTCGGGTCAGTACAAATCCGTCACCATCCACACTTAGAAAAGGGTCGGGTCAGTACAAATCAGTAACCATCCACACTTAGAAAAGGGTCGGGTCAGTACAAATCAGTCACCATCCACACTTAGAAAAGGGTCGGGTCAGTACAAATCAGTAACCATCCACACTTAGAAAAGGTTCGGGTCAGTACAAATCAGTCACCATCTACACTTAGAAAAGGGTAGGGTCAGTACAAATCTGTAACCATCCACACTTAGAAAAGGGTCGGGTCAGTACAAATCAGTAACCATCCACACTTAGAAAAGGTTCGGGTCAGTACAAATCAGTCACCATACACACTTAGAAAAGGGTGGGGTCAGCACAAATCACTCACCATCCACACTTAGAAAAGGGTCGGGGCAGGACAAATCAGTCACCATCCACACTTAGAAAAGGGTCAGGTCAGTACAAATCAGTCACCATCCACACTTAGAAAAGGGTCAGGTCAGTACAAATCAGTCACCATCCACACTTAGAAAAGGGTAGGGGCAGGACAAATCAGTCACCATCCACACTTAGAAAAGGTTCAGGTCAGTACAAATTAGTCACCATCCACACTTAGAAAAGGATCGGGTCAGTCCCATTCAGTCACCATCCACACTTAGAAAAGGTTCAGGTCAGTACAAATCAGTAACCATCCACACTTAGAAAAGGTTCGGGTCAGTCCAAATCAGTCACCATCCACACTTAGAAAAGGTTCAGGTCAGTACAAATCAGTAACCATTCACATTTAGAAAAGGTTCAGGTCAGTACAAATCAGTCACCATCCACACTTAGAAAAGGTTTGGGTCAGTACAAATCAGTAACCATCCACACGAAGGAAAGGTTCGGGTCAGTACAAATCAGTCACCATCCACACTTAGAAAAGGGTCGGGTCAGTACAAATCAGTAACCATCCACACTTAGAAAAGGGTCGGGTCAGTACAAATCTGTCACCATCCACTCTTAGAAAAGGGTCGGGTCAGTACAAATCAGTAACCATCCACTCTTAGAAAAGGTTCAGGTCAGTTCAAATCAGTAACCATCCACACTTAGAAAAGGTTCGGGTCTGTACAAATCAGTAACCATCCACACTAAGAAAAGGTTCGGGTCAGTACAAATCAGTAACCATCCACACTTAGAAAAGGGTCGGGTCAGTACAAATCAGTCACCATCCACACTTAGAAAAGGGTCGGGTCAGTACAAATCAGTCACCATCCACACTTAGAAAAGGTTCAGGTCAGTACAAATCAGTCACCATCCACACTTAGAAAAGGTTCAGGTCAGTACAAATCAGTAACCATCCACACTTAGAAAAGGGTCGAGTCAGTACAAATCAGTAACCATCCACTCTTAGAAAAGGTTCAGGTCAGTACAAATCAGTAACCATCCACACGAAGAAAAGGTTCGGGTCAGTACAAATCAGTCACCATCCACACTTAGAAAAGGGTCGGGTCAGTACAAATCAGTAACCATTCACACTTAGAAAAGGGTCGGGTCAGTACAAATCAGTCACCATCCACACTTAGAAAAGGTTCGGGTCAGTACAAATCAGTCACCATCCACACTTAGAAAAGGTTCCGGTCAGTACAAATCAGTCACCATCCACACTTAGAAAAGGGTCGGGTCAGTACAAATCAGTAACGATCCACACTTAGAAAAGGGTCAGGTCAGTACAAATCAGTCACCATCCACACTTAGGAAAGAGTCGGGGCAGTACAAATCAGTCACCATCCACACTTAGAAAAGGGTCGGGTCAGTACAAATCAGTCACCATCCACACTTAGAAAAGGGTAGGGTCAGTACAAATCAGTCATCATCCACACTTAGAAAAGGGTCGGGTCAGTACAAATCAGTAACCATCCACACTAAGAAAAGGTTCGGGTCAGTACAAATCAGTCACCATACACACTTAGAAAAGGGTCGGGGCAGGACAAATCAGTCACCATCCACACTTAGAAAAGGGTCAGGTCAGTGCAAATCAGTCACCATCCACACTTAGAAAAGGGTCGGGGCAGGACAAATCAGTAACCATCCACACTTAGAAAAGGTTCAGGTCAGTACAAATTAGTCACCATCCACACTTAGAAAAGGATCGGGTCAGTACAAATCAGTAACCATTCACATTTAGAAAAGGTTCAGGTCAGTACAAATCAGTCACCATCCACACTTAGAAAAGGTTCGGGTCAGTACAAATCAGTCACCATCCACACTTAGAAAAGGGTCGGGTCAGTACAAATCAGTCACCATCCACACTTAGAAAATGGTCGGGTCAGTACAAATCAGTCACCATCCACTCTTAGAAAAGTGTCGGGTCAGTACAAATCAGGAACCATCCACTCTTAGAAAAGGTTCAGGTCAGTACAAATCAGTAACCATCCACACTTAGAAAGGTTCGGGTCAGTACAAATCAGTCACCATCCACACTTAGAAAAGGGTCAGGTCAGTACAAATCAGTAACCATTCACACTTAGAAAAGGGTCGGGTCAGTACAAATCAGTAACCATCCACGCTGAGAAAAGGGTCAGGTCAGTACAAATCAGTCACCATCCACACTTAGAAAAGGTTCGGGTCAGTACAAATCAGTAACCATCCACACATAGAAAAGGGTCGGGTCAGTACAAATCAGTAACCATCCACACTTAGAAAAGGTTCGGGTCAGTACAAATCAGTAACCATCCACACTTAGAAAAGTGTGGGGTCAGTACAAATCAGTCACTATCCACACTTAGAAAAGGTTCAGGTCAGTACAAATCAGTCACCATCCACACTTAGAAAAGGGTCGGGGCAGTACAAATCAGTAACCATTCACACTTAGAAAAGGGTGGGGTCAGTACAAATCAGTCACTATCCACACTTAGAAAAGGTTCAGGTCAGTACAAATCAGTAACCATCCACACTTAGAAAAGGGTGGGGTCAGTACAAATCAGTCACTATCCACACTTAGAAAAGGTTCAGGTCAGTACAAATCAGTCACCATCCACACTTAGAAAAGCGTCGGGGCAGTACAAATCAGTCACCATCCACACTTAGAAAAGGGTCAGGTCAGTACAAATCAGTAACCATCCACACTTAGAAAAGGGTGGGGTCAGCACAAATCAGTCACCATCCACACTTAGAAAAGGTTCGGGTCATTACAAATCAGTAACCATCCACACTTAGAAAAGGGTCGGGTCAGTACAAATCAGTCACCATCCACACTTAGAAAAGGGTCGGGTCAGTACAAATCAGTCACCATCCACACTTAGAAAAGGGTCGGGTTAGTACAAATCAGGAACCATCCACACTTAGAAAAGGGTCGGGTCAGTACAAATCAGTAACCATCCACACTTAGAAAAGGTTCGGGTCAGTACAAATCAGTCACCATACACACTGAGAAAATGTTCGGGTCAGTACAAATCATTCACCATCCACACTTAGAAAAGGTTCGGGTCAGTACAAATCAGTCACCATCCACACTGAGAAAAGGGTCGGGTCAGTACAAATCAGTAACCATCCACACTTAGAAAAGGGTCAGGTCTGTCCAAAACAGTAACCATCCACACTTAGAAAAGGGTCGGGTCAGTACAAATCAGTCACCATCCACACTTAGAATAGGGTCGGGTCAGTACAAATCAGTAACGATCCACACTTAGAAAAGGGTCAGGTCAGTACAAATCAGTCACCATCCACACTTAGAAAAGGGTCGGGTCAGTACAAATCAGTAACCATCCACACTTAGAAAAGATTCGGGTCAGTACAAATCAGTCACCATCCACACTTAGAAAAGGTTCCGGTCAGTACAAATCAGTCACCATCCACACTGAGAAAAGGGTCGGGTCAGTACAAATCAGTAACGATCCACACTTAGAAAAGGGTCGGGTCAGTACAAATCAGTCACCATCCACACTTAGAAAAGGTTCGGGTCAGTACAAATCAGTAACTATCCACACTTAGAAAAGGTTCAGGTCAGTACAAATCATTCACCATCCACACTTAGAAAAGGGTCGGGTCAGTACAAATCAGTCACCATCCACACTTAGAAAAGGGTCGGGTCAGTACAAATCAGTAACCATCCACACTTAGAAAAGGGTCGGGTCAGTACAAATCAGTCACCATCCACACTTCGAAAAGTGACGGGTCAGTAGTAATCAGTTAACATCCACACTTAGAAAAGGTTCCGGTCAGTACAAATCAGTCACCATCCACACTGAGAAAAGGTTCGGGTCAGTACAAATCAGTCACCATCCACACTTAGAAAAGGTTCAGGTCAGTACAAATCAGTCACCATCCACACTTAGAAAAGGGTCGGGTCATTACAAATCAGTCACCATCCACACTGAGAAAAGGTTCGGGTCAGTACAAGTCAGTAACCATCCACACTTAGAAAAGGTTCAGGTCAGTACAACTCAGTCACCATCCACACTTAGAAAAGGGTCGGGTCTGTACAAATCAGTAACCATCCACTCTTAGAAAAGGGTCGGGTCAGTACAAATCAGTAACCATCCACACTTAGAAAAGGCTCGGGTCAGTACAAATCAGTCACCATCCACACTTAGAAAAGGGTCGGGTCAGTACAAATCAGTAACCATCCACACTTAGAAAAGGGTCGGGTCAGTACAAATCAGTCACCATCCACACTTAGAAAAGTGACGGGTCAGTAGTAATCAGTAACCATCCACACTTCGAAAAGGGTCGGGTCAGTACAAATCAGTTACCATCCACACTTAGAAAAGGATCGATTCAGTACAAATCAGTCACCATCCACACCTCGAAAAGGTTCGGGTCAGTACAAATCAGTCACCATCCACACTTAGAAAAGGGTCGGGTCAGTACAACTCAGTCACCATCCACACTTAGAAAAGGGTCGGGTCTGTACAAATCAGTAACCATCCACTCTTAGAAAAGGGTCGGGTCAGTACAAATCAGTAACCATCCACACTTAGAAAAGGCTCGGGTCAGTACAAATCAGTCACCATCCACACTTAGAAAAGGGTCGGGTCAGTACAAATCAGTAACCATCCACACTTAGAAAAGGGTCGGGTCAGTACAAATCAGTCACCATCCACACTTAGAAAAGTGACGGGTCAGTAGTAATCAGTAACCATCCACACTTCGAAAAGGGTCGGGTCAGTACAAATCAGTCACCATCCACACTTAGAAAAGGGTCGGGTCAGTACAAATCAGTCACCATCCACACCTCGAAAAGGTTCGGGTCAGTACAAATCAGTCACCATCCACACTTAGAAAAGGGTCGGGTCAGTACAAATCAGGAACCATCCACACTTAGAAAAGGTTCAGGTCAGTACAAATCAGTCACCATCCACACTTAGAAAACGGTCGGGTCAGTACAAATCAGTCACCATCCACACTTAGAAAAGGGTCGGGTCAGTACAAATCAGTCACCATCCACACTTAGAAAAGGTTCGGGTCAGTACAAATCAGTCACCATCCACACTTAGAAAAGTGTCGGGTCAGTACAAATCAGTCACCATCCACACTTAGAAAAGGTTCGGGTCAGTACAAATCAGTCACCATCCACACTTAGAAAAGGGTCGGGTCAGTACAAATCAGTCACCATCCACACTTAGAAAAGGGTCGGGTCAGTACAAATCAGTCACCATCCACACTTAGAAAAGGGTCGGGTCAGTACAAATCAGTCACCATCCACACTTAGAAAAGGTTCGGGTCAGTACAAATCAGTAACTATCCACACTTAGAAAAGGTTCAGGTCAGTACAAATCAGTCACCATCCACACTTAGAAAAGGTTCAGGTCAGTACAAATCAGTAACCATTCACACTTAGAAAAGGGTCGGGTCAGTACAAATCAGTCACCATCCACACTTCTAAAAGTTTCGGGTCAGTACAAATCAGTCACCATCCACACTTAGAAAAGGGTGGGGTCAGTACAAATCAGTCACTATCCACACTTAGAAAAGGTTCAGGTCAGTACAAATCAGTAACCATCCACACTTAGAAAATGGTGGGGTCAGTACAAATCAGTCACTATCCACACTTAGAAAAGGTTCAGGTCAGTACAAATCAGTCACCATCCACACTTAGAAAAGCGTCGGGGCAGTACAAATCAGTCACCATCCACACTTAGAAAAGGGTCAGGTCAGTACAAATCAGTAACCATCCACACTTAGAAAAGGGTGGGGTCAGCACAAATCAGTCACCATCCACACTTAGAAAAGGTTCGGGTCATTACAAATCAGTAACCATCCACACTTAGAAAAGGGTCGGGTCAGTACAAATCAGTCACCATCCACACTTAGAAAAGGGTCGGGTCAGTACAAATCAGTCACCATCCACACTTAGAAAAGGGTCGGGTTAGTACAAATCAGGAACCATCCACACTTAGAAAAGGGTCGGGTCAGTACAAATCAGTAACCATCCACACTTAGAAAAGGTTCGGGTCAGTACAAATCAGTCACCATACACACTGAGAAAATGTTCGGGTCAGTACAAATCATTCACCATCCACACTTAGAAAAGGTTCGGGTCAGTACAAATCAGTCACCATCCACACTGAGAAAAGGGTCGGGTCAGTACAAATCAGTAACCATCCACACTTAGAAAAGGGTCAGGTCTGTCCAAAACAGTAACCATCCACACTTAGAAAAGGGTCGGGTCAGTACAAATCAGTCACCATCCACACTTAGAATAGGGTCGGGTCAGTACAAATCAGTAACGATCCACACTTAGAAAAGGGTCAGGTCAGTACAAATCAGTCACCATCCACACTTAGAAAAGGGTCGGGTCAGTACAAATCAGTAACCATCCACACTTAGAAAAGCTTCGGGTCAGTACAAATCAGTCACCATCCACACTTAGAAAAGGTTCCGGTCAGTACAAATCAGTCACCATCCACACTGAGAAAAGGGTCGGGTCAGTACAAATCAGTAACGATCCACACTTAGAAAAGGGTCGGGTCAGTACAAATCAGTCACCATCCACACTTAGAAAAGGGTCGGGTCAGTACAAATCAGTAACTATCCACACTTAGAAAAGGTTCAGGTCAGTACAAATCATTCACCATCCACACTTAGAAAAGGGTCGGGTCAGTACAAATCAGTCACCATCCACACTTAGAAAAGGGTCGGGTCAGTACAAATCAGTAACCATCCACACTTAGAAAAGGGTCGGGTCAGTACAAATCAGTCACCATCCACACTTCGAAAAGTGACGGGTCAGTAGTAATCAGTTAACATCCACACTTAGAAAAGGTTCCGGTCAGTACAAATCAGTCACCATCCACACTGAGAAAAGGTTCGGGTCAGTACAAATCAGTCACCATCCACACTTAGAAAAGGTTCAGGTCAGTACAAATCAGTCACCATCCACACTTAGAAAAGGGTCGGGTCATTACAAATCAGTCACCATCCACACTGAGAAAAGGTTCGGGTCAGTACAAGTCAGTAACCATCCACACTTAGAAAAGGTTCAGGTCAGTACAACTCAGTCACCATCCACACTTAGAAAAGGGTCGGGTCTGTACAAATCAGTAACCATCCACTCTTAGAAAAGGGTCGGGTCAGTACAAATCAGTAACCATCCACACTTAGAAAAGGCTCGGGTCAGTACAAATCAGTCACCATCCACACTTAGAAAAGGGTCGGGTCAGTACAAATCAGTAACCATCCACACTTAGAAAAGGGTCGGGTCAGTACAAATCAGTCACCATCCACACTTAGAAAAGTGACGGGTCAGTAGTAATCAGTAACCATCCACACTTCGAAAAGGGTCGGGTCAGTACAAATCAGTTACCATCCACACTTAGAAAAGGGTCGATTCAGTACAAATCAGTCACCATCCACACCTCGAAAAGGTTCGGGTCAGTACAAATCAGTCACCATCCACACTTAGAAAAGGGTCGGGTCAGTACAACTCAGTCACCATCCACACTTAGAAAAGGGTCGGGTCTGTACAAATCAGTAACCATCCACTCTTAGAAAAGGGTCGGGTCAGTACAAATCAGTAACCATCCACACTTAGAAAAGGCTCGGGTCAGTACAAATCAGTCACCATCCACACTTAGAAAAGGGTCGGGTCAGTACAAATCAGTAACCATCCACACTTAGAAAAGGGTCGGGTCAGTACAAATCAGTCACCATCCACACTTAGAAAAGTGACGGGTCAGTAGTAATCAGTAACCATCCACACTTCGAAAAGGGTCGGGTCAGTACAAATCAGTCACCATCCACACTTAGAAAAGGGTCGGGTCAGTACAAATCAGTCACCATCCACACTTAGAAAAGGGTCGGGTCAGTACAAATCAGGAACCATCCACACTTAGAAAAGGTTCAGGTCAGTACAAATCAGTCACCATCCACACTTAGAAAACGGTCGGGTCAGTACAAATCAGTCACCATCCACACTTAGAAAAGGGTCGGGTCAGTACAAATCAGTCACCATCCACACTTAGAAAAGGTTCGGGTCAGTACAAATCAGTCACCATCCACACTTAGAAAAGTGTCGGGTCAGTACAAATCAGTCACCATCCACACTTAGAAAAGGTTCGGGTCAGTACAAATCAGTCACCATCCACACTTAGAAAAGGGTCGGGTCAGTACAAATCAGTCACCATCCACACTTAGAAAAGGGTCGGGTCAGTACAAATCAGTCACCATCCACACTTAGAAAAGGGTCGGGTCAGTACAAATCAGTCACCATCCACACTTAGAAAAGGTTCGGGTCAGTACAAATCAGTAACTATCCACACTTAGAAAAGGTTCAGGTCAGTACAAATCAGTCACCATCCACACTTAGAAAAGGTTCAGGTCAGTACAAATCAGTAACCATTCACACTTAGAAAAGGGTCGGGTCAGTACAAATCAGTCACCATCCACACTTCTAAAAGTTTCGGGTCAGTACAAATCAGTCACCATCCACACTTAGAAAAGGGTCGGGTCAGTACAAATCAGTCACCATCCACACTTAGAAAAGGGTCGGGTCAGTACAAATCAGTCACCATCCACACTTAGAAAAGGTTCGGGTCAGTACAAATCAGTCACCATCCACACTTAGAAAAGGGTCGGGTAGTACAAATCAGTAACCATCCACACTTAGAAAAGGTTCGGGTCAGGACAAATCAGCAACCATCCACACTTAGAAAAGGGTCGGGTCAGTACAAATCAGTAACCATCCACACTTAGAAAAGGGTCGGGTCAGTACAAATCAGTCACCATCCACACTTAGAAAAGGGTCGGGTCAGTACAAATCAGTCACCATCCACACTTAGAAAAGGGTCGGGTCAGTACAAATCAGTCACCATCCACACTTAGAAAAGGGTCGGGTTAGTACAAATCAGGAACCATCCACACTTAGAAAAGGGTCGGGTCAGTACAAATCAGTAACCATCCACACTTAGAAAAGTTTCGGGTCAGTACAAATCAGTCACCATACACACTGAGAAAATGTTCGGGTCAGTACAAATCATTCACCATCCACACTTAGAAAAGGTTCGGGTCAGTACAAATCAGTCACCATCCACACTGAGAAAAGGGTCGGGTCAGTACAAATCAGTAACCATCCACACTTAGAAAAGGGTCAGGTCTGTACAAATCAGTAACCATCCACACTTAGAAAAGGGTCGGGTCAGTACAAATCAGTCACCATCCACACTTAGAATAGGGTCGGGTCAGTACAAATCAGTAACGATCCACACTTAGAAAAGGGTCAGGTCAGTACAAATCAGTCACCATCCACACTTAGAAAAGGGTCGGGTCAGTACAAATCAGTCACCATCCACACTTAGAAAAGGGTCGGGTCAGTACAAATCAGTAACCATCCACACTTAGAAAAGCTTCGGGTCAGTACAAATCAGTCACCATCCACACTTAGAAAAGGTTCGGGTCAGTACAAATCAGTCACCATCCACACTGAGAAAAGGGTCGGGTCAGTACAAATCAGTAACGATCCACACTTAGAAAAGGGTCAGGTCAGTACAAATCAGTCACCATCCACACTTAGGAAAGAGTCGGGGCAGTACAAATTAGTCACCATCCACACTTAGAAAAGGATCGGGTCAGTCCCATTCAGTCACCATCCACACTTAGAAAAGGTTCAGGTCAGTACAAATCAGTAACCATCCACACTTAGAAAAGGTTCGGGTCAGTCCAAATCAGTCACCATCCACACTTAGAAAAGGTTCAGGTCAGTACAAATCAGTAACCATTCACATTTAGAAAAGGTTCAGGTCAGTACAAATCAGTCACCATCCACACTTAGAAAAGGTTTGGGTCAGTACAAATCAGTAACCATCCACACGAAGAAAAGGTTCGGGTCAGTACAAATCAGTCACCATCCACACTTAGAAAAGGGTCGGGTCAGTACAAATCAGTAACCATCCACACTTAGAAAAGGGTCGGGTCTGTACAAATCAGTAACCATCCACACTAAGAAAAGGTTCGGGTCAGTACAAATCAGTAACCATCCACACTTAGAAAAGGGACGGGTCAGTACAAATCAGTAACCATCCACACTTAGAAAAGGGTCGGGTCAGTACAAATCAGTCACCATCCACACTAAGAAAAGGTTCGGGTCAGTACAAATCAGTAACCATCCACACTTAGAAAAGGGTCGGGTCAGTACAAATCAGTCACCATCCACACATAGAAAAGGGTCGGGTCAGTACAAATCAGTCACCATCCACACTTAGAAAAGGTTCAGGTCAGTACAAATCAGTCACCATCCACACTTAGAAAAGGTTCAGGTCAGTACAAATCAGTAACCATCCACACTTAGAAAAGGGTCGAGTCAGTACAAATCAGTAACCATCCACTTTTAGAAAAGGTTCAGGTCAGTACAAATCAGTAACCATCCACACGAAGAAAAGGTTCGGGTCAGTACAAATCAGTCACCATCCACACTTAGAAAAGGGTCGGGTCAGTACAAATCAGTAACCATTCACACTTAGAAAAGGGTCGGGTCAGTACAAATCAGTCACCATCCACACTTAGAAAAGGTTCGGGTCAGTACAAATCAGTCACCATCCACACTTAGAAAAGGTTCCGGTCAGTACAAATCAGTCACCATCCACACTTAGAAAAGGGTCGGGTCAGTAGAAATCAGTAACGATCCACACTTAGAAAAGGGTCAGGTCAGTACAAATCAGTCACCATCCACACTTAGGAAAGAGTCGGGGCAGTACAAATCAGTCACCATCCACACTTAGAAAAGGGTCGGGTCAGTACAAATCAGTCACCATCCACACTTAGAAAAGGGTCGGGTCAGTACAAATCAGTCATCATCCACACTTAGAAAAGGGTCGGGTCAGTACAAATCAGTAACCATCCACACTAAGAAAAGGTTAGGGTCAGTACAAATCAGTCACCATACACACTTAGAAAAGGGTCGGGGCAGGACAAATCAGTCACCATCCACACTTAGAAAAGGGTCAGGTCAGTACAAATCAGTCACCATCCACACTTAGAAAAGGGTCGGGGCAGGACAAATCAGTCACCATCCACACTTAGAAAAGGTTCAGGTCAGTACAAATTAGTCACCATCCACACTTAGAAAAGGATCGGGTCAGTACAAATCAGTAACCATTCACATTTAGAAAAGGTTCAGGTCAGTACAAATCAGTCACCATCCACACTTAGAAAAGGTTCGGGTCAGTACAAATCAGTCACCATCCACACTTAGAAAAGGGTCGGGTCAGTACAAATCAGTCACCATCCACACTTAGAAAATGGTCGGGTCAGTACAAATCAGTCACCATCCACTCTTAGAAAAGTGTCGGGTCAGTACAAATCAGGAACCATCCACTCTTAGAAAAGGTTCAGGTCAGTACAAATCAGTAACCATCCACACTTAGAAAAGTTCGGGTCAGTACAAATCAGTCACCATCCACACTTAGAAAAGGGTCAGGTCAGTACAAATCAGTAACCATTCACACTTAGAAAAGGGTCGGGTCAGTACAAATCAGTAACCATCCACGCTGAGAAAAGGGTCAGGTCAGTACAAATCAGTCACCATCCACACTTAGAAAAGGTTCGGGTCAGTACAAATCAGTCACCATCCACACTTAGAAAAGGGTCGAGTCAGTACAAATCAGTAACCATCCACTCTTAGAAAAGGTTCAGGTCAGTACAAATCAGTAACCATCCACACGAAGAAAAGGTTCGGGTCAGTACAAATCAGTCACCATCCACACTTAGAAAAGGTTCAGGTCAGTACAAATCAGTCACCATCCACACTTAGAAAAGGGTCGGGGCAGTACAAATCAGTAACCATTCACACTTAGAAAAGGGTGGGGTCAGTACAAATCAGTCACTATCCACACTTAGAAAAGGTTCAGGTCAGTACAAATCAGTAACCATCCACACTTAGAAAAGGGTCGGGTCAGTACAAATCAGTAACGATCCACACTTAGAAAAGGGTCAGGTCAGTACAAATCAGTCACCATCCACACTTAGAAAAGGGTCGGGGCAGTACAAATCAGTCACCATCCACACTTAGAAAAGGGTCAGGTCAGTACAAATCAGTAACCATCCACACTTAGAAAAGGGTGGGGTCAGCACAAATCAGTCACCATCCACACTTAGAAAAGGTTCGGGTCATTACAAATCAGTAACCATCCACACTTAGAAAAGGGTCGGGTCAGTACAAATCAGTCACCATCCACACTTAGAAAAGGGTCGGGTCAGTACAAATCAGTCACCATCCACACTTAGAAAAGGGTCGGGTTAGTACAAATCAGGAACCATCCACACTTAGAAAAGGGTCGGGTCAGTACAAATCAGTAACCATCCACACTTAGAAAAGGTTCGGGTCAGTACAAATCAGTCACCATACACACTGAGAAAATGTTCGGGTCAGTACAAATCATTCACCATCCACACTTAGAAAAGGTTCGGGTCAGTACAAATCAGTCACCATCCACACTGAGAAAAGGGTCGGGTCAGTACAAATCAGTAACCATCCACACTTAGAAAAGGGTCAGGTCTGTCCAAAACAGTAACCATCCACACTTAGAAAAGGGTCGGGTCAGTACAAATCAGTCACCATCCACACTTAGAATAGGGTCGGGTCAGTACAAATCAGTAACGATCCACACTTAGAAAAGGGTCAGGTCAGTACAAATCAGTCACCATCCACACTTAGAAAAGGGTCGGGTCAGTACAAATCAGTAACCATCCACACTTAGAAAAGCTTCGGGTCAGTACAAATCAGTCACCATCCACACTTAGAAAAGGTTCCGGTCAGTACAAATCAGTCACCATCCACACTGAGAAAAGGGTCGGGTCAGTACAAATCAGTAACGATCCACACTTAGAAAAGGGTCGGGTCAGTACAAATCAGTCACCATCCACACTTAGAAAAGGGTCGGGTCAGTACAAATCAGTAACTATCCACACTTAGAAAAGGTTCAGGTCAGTACAAATCATTCACCATCCACACTTAGAAAAGGGTCGGGTCAGTACAAATCAGTCACCATCCACACTTAGAAAAGGGTCGGGTCAGTACAAATCAGTAACCATCCACACTTAGAAAAGGGTCGGGTCAGTACAAATCAGTCACCATCCACACTTCGAAAAGTGACGGGTCAGTAGTAATCAGTTAACATCCACACTTAGAAAAGGTTCCGGTCAGTACAAATCAGTCACCATCCACACTGAGAAAAGGTTCGTGTCAGTACAAATCAGTCACCATCCACACTTAGAAAAGGTTCAGGTCAGTACAAATCAGTCACCATCCACACTTAGAAAAGGGTCGGGTCATTACAAATCAGTCACCATCCACACTGAGAAAAGGTTCGGGTCAGTACAAGTCAGTAACCATCCACACTTAGAAAAGGTTCAGGTCAGTACAACTCAGTCACCATCCACACTTAGAAAAGGGTCGGGTCTGTACAAATCAGTAACCATCCACTCTTAGAAAAGGGTCGGGTCAGTACAAATCAGTAACCATCCACACTTAGAAAAGGCTCGGGTCAGTACAAATCAGTCACCATCCACACTTAGAAAAGGGTCGGGTCAGTACAAATCAGTAACCATCCACACTTAGAAAAGGGTCGGGTCAGTACAAATCAATCACCATCCACACTTAGAAAAGTGACGGGTCAGTAGTAATCAGTAACCATCCACACTTCGAAAAGGGTCGGGTCAGTACAAATCAGTTACCATCCACACTTAGAAAAGGGTCGATTCAGTACAAATCAGTCACCATCCACACCTCGAAAAGGTTCGGGTCAGTACAAATCAGTCACCATCCACACTTAGAAAAGGGTCGGGTCAGTACAACTCAGTCACCATCCACACTTAGAAAAGGGTCGGGTCTGTACAAATCAGTAACCATCCACTCTTAGAAAAGGGTCGGGTCAGTACAAATCAGTAACCATCCACACTTAGAAAAGGCTCGGGTCAGTACAAATCAGTCACCATCCACACTTAGAAAAGGGTCGGGTCAGTACAAATCAGTAACCATCCACACTTAGAAAAGGGTCGGGTCAGTACAAATCAGTCACCATCCACACTTAGAAAAGTGACGGGTCAGTAGTAATCAGTAACCATCCACACTTCGAAAAGGGTCGGGTCAGTACAAATCAGTCACCATCCACACTTAGAAAAGGGTCGGGTCAGTACAAATCAGTCACCATCCACACCTCGAAAAGGTTCGGGTCAGTACAAATCAGTCACCATCCACACTTAGAAAAGGGTCGGGTCAGTACAAATCAGGAACCATCCACACTTAGAAAAGGTTCAGGTCAGTACAAATCAGTCACCATCCACACTTAGAAAACGGTCGGGTCAGTACAAATCAGTCACCATCCACACTTAGAAAAGGGTCGGGTCAGTACAAATCAGTCACCATCCACACTTAGAAAAGGTTCGGGTCAGTACAAATCAGTCACCATCCACACTTAGAAAAGTGTCGGGTCAGTACAAATCAGTCACCATCCACACTTAGAAAAGGTTCGGGTCAGTACAAATCAGTCACCATCCACACTTAGAAAAGGGTCGGGTCAGTACAAATCAGTCACCATCCACACTTAGAAAAGGGTCGGGTCAGTACAAATCAGTCACCATCCACACTTAGAAAAGGGTCGGGTCAGTACAAATCAGTCACCATCCACACTTAGAAAAGGTTCGGGTCAGTACAAATCAGTAACTATCCACACTTAGAAAAGTTTCAGGTCAGTACAAATCAGTCACCATCCACACTTAGAAAAGGTTCAGGTCAGTACAAATCAGTAACCATTCACACTTAGAAAAGGGTCGGGTCAGTACAAATCAGTCACCATCCACACTTCTAAAAGTTTCGGGTCAGTACAAATCAGTCACCATCCACACTTAGAAAAGGGTCGGGTCAGTACAAATCAGTCACCATCCACACTTAGAAAAGGGTCGGGTCAGTACAAATCAGTCACCATCCACACTTAGAAAAGGTTCGGGTCAGTACAAATCAGTCACCATCCACACTTAGAAAAGGGTCGGGTCAGTACAAATCAGTAACCATCCACACTTAGAAAAGGTTCGGGTCAGGACAAATCAGCAACCATCCACACTTAGAAAAGGGTCGGGTCAGTACAAATCAGTAACCATCCACACTAAGAAAAGGTTCGGGTCAGTACAAATCAGTCACCATCCACACTTAGAAAAGGGTCGGGTCAGTACAAATCAGTCACCATCCACACTTAGAAAAGGGTCGGGTCAGTACAAATCAGTCACCATCCACACTTAGAAAAGGGTCGGGTCAGTACAAATCAGTAACCATCCACACTTAGAAAAGGGTCGTGTCAGTACAAATCAGTCACCATCCACACTTAGAAAAGAGTCGGGTCAGTACAAATCAGTCACCATCCACTCTTAGAAAAGGTTCGGTTCAGTACAAATCAGTCACCATCCACACTTAGAAAAGGTTCAGGTCAGTACAAATCAGTAACCATCCACACTTAGAAAAGGTTCGGTTCAGGACAAATCAGCAACCATCCACACTTAGAAAAGGGTCGGGTCAGTACAAATCAGTAACCATCCACACTTAGAAAAGGTTCGGGTCAGTACAAATCAGTCACCATCCACACTTAGAAGAGTGTCGGGTCAGTACAAATCATTCACCATCCACACTTAGAAAAGGGTCGGGTCAGTACAAATCAGTCACCATCCACACTTAGAAAAGGGTCGGGTTAGTACAAATCAGGAACCATCCACACTTAGAAAAGGGTCGGGTCAGTACAAATCAGTAACCATCCACACTTAGAAAAGGTTCGGGTCAGTACAAATCAGTGACCATCCACACTGAGAAAAGCGTCGGGTCAGTACAAATCAGTCACCATCCACACTTAGAAAAGGGTCGGGTCAGTACAACTCAGTCACCATCCACACTTAGAAAAGGGTCGGGTCAGTACAAATTAGTCACCATAAACACTTAGAAAAGGGTCGGGTCAGTACAAATCAGTCACCATCCACACTTAGAAAAGGGTCGGGTCAGTACAAATCAGTCACCATCCACTCTTAGAAAAGGGTCGATTCAGTACAAATCAGTAACCATCCACACTTAGAAAAGGTTCGGGTCAGTACAAATCAGTAACCATCCACACTAAGAAAAGGTTCGGGTCAGTACAAATCAGTAACCATCCACACTTAGAAAAGGGTCGGGTCAGTACAAATCAGTCACCATCCACACTTAGAAAAGGGTCGGGTCACTGCAAATCAGTCACCATCCACACTTAGAAAAGGTTCCGGTCAGTACAAATCAGTCACCATCCACACTTAGAAAAGGGTCTGGTCAGTACAAATCAGTAACCATCCACGCTTAGAAAAGGGTCAGGTCAGTAAAAATCAGTCACCATCCACACTTGGAAAAGTGTCGGGTCAGTACAAATCAGTCACCATCCACACGTGGAAAAGTTTCGGGTCAGTACAAATCAGTAACCATCCACACTTAGAAAAGGTTCAGGTCAGTACAAATCATTAACCATCCACACTTAGAAAAGGGTCGGGTCAGTACAAATCAGTCACCATCCACACTTAGAAAAGGTTCAGGTCAGTACAAATCAGTCACCATCCACACTTAGCAAAGGTTCGGGTCAGTACAAATCAGTCACCATCCACACTTAGAAAAGGGTCGGGTCAGTACAAATCAGTTACCATCCACACTTAGAAAAGGTTCAGGTCAGTACAAATCAGTCACCATCCACACTTAGAAAAGGTTCGGGTCAGTACAAATCAGTCACATTCCGCACTTAGAAAAGGGTCGGGTCAGAACAAATCAGTTACCATCCACACTTAGAAAAGGTTCAGGTCAGTACAAATCAGTAACCATCCACACTTGGAAAAGGGTCGGGTCAGTACAAATCAGTCACCATCCACAATTAGAAAAGGTTTGGGTCAGTACAAATCAGTCACCATCCACACTTAGAAAAGGGTCGGGTCAGTACAAATCAGTAACCATCCACATTTAGAAAAGGTTCGGGTCAGTACAAATCAGTCACCATCCACACTTAGAAAAGGGTTGGGTCAGTACAAATCAGTCACAATCCACACTTAGAAAAGGTTCGGGTCAGGACAAATCAGTCACCATCCACACTTAGAAAAGGGTCGTGTCAGTACAAATCAGTCACCATCCACACTTAGAAAAGGGTCGGGTCAGTACAAATCAGTAACCATTCACACTTAGAAAAGGGTCGGGTCAGTACAAATCAGTAACCATCCACGCTGAGAAAAGGGTCAGGTCAGTACAAATCAGTCACCATCCACACTTAGAAAAGGTTCGGGTCAGTACAAATCAGTAACCATCCACACATAGAAAAGGGTCGGGTCAGTACAAATCAGTAACCATCCACACTTAGAAAAGGTTCGGGTCAGTACAAATCAGTAACCATCCACACTTAGAAAAGGGTGGGGTCAGTACAAATCAGTCACCATCCACACTTAGAAAAGGGTCGGGTCAGTACAAATCAGTAACCATCCACACTTAGAAAAGGTTCAGGTCAGTACAAATCAGTCACCATCCACACTTAGAAAAGGGTCGGGGCAGTACAAATCAGTCACCATCCACACTTAGAAAAGGTTCGGGTCAGTACAAATCAGTAACCATCCACACTTAGAAAAGGGTCGGGTCAGTACAAATCAGTAACCATCCACACTGAGAAAAGGTTCAGGTCAGTACAAATCAGTCACCATCCACACTTAGAAAAGGTTCGGGTCAGTACAAATCAGTGACCATCCACACTTAGAAAAGGTTCGGGTCAGTACAAATCAGTCACCATCCACACTGAGAAAAGCGTCGGGTCAGTACAAATCAGTCACCATCCACACTTAGAAAAGGGTCGGGTCAGTACAAATCAGTCACCATCCACACTTAGAAAAGGGTCGGGTCAGTACAAATTAGTCACCATCCACACTTAGAAAAGGGTCGGGTGAGTACAAATCAGTCACCATCCACACTTAGAAAAGGGTCGGGTCAGTACAAATCAGTAACCATCCACACTTAGAAAAGGGTGGGGTCAGCACAAATCAGTCACCATCCACACTTAGAAAAGGGTCGGGTCAGTACAAATCAGTCACCATCCACACTTAGAAAAGGGTCGGGTCAGTACAAATCAGTCACCATCCACTCTTAGAAAAGGGTCGGTTCAGTACAAATCAGTAACCATCCACACTTAGAAAAGGTTCGGGTCAGTACAAATCAGTAACCATCCACACTACGAAAAGGTTCGGGTCAGTACAAATCAGTAACCATCCACACTTAGAAAAGGGTCGGGTCAGTACAAATCAGTCACTATCCACACTTAAAAAAGGGTCGGGTCACTGCAAATCAGTCACCATCCACACTTAGAAAAGGTTCCGGTCAGTACAAATCAGTCACCATCCACACTTAGAAAAGGGTCGGGTCAGTACAAATCAGTAACCATCCACACTTAGAAAAGGGTCAGGTCAGTACAAATCAGTCACCATCCACACTTGGAAAAGTGTCGGGTCAGTACAAATCAGTCACCATCCACACGTGGAAAAGTTTCGGGTCAGTACAAATCAGTAACCATCCACACTTAGAAAAGGTTCAGGTCAGTACAAATCATTAACCATCCACACTTAGAAAAGGGTCGGGTCAGTACAAATCAGTCACCATCCACACTTAGAAAAGGTTCAGGTCAGTACAAATCAGTCACCATCCACACTTAGAAAAGGTTCGGGTCAGTACAAATCAGTCACCATCCACACTTAGAAAAGGGTCGGGTCAGTACAAATCAGTTACCATCCACACTTAGAAAAGGTTCAGGTCAGTACAAATCAGTCACCATCCACACTTAGAAAAGGTTCGGGTCAGTACAAATCAGTCACCATCCACACTTAGAAAAGGGTCGGGTCAGTACAAATCAGTTACCATCCACACTTAGAAAAGTTTCAGGTCAGTACAAATCAGTAACCATCCACACTTGGAAAAGGGTCGGGTCAGTACAAATCAGTCACCAACCACAATTAGAAAAGGTTCGGGTCAGTACAAATCAGTCACCATCCACACTTAGAAAAGGGTCGGGTCAGTACAAATCAGTAACCATCCACATTTAGAAAAGGTTCGGGTCAGTACAAATCAGTCACCATCCACACTTAGAAAAGGGTTGGGTCAGTACAAATCAGTCACAATCCACACTTAGAAAAGGTTCGGGTCATGACAAATCAGTCACCATCCACACTTAGAAAAGGGTCGGGTCAGTACAAATCAGTCACCATCCACACTTAGAAAAGGGTCGGGTCAGTACAAATCAGTAACCATTCACACTTAGAAAAGGGTCGGGTCAGTACAAATCAGTAACCATCCACGCTGAGAAAAGGGTCAGGTCAGTACAAATCAGTCACCATCCACACTTAGAAAAGGTTCGGGTCAGTACAAATCAGTAACCATCCACACATAGAAAAGGGTCGGGTCAGTACAAATCAGTAACCATTCACACTTAGAAAAGGTTCGGGTCAGTACAAATCAGTAACCATCCACACTTATAAACGGGTGGGGTCAGTACAAATCAGTCACCATCCACACTTCGAAAAGGGTCGGGTCAGTACAAATCAGTAACCATCCACACTTAGAAAAGGTTCAGGTCAGTACAAATCAGTCACCATCCACACTTAGAAAAGGGTCGGGGCAGTACAAATCAGTCACCATCCACACTTAGAAAAGGTTCGGGTCAGTACAAATCAGTAACCATCCACACTTAGAAAAGGGTCGGGTCAGTACAAATCAGTAACCATCCACACTTAGAAAAGGGTCGGGTCAGTACAAATCAGTTACCATCCACACTTAGAAAAGTTTCAGGTCAGTACAAATCAGTAACCATCCACACTTGGAAAAGGGTCGGGTCAGTACAAATCAGTCACCAACCACAATTAGAAAAGGTTCGGGTCAGTACAAATCAGTCACCATCCACACTTAGAAAAGGGTCGGGTCAGTACAAATCAGTAACCATCCACACTTAGAAAAGGTTCGGGTCAGTACAAATCAGTCACCATCCACACTTAGAAAAGGGTTGGGTCAGTACAAATCAGTCACAATCCACACTTAGAAAAGGTTCGGGTCATGACAAATCAGTCACCATCCACACTTAGAAAAGGGTCGGGTCAGTACAAATCAGTCACCATCCACACTTAGAAAAGGGTCGGGTCAGTACAAATCAGTAACCATTCACACTTAGAAAAGGGTCGGGTCAGTACAAATCAGTAACCATCCACGCTGAGAAAAGGGTCAGGTCAGTACAAATCAGTCACCATCCACACTTAGAAAAGGTTCGGGTCAGTACAAATCAGTAACCATCCACACATAGAAAAGGGTCGGGTCAGTACAAATAAGTAACCATTCACACTTAGAAAAGGTTCGGGTCAGTACAAATCAGTAACCATCCACACTTATAAACGGGTGGGGTCAGTACAAATCAGTCACCATCCACACTTAGAAAAGGGTCGGGTCAGTACAAATCAGTAACCATCCACACTTAGAAAAGGTTCAGGTCAGTACAAATCAGTCACCATCCACACTTAGAAAAGGGGCGGGGCAGTACAAATCAGTCACCATCCACAGTTAGAAAAGGTTCGGGTCAGTACAAATCAGTAACCATCCACACTTAGAAAAGGGTCGGGTCAGTACAAATCGGTAACCATCCACACTGATAAAAGGTTCAGGTCAGTACAAATCAGTCACCATCCACACTTAGAAAAGGTTCGGGTCAGTACAAATCAGTAACCATCCACACTTAGAAAAGGGTCGGGTCAGTACAAATCAGTCACCATCCACACTTAGAAAAGGGTCGGGTCAGTACAAATCAGTCACCATCCACACTTAGAAAAGGGTCGGGTCAGTACAAATCAGTCACCATCCACACTTAGAAAAGGGTCGGGTTAGTACAAATCAGGAACCATCCACACTTAGAAAAGGGTCGGGTCAGTACAAATCAGTAACCATCCACAATTAGAAAAGGTTCGGGTCAGTACAAATCAGTCACCATACACACTGAGAAAATGTTCGGGTCAGTACAAATCATTCACCATCCACACTTAGAAAAGGTTCGGGTCAGTACAAATCAGTCACCATCCACACTGAGAAAAGGGTCGGGTCAGTACAAATCAGTAACCATCCACACTTAGAAAAGGGTCAGGTCTGTACAAATCAGTAACCATCCACACTTAGAAAAGGGTCGGGTCAGTACAAATCAGTCACCATCCACACTTAGAATAGGGTCGGGTCAGTACAAATCAGTAACGATCCACACTTAGAAAAGGGTCAGGTCAGTACAAATCAGTCACCATCCACACTTAGAAAAGGGTCGGGTCAGTACAAATCAGTCACCATCCACACTTAGAAAAGGGTCGGGTCAGTACAAATCAGTAACCATCCACACTTAGAAAAGCTTCGGGTCAGTACAAATCAGTCACCATCCACACTTAGAAAAGGTTCCGGTCAGGACAAATCAGTCACCATCCACACTGAGAAAAGGGTCGGGTCAGTACAAATCAGTAACGATCCACACTTAGAAAAGGGTCAGGTCAGTACAAATCAGTAACCATCCACACTTAGAAAAGGGTGGGGTCAGTACAAATCAGTCACCATCCACACTTAGAAAAGGGTCGGGTCAGTACAAATCAGTAACCATCCACACTTAGAAAAGGTTCAGGTCAGTACAAATCAGTCACCATCCACACTTAGAAAAGGGTCGGGGCAGTACAAATCAGTCACCATCCACACTTAGAAAAGGTTCGGGTCAGTACAAATCAGTAACCATCCACACTTAGAAAAGGGTCGGGTCAGTACAAATCAGTAACCATCCACACTGAGAAAAGGTTCAGGTCAGTACAAATCAGTCACCATCCACACTTAGAAAAGGTTCGGGTCAGTACAAATCAGTGACCATCCACACTTAGAAAAGGTTCGGGTCAGTACAAATCAGTCACCATCCACACTGAGAAAAGCGTCGGGTCAGTACAAATCAGTCACCATCCACACTTAGAAAAGGGTCGGGTCAGTACAAATCAGTCACCATCCACACTTAGAAAAGGGTCGGGTCAGTACAAATTAGTCACCATCCACACTTAGAAAAGGGTCGGGTGAGTACAAATCAGTCACCATCCACACTTAGAAAAGGGTCGGGTCAGTACAAATCAGTAACCATCCACACTTAGAAAAGGGTGGGGTCAGCACAAATCAGTCACCATCCACACTTAGAAAAGGGTCGGGTCAGTACAAATCAGTCACCATCCACACTTAGAAAAGGGTCGGGTCAGTACAAATCAGTCACCATCCACTCTTAGAAAAGGGTCGGTTCAGTACAAATCAGTAACCATCCACACTTAGAAAAGGTTCGGGTCAGTACAAATCAGTAACCATCCACACTACGAAAAGGTTCGGGTCAGTACAAATCAGTAACCATCCACACTTAGAAAAGGGTCGGGTCAGTACAAATCAGTCACCATCCACACTTAGAAAAGGGTCGGGTCACTGCAAATCAGTCACCATCCACACTTAGAAAAGGTTCCGGTCAGTACAAATCAGTCACCATCCACACTTAGAAAAGGGTCGGGTCAGTACAAATCAGTAACCATCCACACTTAGAAAAGGGTCAGGTCAGTACAAATCAGTCACCATCCACACTTGGAAAAGTGTCGGGTCAGTACAAATCAGTCACCATCCACACGTGGAAAAGTTTCGGGTCAGTACAAATCAGTAACCATCCACACTTAGAAAAGGTTCAGGTCAGTACAAATCATTAACCATCCACACTTAGATAAGGGTCGGGTCAGTACAAATCAGTCACCATCCACACTTAGAAAAGGTTCAGGTCAGTACAAATCAGTCACCATCCACACTTAGAAAAGGTTCGGGTCAGTACAAATCAGTCACCATCCACACTTAGAAAAGGGTCGGGTCAGTACAAATCAGTTACCATCCACACTTAGAAAAGGTTCAGGTCAGTACAAATCAGTCACCATCCACACTTAGAAAAGGTTCGGGTCAGTACAAATCAGTCACCATCCACACTTAGAAAAGGGTCGGGTCAGTACAAATCAGTTACCATCCACACTTAGAAAAGTTTCAGGTCAGTACAAATCAGTAACCATCCACACTTGGAAAAGGGTCGGGTCAGTACAAATCAGTCACCAACCACAATTAGAAAAGGTTCGGGTCAGTACAAATCAGTCACCATCCACACTTAGAAAAGGGTCGGGTCAGTACAAATCAGTAACCATCCACATTTAGAAAAGGTTCGGGTCAGTACAAATCAGTCACCATCCACACTTAGAAAAGGGTTGGGTCAGTACAAATCAGTCACAATCCACACTTAGAAAAGGTTCGGGTCATGACAAATCAGTCACCATCCACACTTAGAAAAGGGTCGGGTCAGTACAAATCAGTCACCATCCACACTTAGAAAAGGGTCGGGTCAGTACAAATCAGTAACCATTCACACTTAGAAAAGGGTCGGGTCAGTACAAATCAGTAACCATCCACGCTGAGAAAAGGGTCAGGTCAGTACAAATCAGTCACCATCCACACTTAGAAAAGGTTCGGGTCAGTACAAATCAGTAACCATCCACACATAGAAAAGGGTCGGGTCAGTACAAATCAGTAACCATTCACACTTAGAAAAGGTTCGGGTCAGTACAAATCAGTAACCATCCACACTTATAAACGGGTGGGGTCAGTACAAATCAGTCACCATCCACACTTAGAAAAGGGTCGGGTCAGTACAAATCAGTAACCATCCACACTTAGAAAAGGTTCAGGTCAGTACAAATCAGTCACCATCCACACTTAGAAAAGGGTCGGGGCAGTACAAATCAGTCACCATCCACACTTAGAAAAGGTTCGGGTCAGTACAAATCAGTAACCATCCACACTTAGAAAAGGGTCGGGTCAGTACAAATCAGTAACCATCCACACTTAGAAAAGGGTCGGGTCAGTACAAATCAGTTACCATCCACACTTAGAAAAGTTTCAGGTCAGTACAAATCAGTAACCATCCACACTTGGAAAAGGGTCGGGTCAGTACAAATCAGTCACCAACCACAATTAGAAAAGGTTCGGGTCAGTACAAATCAGTCACCATCCACACTTAGAAAAGGGTCGGGTCAGTACAAATCAGTAACCATCCACACTTAGAAAAGGTTCGGGTCAGTACAAATCAGTCACCATCCACACTTAGAAAAGGGTTGGGTCAGTACAAATCAGTCACAATCCACACTTAGAAAAGGTTCGGGTCATGACAAATCAGTCACCATCCACACTTAGAAAAGGGTCGGGTCAGTACAAATCAGTCACCATCCACACTTAGAAAAGGGTCGGGTCAGTACAAATCAGTAACCATTCACACTTAGAAAAGGGTCGGGTCAGTACAAATCAGTAACCATCCACGCTGAGAAAAGGGTCAGGTCAGTACAAATCAGTCACCATCCACACTTAGAAAAGGTTCGGGTCAGTACAAATCAGTAACCATCCACACATAGAAAAGGGTCGGGTCAGTACAAATCAGTAACCATTCACACTTAGAAAAGGTTCGGGTCAGTACAAATCAGTAACCATCCACACTTATAAACGGGTGGGGTCAGTACAAATCAGTCACCATCCACACTTAGAAAAGGGTCGGGTCAGTACAAATCAGTAACCATCCACACTTAGAAAAGGTTCAGGTCAGTACAAATCAGTCACCATCCACACTTAGAAAAGGGTCGGGGCAGTACAAATCAGTCACCATCCACACTTAGAAAAGGTTCGGGTCAGTACAAATCAGTAACCATCCACACTTAGAAAAGGGTCGGGTCAGTACAAATCAGTAACCATCCACACTGATAAAAGGTTCAGGTCAGTACAAATCAGTCACCATCCACACTTAGAAAAGGTTCGGGTCAGTACAAATCAGTAACCATCCACACTTAGAAAAGGGTCGGGTCAGTACAAATCAGTCACCATCCACACTTAGAAAAGGGTCGGGTCAGTACAAATCTTTCACCATCCACACTTAGAAAAGGGTCGGGTCAGTACAAATCAGTCACCATCCACACTTAGAAAAGGGTCGGGTTAGTACAAATCAGGAACCATCCACACTTAGAAAAGGGTCGGGTCAGTACAAATCAGTAACCATCCACAATTAGAAAAGGTTCGGGTCAGTACAAATCAGTCACCATACACACTGAGAAAATGTTCGGGTCAGTACAAATCATTCACCATCCACACTTAGAAAAGGTTCGGGTCAGTACAAATCAGTCACCATCCACACTGAGAAAAGGGTCGGGTCAGTACAAATCAGTAACCATCCACACTTAGAAAAGGGTCAGGTCTGTACAAATCAGTAACCATCCACACTTAGAAAAGGGTCGGGTCAGTACAAATCAGTCACCATCCACACTTAGAAAAGTGTCGGGTCAGTACAAATCAGTAACGATCCACACTTAGAAAAGGGTCAGGTCAGTACAAATCAGTCACCATCCACACTTAGAAAAGGGTCGGGTCAGTACAAATCAGTCACCATCCACACTTAGAAAAGGGTCGGGTCAGTACAAATCAGTAACCATCCACACTTAGAAAAGCTTCGGGTCAGTACAAATCAGTCACCATCCACACTTAGAAAAGGTTCCGGTCAGGACAAATCAGTCACCATCCACACTGAGAAAAGGGTCGGGTCAGTACAAATCAGTAACGATCCACACTTAGAAAAGGGTCAGGTCAGTACAAATCAGTCACCATCCACACTTAGGAAAGAGTCGGGGCAGTACAAATCAGTCACCATCCACACATAGAAAAGGGTCGGGTCAGTACAAATCAGTCACCATCCACACTTAGAAAAGGGTCGGGTCAGTACAAATCCGTCACCATCCACACTTAGAAAAGGGTCGGGTCAGTACAAATCAGTAACCATCCACACTTAGAAAAGGGTCGGGTCAGTACAAATCAGTCACCAACAACACTTAGAAAAGGGTCGGGTCAGTACAAATCAGTAACCATCCACACTTAGAAAAGGGTCGGGTCAGTACAAATCAGTCACCATCCACACTTAGAAAAGGGTAGGGTCAGTACAAATCTGTAACCATCCACACTTAGAAAAGGGTCGGGTCAGTACAAATCAGTAACCATCCACACTTAGAAAAGGTTCGGGTCAGTACAAATCAGTCATCATACACACTTAGAAAAGGGTGGGGTCAGCACAAATCACTCACCATCCACACTTAGAAAAGGGTCGGGGCAGGACAAATCAGTCACCATCCACACTTAGAAAAGGGTCAGGTCAGTACAAATCAGTCACCATCCACACTTAGAAAAGGGTCGGGGCAGGACAAATCAGTCACCATCCACACTTAGAAAAGGTTCAGGTCAGTACAAATTAGTCACCATCCACACTTAGAAAAGGATCGGGTCAGTCCAAATCAGTCACCATCCACACTTAGAAAAGGTTCAGGTCAGTACAAATCAGTAACCATCCACACTTAGAAAAGGTTCGGGTCAGTCCAAATCAGTCACCATCCACACTTAGAAAAGGTTCAGGTCAGTACAAATCAGTAACCATTCACATTTAGAAAAGGTTCAGGTCAGTACAAATCAGTAACCATCCACACGAAGAAAAGGTTCGGGTCAGTACAAATCAGTCACCATCCACACTTAGAAAAGGGTCGGGTCAGTACAAATCAGTAACCATCCACACTTAGAAAAGGGTCGGGTCAGTACAAATCTGTCACCATCCACTCTTAGAAAAGGGTCGGGTCAGTACAAATCAGTAACCATCCACTCTTAGAAAAGGTTCAGGTCAGTTCAAATCAGTAACCATCCACACTTAGAAAAGGTTCGGGTCTGTACAAATCAGTAACCATCCACACTAAGAAAAGGTTCGGGTCAGTACAAATCAGTAACCATCCACACTTAGAAAAGTGTCGGGTCAGTACAAATCAGTCACCATCCACACTTAGAAAAGGGTCGGGTCAGTACAAATCAGTCACCATCCACACTTAGAAAAGGTTCAGGTCAGTACAAATCAGTCACCATCCACACTTAGAAAAGGTTCAGGTCAGTACAAATCAGTAACCATCCACACTTAGAAAAGGGTCGAGTCAGTACAAATCAGTAACCATCCACTCTTAGAAAAGGTTCAGGTCAGTACAAATCAGTAACCATCCACACGAAGAAAAGGTTCGGGTCAGTACAAATCAGTCACCATCCACACTTAGAAAAGGGTCGGGTCAGTACAAATCAGTAACCATTCACACTTAGAAAAGGGTCGGGTCAGTACAAATCAGTCACCATCCACACTTAGAAAAGGTTCGGGTCAGTACAAATCAGTCACCATCCACACTTAGAAAAGGTTCCGGTCAGTACAAATCAGTCACCATCCACACTTAGAAAAGGGTCGGGTCAGTACAAATCAGTAACGATCCACACTTAGAAAAGGGTCAGGTCAGTACAAATCAGTCACCATCCACACTTAGGAAAGAGTCGGGGCAGTACAAATCAGTCACCATCCACACTTAGAAAAGGGTCGGGTCAGTACAAATCAGTCACCATCCACACTTAGAAAAGGGTAGGGTCAGTACAAATCTGTAACCATCCACACTTAGAAAAGGGTCGGGTCAGTACAAATCAGTAACCATCCACACTAAGAAAAGGTTCGGGTCAGTACAAATCAGTCACCATACACACTTAGAAAAGGGTCGGGGCAGGACAAATCAGTCACCATCCACACTTAGAAAAGGGTCAGGTCAGTACAAATCAGTCACCATCCACACTTAGAAAAGGGTCGGGGCAGGACAAATCAGTCACCATCCACACTTAGAAAAGGTTCAGGTCAGTACAAATTAGTCACCATCCACACTTAGAAAAGGATCGGGTCAGTCCAAATCAGTCACCATCCACACTTAGAAAAGGTTCAGGTCAGTACAAATCAGTAACCATCCACACTTAGAAAAGGTTCGGGTCAGTCCAAATCAGTCACCATCCACACTTAGAAAAGGTTCAGGTCAGTACAAATCAGTAACCATTCACATTTAGAAAAGGTTCAGGTCAGTACAAATCAGTCACCATCCACACTTAGAAAAGGTTCGGGTCAGTACAAATCAGTAACCATCCACACTTAGAAAAGGTTCGGGTCAGTACAAATCAGTCACCATCCACACTTAGAAAAGGGTCGGGTCAGTACAAATCAGTAACCATCCACACTTAGAAAAGGGTCGGGTCAGTACAAATCAGTCACCATCCAATCTAAGAAAAGGGTCGGGTCAGTACAAATCAGTAACCATCCACTCTTAGAAAAGGTTCAGGTCAGTACAAATCAGTAACCATCCACACTTAGAAAAGGTTCGGGTCTGTACAAATCAGTAACCATCCACACTAAGAAAAGGTTCGGGTCAGTACAAATCAGTAACCATCCACACTTAGAAACGGGTCGGGTCAGTACAAATCAGTCACCATCCACAGTTAGAAAAGGGTCGGGTCAGTACAAATCAGTCACCATCCACACTTAGAAAAGGTTCAGGTCAGTACAAATCAGTCACCATCCACACTTAGAAAAGGTTCAGGTCAGTACAAATCAGTAACCATCCACACTTAGAAAAGGGTCGAGTCAGTACAAATCAGTCACCATCCACACTTAGAAAAGGGTCGGGTCAGTACAAATCAGTAACCATCCACACGAAGAAAAGGTTCGGGTCAGTATAAATCAGTCACCATCCACACTTAGAAAAGGGTCGGGTCAGTACAAATCAGTCACCATCCACACTTAGAAAATGGTCGGGTCAGTACAAATCAGTCACCATCCACTCTTAGAAAAGTGTCGGGTCAGTACAAATCAGGAACCATCCACTCTTAGAAAAGGTTCAGGTCAGTACAAATCAGTAACCATCCACACTTAGAAAAGGTTCGGGTCAGTACAAATCAGTCACCATCCACACTTAGAAAAGGGTCAGGTCAGTACAAATCAGTAACCATTCACACTTAGAAAAGGGTCGGGTCAGTACAAATCAGTAACCATCCACGCTGAGAAAAGGGTCAGGTCAGTACAAATCAGTCACCATCCACACTTAGAAAAGGTTCGGGTCAGTACAAATCAGTAACCATCCACACATAGAAAAGGGTCGGGTCAGTACAAATCAGTAACCATCCACACTTAGAAAAGGTTCGGGTCAGTACAAATCAGTAACCATCCACACTTAGAAAAGTGTGGGGTCAGTACAAATCAGTCACTATCCACACTTAGAAAAGGTTCAGGTCAGTAAAAATCAGTCACCATCCACACTTAGAAAAGGGTCGGGGCAGTACAAATCAGTAACCATTCACACTTAGAAAAGGGTGGGGTCAGTACAAATCAGTCACTATCCACACTTAGAAAAGGTTCAGGTCAGTACAAATCAGTAACCATCCACACTTAGAAAAGGGTGGGGTCAGTACAAATCAGTCACTATCCACACTTAGAAAAGGTTCAGGTCAGTACAAATCAGTCACCATCCACACTTAGAAAAGTGTCGGGGCAGTACAAATCAGTCACCATCCACACTTAGAAAAGGTTCAGGTCAGTACAAATCAGTAACCATCCACACTTAGAAAAGGGTGGGGTCAGCACAAATCAGTCACCATCCACACTTAGAAAAGGTTCGGGTCATTACAAATCAGTAACCATCCACACTTAGAAAAGGGTCGGGTCAGTACAAATCAGACACCATCCACACTTAGAAAAGGGTCGGGTTAGTACAAATCAGTCACCATCCACACTTAGAAAAGGTTCGGGTCATTACAAATCAGTAACCATCCACACTTAGAAAAGGGTCGGGTCAGTACAAATCAGTCACCATCCACACTTAGAAAAGGGTCGGGTTAGTACAAATCAGGAACCATCCACACTTAGAAAAGGGTCGGGTCAGTACAAATCAGTAACCATCCACACTTAGAAAAGGTTCGGGTCAGTACAAATCAGTCACCATACACACTGAGAAAATGTTCGGGTCAGTACAAATCATTCACCATCCACACTTAGAAAAGGTTCGGGTCAGTACAAATCAGTCACCATCCACACTGAGAAAAGGGTCGGGTCAGTACAAATCAGTCACCATCCACACTGAGAAAAGGTTCGGGTCAGTACAAATCAGTCACCATCCACACTTAGAAAAGGGTCGGGTCAGTACAAATCAGTAACCATCCACACTTAGAAAAGGGTCGGGTCAGTACAAATCTGTCACCATCCACTCTTAGAAAAGGGTCGGGTCAGTACAAATCAGTAACCATCCACTCTTAGAAAAGGTTCAGGTCAGTTCAAATCAGTAACCATCCACACTTAGAAAAGGGTCGGGTCTGTACAAATCAGTAACCATCCACACTAAGAAAAGGTTCGGGTCAGTACAAATCAGTAACCATCCACACTTAGAAAAGGGTCGGGTCAGTACAAATCAGTCACCATCCACACTTAGAAAAGGGTCGGGTCAGTACAAATCAGTCACCATCCACACTTAGAAAAGGTTCAGGTCAGTACAAATCAGTCACCATCCACACTTAGAAAAGGTTCAGGTCAGTACAAATCAGTAACCATCCACACTTAGAAAAGGGTCGAGTCAGTACAAATCAGTAACCATCCACTCTTAGAAAAGGTTCAGGTCAGTACAAATCAGTAACCATCCACACGAAGAAAAGGTTCGGGTCAGTACAAATCAGTCACCATCCACACTTAGAAAAGGGTCGGGTCAGTACAAATCAGTAACCATTCACACTTAGAAAAGGGTCGGGTCAGTACAAATCAGTCACCATCCACACTTAGAAAAGGTTCGGGTCAGTACAAATCAGTCACCATCCACACTTAGAAAAGGTTCCGGTCAGTACAAATCAGTCACCATCCACACTTAGAAAAGGGTCGGGTCAGTACAAATCAGTAACGATCCACACTTAGAAAAGGGTCAGGTCAGTACAAATCAGTCACCATCCACACTTAGGAAAGAGTCGGGGCAGTACAAATCAGTCACCATCCACACTTAGAAAAGGGTCGGGTCAGTACAAATCAGTCACCATCCACACTTAGAAAAGGGTAGGGTCAGTACAAATCTGTAACCATCCACACTTAGAAAAGGGTCGGGTCAGTACAAATCAGTAACCATCCACACTAAGAAAAGGTTCGGGTCAGTACAAATCAGTCACCATACACACTTAGAAAAGGGTCGGGGCAGGACAAATCAGTCACCATCCACACTTAGAAAAGGGTCAGGTCAGTACAAATCAGTCACCATCCACACTTAGAAAAGGGTCGGGGCAGGACAAATCAGTCACCATCCACACTTAGAAAAGGTTCAGGTCAGTACAAATTAGTCACCATCCACACTTAGAAAAGGATCGGGTCAGTCCAAATCAGTCACCATCCACACTTAGAAAAGGTTCAGGTCAGTACAAATCAGTAACCATCCACACTTAGAAAAGGTTCGGGTCAGTCCAAATCAGTCACCATCCAATCTAAGAAAAGGGTCGGGTCAGTACAAATCAGTAACCATCCACTCTTAGAAAAGGTTCAGGTCAGTACAAATCAGTAACCATCCACACTTAGAAAAGGTTCGGGTCTGTACAAATCAGTAACCATCCACACTAAGAAAAGGTTCGGGTCAGTACAAATCAGTAACCATCCACACTTAGAAAAGGGTCGGGTCAGTACAAATCAGTCACCATCCACACTTAGAAAAGGGTCGGGTCAGTACAAATCAGTCACCATCCACACTTAGAAAAGGTTCAGGTCAGTACAAATCAGTCACCATCCACACTTAGAAAAGGTTCAGGTCAGTACAAATCAGTAACCATCCACACTTAGAAAAGGGTCGAGTCAGTACAAATCAGTCACCATCCACACTTAGAAAAGGGTCGGGTCAGTACAAATCAGTAACCATCCACACGAAGAAAAGGTTCGGGTCAGTATAAATCAGTCACCATCCACACTTAGAAAAGGGTCGGGTCAGTACAAATCAGTCACCATCCACACTTAGAAAATGGTCGGGTCAGTACAAATCAGTCACCATCCACTCTTAGAAAAGTGTCGGGTCAGTACAAATCAGGAACCATCCACTCTTAGAAAAGGTTCAGGTCAGTACAAATCAGTAACCATCCCCACTTAGAAAAGGTTCGGGTCAGTACAAATCAGTCACCATCCACACTTAGAAAAGGGTCAGGTCAGTACAAATCAGTAACCATTCACACTTAGAAAAGGGTCGGGTCAGTACAAATCAGTAACCATCCACGCTGAGAAAAGGGTCAGGTCAGTACAAATCAGTCACCATCCACACTTAGAAAAGGTTCGGGTCAGTACAAATCAGTAACCATCCACACATAGAAAAGGGTCGGGTCAGTACAAATCAGTAACCATCCACACTTAGAAAAGGTTCGGGTCAGTACAAATCAGTAACCATCCACACTTAAAAAAGTGTGGGGTCAGTACAAATCAGTCACTATCCACACTTAGAAAAGGTTCAGGTCAGTAAAAATCAGTCACCATCCACACTTAGAAAAGGGTCGGGGCAGTACAAATCAGTAACCATTCACACTTAGAAAAGGGTGGGGTCAGTACAAATCAGACACTATCCACACTTAGAAAAGGTTCAGGTCAGTACAAATCAGTAGCCATCCACACTTAGAAAAGGGTGGGGTCAGTACAAATCAGTCACTATCCACACTTAGAAAAGGTTCAGGTCAGTACAAATCAGTCACCATCCACACTTAGAAAAGTGTCGGGGCAGTACAAATCAGTCACCATCCACACTTAGAAAAGGTTCAGGTCAGTACAAATCCGTAACCATCCACACTTAGAAAAGGGTGGGGTCAGCACAAATCAGTCACCATCCACACTTAGAAAAGGTTCGGGTCATTACAAATCAGTAACCATCCACACTTAGAAAAGGGTCGGGTCAGTACAAATCAGTCACCATCCACACTTAGAAAAGGGTCGGGTTAGTACAAATCAGTCACCATCCACACTTAGAAAAGGTTCGGGTCATTACAAATCAGTAACCATCCACACTTAGAAAAGGGTCGGGTTAGTACAAATCAGGAACCATCCACACTTAGAAAAGGGTCGGGTCAGTACAAATCAGTAACCATCCACACTTAGAAAAGGTTCGGGTTAGTACAAATCAGTCACCATACACACTGAGAAAATGTTCGGGTCAGTACAAATCATTCACCATCCACACTTAGAAAAGGTTCGGGTCAGTACAAATCAGTCACCATCCACACTGAGAAAAGGGTCGGGTCAGTACAAATCAGTAACCATCCACACTTAGAAAAGGGTCAGGTCTGTCCAAATCAGTAACCATCCACACTTAGAAAAGGGTCGGGTCAGTACAAATCAGTCACCATCCACACTTAGAATAGGGTCGGGTCAGTACAAATCAGTAACGATCCACACTTAGAAAAGGGTCAGGTCAGTACAAATCAGTCACCATCCACACTTAGAAAAGGGTCGGGTCAGTACAAATCAGTAACCATCCACACTTAGAAAAGCTTCGGGTCTGTACAAATCAGTCACCATCCACACTTAGAAAAGGTTCCGGTCAGTACAAATCAGTCACCATCCACACTGAGAAAAGGGTCGGGTCAGTACAAATCAGTAACGATCCACACTTAGAAAAGGGTCAGGTCAGTACAAATCAGTCACCATCCACACTTAGAAAAGGGTCGGGTCAGTACAAATCAGTCACCATCCACACTTAGAAAAGGGTCGGGTCAGTACAAATCAGTCACCATCCACACTTAGAAAAGGGTAGGGTCAGTACAAATCTGTAACCATCCACACTTAGAAAAGGGTCGGGTCAGTACAAATCAGTAACCATCCACACTTAGAAAAGGTTCGGGTCAGTACAAATCAGTCACCATACACACTTAGAAAAGGGTGGGGTCAGCACAAATCACTCACCATCCACACTCAGAAAAGGGTCGGGTCAGTACAAATCAGTAACCATCCACACTTAGAAAAGGGTAAGGTCAGTACAAATCAGTCACCATCCACACTTAGAAAAGGGTCGGGGCAGGACAAATCAGTCACCATCCACACTTAGAAAAGGTTCAGGTCAGTACAAATTAGTCACCATCCACACTTAGAAAAGGATCGGGTCAGTCCAAATCAGTCACCATCCACACTTAGAAAAGGTTCAGGTCAGTACAAATCAGTAACCATCCACACTTAGAAAAGGTTCGGGTCAGTCCAAATCAGTCACCATCCACACTTAGAAAAGGTTCAGGTCAGTACAAATCAGTAACCATTCACATTTAGAAAAGGTTCAGGTCAGTACAAATCAGTCACCATCCACACTTAGAAAAGGTTCGGGTCAGTACAAATCAGTAACCATCCACACGAAGAAAAGGTTCGGGTCAGTACAAATCAGTCACCATCCACACTTAGAAAAGGTTCGGGTCAGTACAAATCAGTAACCATCCACACTTAGAAAAGGGTCGGGTCATAACAATTCAGTCACCATCCACTCTTAGAAAAGGGTCGGGTCAGTACAAATCAGTAACCATCCACTCTTAGAAAAGGTTCAGGTCAGTACAAATCAGTCACCATCCACACTTAGAAAAGGGTCGGGTCAGTACAAATCAGTAACCATTCACACTTAGAAAAGTGTCGGGTCAGTACAAATCAGTCACCATCCACACTTAGAAAAGGTTCGGGTCAGTACAAATCAGTCACCATCCACACTTAGAAAAGGTTCCGGTCAGTACAAATCAGTCACCATCCACACTTAGAAAAGGGTCGGGTCATTACAAATCAGTAACGATCCACACTTAGAAAAGGGTCAGGTCAGTACAAATCAGTCACCATCCACACTTAGGAAAGAGTCGGGGCAGTACAAATCAGTCACCATCCACACTTAGAAAAGGGTCGGGTCAGTACAAATCAGTCACCATCCACACTTAGAAAAGGGTAGGGTCAGTACAAATCTGTAACCATCCACACTTAGAAAAGGGTCGGGTCAGTACAAATCAGTAACCATCCACACTTAGAAAAGGTTCGGGTCAGTACAAATCAGTCACCATACACACTTAGAAAAGGGTGGGGTCAGCACAAATCAGTCAACATCCACACTTAGAAAAGGGTCGGGTCAGTACAAATCAGTAACCATCCACACTTAGAAAAGGGTCAGGTCAGTACAAATCAGTCACCATCCACACTTAGAAAAGGGTCGGGGCAGGACAAATCAGTCACCATCCACACTTAGAAAAGGTTCAGGTCAGTACAAATTAGTCACCATCCACACTTAGAAAAGGATCGGGTCAGTCCAAATCAGTCACCATCCACACTTAGAAAAGGTTCAGGTCAGTACAAATCAGTAACCATCCACACTTAGAAAAGGTTCGGGTCAGTCCAAATCAGTCACCATCCACAATTAGAAAAGGGTCGGGTCAGTACAAATCAGTAACCATTCACATTTAGAAAAGGTTCAGGTCAGTACAAATCAGTCACCATCCACACTTAGAAAAGGTTCGGGTCAGTACAAATCAGTAACCATCCACACTTAGAAAAGGTTCGGGTCAGTACAAATCAGTCACCATCCACACTTAGAAAAGGGTCGGGTCAGTACAAATCAGTAACCATCCACACTTAGAAAAGGGTCGGGTCAGTACAAATCAGTCACCATCCAATCTAAGAAAAGGGTCGGGTCAGTACAAATCAGTAACCATCCACTCTTAGAAAAGGTTCAGGTCAGTACAAATCAGTAACCATCCACACTAAGAAAAGGTTCGGGTCAGTACAAATCAGTAACCATCCACACTTAGAAAAGGGTCGGGTCAGTACAAATCAGTCACCATCCACAGTTAGAAAAGGGTCGGGTCAGTACAAATCAGTCACCATCCACACTTAGAAGAGGTTCAGGTCAGTACAAATCAGTCACCATCCACACTTAGAAAAGGTTCAGGTCAGTACAAATCAGTAACCATCCACACTTAGAAAAGGGTCGAGTCAGTACAAATCAGTCACCATCCACACTTAGAAAAGGGTCGGGTCAGTACAAATCAGTAACCATCCACACGAAGAAAAGGTTCGGGTCAGTACAAATCAGTCACCATCCACACTTAGAAAAGGGTCGGGTCAGTACAAATCAGTCACCATCCACACTTAGAAAATGGTCGGGTCAGTACAAATCAGTCACCATCCACTCTTAGAAAAGTGTCGGGTCAGTAAAAATCAGGAACCATCCACTCTTAGAAAAGGTTCAGGTCAGTACAAATCAGTAACCATCCACACTTAGAAAAGGTTCGGGTCAGTACAAATCAGTCACCATCCACACTTAGAAAAGGGTCGGGTCAGTACAAATCAGTAACCATCCACACTTAGAAAAGGGTCGGGTCAGTACAAATCAGTCACCATCCACACTTAGAAAAGGTTCGGGTCAGTACAAATTAGTCACCATCCACACTTAGAAAAGGTTCCGGTCAGTACAAATCAGTCACCATCCACACTTAGAAAAGGGTCGGGTCAGTACAAATCAGTAACCATCCACACTTAGAAAAGGGTCAGGTCAGTACAAATCAGTCACCATCCACACTTAGAAAAGGTTTGGGTCAGTACAAATCAGTAACCATGCACACTTAGAAAAGGGTCGGGTCAGTACAAATCAGTCACCATCCACACTTAGAAAAGGTTCAGGTCAGTACAAATCAGTCACCATCCACACTTAGAAAAGGTTAAGGTCAGTACAAATTAGTCACCATCCACACTTAGTAAAGAGTCGGGGCAGTACAAATCAGTCACCATCCAAACTTAGAAAAGGGTCGGGTCAGTACAAATCAGTAACCATTCACACTTAGAAAAGGGTCGGGTCATTACAAATCAGTAACCATCCACACTTAGAAAAGGTTCGGGTCAGTACAAATCAGTAACAATCCACATTTAGAAAAGGGTCGGGTCAGTACAAATCAGTCACCATCCACACTTAGAAAAGGTTCCGGTCAGTACAAATCAGTAACCATCCACACTTAGAAAAGGTTCGGGTCAGTACAAATCAGTCACCATCCACACTTAGAAAAGGGTCGGGTCAGTACAAATCAGTCACCATCCACACTAAGAAAAGGGTCGGGTCAGTACAAATCAGTAACCATTCACACTTAGAAAAGAGTCGGGTCAGTACAAATCAGTCACCATCCACACTTAGAAAAGGGTCAGGTCAGTACAAATCAGTAACCATCCACACTTAGCAAAGGTTCAGGTCAGTACAAATCAGTAACCATCCACAATTAGAAAAGGTTCGGGTCAGTACAAATCAGTAACCATCCACACTTAGAAAAGGGTCGGGTCAGTACAAATCAGACACCATCCACACTTAGAAAAGGTTCGGGTCAGTACAAATCAGTAACCATCCACACTTAGAAAAGGGTCGGGTCAGTACAAATCAGTAACCATCCACACTTAGAAAAGGGTCGGGTCAGTACAAATCAGTAACCATCGACACTGAGAAAAGGGTCGGGTCAGTACAAATCAGTAACCATTCACACTTAGAAAAGGTTCAGTTCAGTACAAATCAGTCACCATCCACACTTAGAAAAGGGTCGGGTCAGGACAAATCAGTCACCATCCACACTTAGAAAAGGGTCGGGTCAGTACAAATCAGTCACCATCCACACTTAGAAAAGGGTCGGGTCATTACAATCAGTCACCATCCACACTTAGAAAAGGTTCGGGTCAGTACAAATCAGTCACCATCCACACTTAGAAAAGGGTCGGGTCAGTACAAATCAGTCACCATCCACACTTAGAAAAGGGTCGGGTCATTACAAATCAGTCACCATCCACACTTAGAAAAGGTTCGGGTCTGTACAAATCAGTCACCATCCACACTTAGAAAAGGGTCGTGTCAGTACAAATCAGTCACCATCCACACTTAGAAAAGGGTCGGGTCATTACAATCAGTAACCATTCACACTTAGAAAAGGTTCAGGTCAGTACAAATCAGTCACCATCCACACTTAGAAAAGGTTCAGGTCAGTACAAATCAGTCACCATCCACACTTAGAAAAGGGTCGGGTCTGTACAAATCAGTAACCATCCACGCTTAGAAAAGGGTCGGGTCAGTACAAATCAGTAACCATCCACACTTAGAAAAGGGTCGGTCAGTACAAATCAGTCACCATCCACACTTAGAAAAGGGTCGGGTCTGGACAAATCAGTCACCATCCACACTTAGAAAAGGGTCGGGTCAGGACAAATCAGTCACCATCCACACTTAGAAAAGGGTCGGGTCAGTACAAATCAGTAACCATCCACACTTCGAAAAGGGTCGGGTCAGTACAAATCCGTCACCATCCACACTTAGAAAAGGTTCGGGTCAGTACAAATCAGTCACCATCCACACTTAGAAAAGGGTCGGGTCAGTACAAATCGGTAACCATCCACACTTAGAAAAGGGTCTGGTCAGTACAAATCAGTCACCATCCACACTTAGAAAAGGGTCAGGTCAGTACAAATCAGTCACCATCCACACTTAGAAAAGGGTCGGGTCAGTACAAATCAGTAACCATCCACACTTAGAAAAGGGTCGGGGCAATACAAATCTGTAACCATCCACACTTAGAAAAGGGTCGGGTCAGTACAAATCAGTCACCATCCACACTTAGAAAAGGTTCGGGTCAGTACAAATCAGTAACCATCCACTCTTAGAAAAGGGTCGGGTCATTACAAATCAGTAACCATCCACACTTAGAAAAGGTTCGGGTCAGTTCAAATCAGTCACCATCCACACTTAGAAAAGGTTCCGGTCAGTACAAATCAGTCACCATCCACACTGAGAAAAGGTTCGGGTCAGTACAAATCAGTAACCATCCACACTTAGAAAAGGTTCAGGTCAGTACAAATCAGTCACCATCCACACTTAGAAAAGGGTCGGGTCAGTACAAATCAGTAACCATCCACACTTACAAAAGGGTCGGTCAGTACAAATCAGTTACCATCCACACTTAGAAAAGGTTCGGTCATTATAAATCAGTAACCATCCACACTTCGAAAAGGGTCGGGTCAGTACAAATCAGTAACCATCCACACTTTGAAAAGGGTAGGGTCAGTACAAATCAGTCACCATCCACACTTAGAAAAGGGTCGGGTCTGGACAAATCAGTAACCATCCACACTTAGAAAAGGGTCGGGTCAGGACAAATCAGTCACCATCCACACTTAGAAAAGGTTCGGGTCAGTACAAATCAGTAACCATCCACACTTAGAAAAGGGTCGGGTCAGTACAAATCAGTCATCATCCACACTTAGAAAAGGGTCGGGTCACTACAAATCATTCACCATCCACACTTAGAAAAGGGTCGGGTCAGTACAAATCAGTCACCATCCACACTTAGAAAAGGGTCGGGTCAGTACAAATCAGTCACCATCCACACTTAGAAAAGGTTCGGGTCAGTACAAATCAGTAACCATCCACACTTAGAAAAGGTTCGGGTCAGTACAAATCAGTCACCATACACACTGAGAAAATGTTCGGGTCAGTACAAATCATTCACCATCCACACTTAGAAAAGGTTCGGGTCAGTACAAATCAGTCACCATCCACACTGAGAAAAGGGTCGGGTCAGTACAAATCAGTAACCATCCACACTTAGAAAAGGGTCAGGTCTGTACAAATCAGTAACCATCCACACTTAGAAAAGGGTCGGGTCAGTACAAATCAGTCACCAACCACACTTAGAAAAGGGTCGGGTCAGTACAAATCAGTCACCATCCACACTTAGAAAAGGGTCGGGTTAGTACAAATCAGGAACCATCCACACTTAGAAAAGGGTCGGGTCAGTACAAATCAGTAACCATCCACACTTAGAAAAGGTTCGGGTCAGTACAAATCAGTCACCATACACACTGAGAAAATGTTCGGGTCAGTACAAATCATTCACCATCCACACTTAGAAAAGGTTCGGGTCAGTACAAATCAGTCACCATCCACACTGAGAAAAGGGTCGGGTTAGTACAAATCAGGAACCATCCACACTTAGAAAAGCTTCGGGTCAGTACAAATCAGTCACCATCCACACTTAGAAAAGGTTCCGGTCAGTACAAATCAGTCACCATCCACACTTAGAAAAGGGTCGGGTCAGTACAAATCAGTAACCATCCACACTTAGAAAAGGGTCAGGTCAGTACAAATCAGTCACCATCCACACTTAGAAAAGGTTTGGGTCAGTACAAATCAGTAACCATCCACACTTAGAAAAGGGTCGGGTCAGTACAAATCAGTCACCATCCACACTTAGAAAAGGGTCAGGTCAGTACAAATCAGTCACCATCCACACTTAGAAAAGGTTAAGGTCAGTACAAATCAGTCACCATCCACACTTAGAAAAGGGTCGGGTCTGTACAAATCAGTAACCATCCACACTTAGAAAAGGGTCGGGTCAGTACAAATCAGTAACCATCCACACTTAGAAAAGGGTCGGGTCAGTACAAATCAGTAACCTTCCACAGTTCGAAAAGGGTCGGGTCAGTACAAATGAGTAACCATCCACACTTTGAAAAGGGTCGGGTCAGTACAAATCAGTCACCATCCACACTTAGAAAAGGGTCGGGTCTGGACAAATCAGTCACCATCCACACTTAGAAAAGGGTCGGGTCAGGACAAATCAGTCACCATCCACACTTAGAAAAGGTTCAGGTCAGTACAAATCAGTAACCATCCACACTTAGAAAAGGTTCGGGTCAGTACAAATCAGTAACCATCCACACTTAGAAAAGGTTCGGGTCAGTACAAATCAGACACCATCCACACTTAGAAAAGGTTCGGGTCAGTACAAATCAGTAACCATCCACACTTAGAAAAGGGTCGGGTCAGTACAAATCAGTCATCATCTACACTTAGAAAAGGGTCGGGTCAGTATAAATCAGTAACCATCCACACTTAGAAAAGGGTCGGGTCAGTACAAATCAGTAACCATCGACACTGAGAAAAGGGTCGGGTCAGTACAAATCAGTAACCATTCACACTTAGAAAAGGTTCAGGTCAGTACAAATCAGTCACCATCCACACTTAGAAAAGGGTCGGGTCAGGACAAATCAGTCACCATCCACACTTAGAAAAGGGTCGGGTCAGTACAAATCAGTCACCATCCACACTTAGAAAAGGGTCGGGTCATTACAATCAGTCACCATCCACACTTAGAAAAGGTTCGGGTCAGTACAAATCAGTCACCATCCACACTTAGAAAAGGGTCGGGTCAGTACAAATCAGTCACCATCCACACTTAGAAAAGGGTCGGGTCATTACAAATCAGTCACCATCCACACTTAGAAAAGGTTCGGGTCTGTACAAATCAGTCACCCTCCACACTTAGAATAGGTTCCGGTCAGGACAAATCAGTCACCATCCACACTGAGAAAAGGTTCGGGTCAGTACAAATCAGTAACCATTCACACTTAGAAAAGGTTCAGGTCAGTACAAATCAGTCACCATCCACACTTAGAAAAGGGTCGGGTCTGTAAAAATCAGTAACCATCCACACTTAGAAAAGGGTCGGGTCAGTACAAATCAGTAACCATCCACACTTAGAAAAGGGTCGGTCAGTACAAATCAGTTACCATCCACACTTAGAAAAGGTTCGGTCATTATAAATCAGTAACCATCCACACTTCGAAAAGGGTCGGGTCAGTACAAATCAGTAACCATCCACACTTTGAAAAGTGTCGGGTCAGTACAAATCAGTCAACAACCACACTTAGAAAAGGGTTGGGTCTGGACAAATCAGTCACCATCCACACTTAGAAAAGGTTCAGGTCAGGACAAATCAGTCACCATCCACTCTTAGAAAAGGGTCGGGTCAGTACAAATCAGTAACCATCCACACTTCGAAAAGGGTCGGGTCAGTACAAATCCGTCACCATCCACACTTAGAAAAGGTTCGGGTCAGTACAAATCAGTCACCATCCACACTTAGAAAAGGGTCGGGTCAGTACAAATCGGTAACCATCCACACTTAGAAAAGGGTCGGGTCAGTACAAATCAGTCACCATCCACACTTAGAAAAGGGTCGGGTCAGTACAAATCAGTCACCATCCACACTTAGAAAAGGGTCGGATCAGTACAAATCAGTAACCATCCACACTTAGAAAAGGGTCGGGTCAGTACAAATCAGTCACCATCCACACTTAGAAAAGGTTCGGGTCAGTACAAATCAGTAACCATCCACTCTTAGAAAAGGGTCGGGTCATTACAAATCAGTAACCATCCACACTTAGAAAAGGTTCGGGTCAGTTCAAATCAGTCACCATCCACACTTAGAAAAGGTTCCGGTCAGTACAAATCAGTCACCATCCACACTGAGAAAAGGTTCGGGTCAGTACAAATCAGTAACCATCCACACTTAGAAAAGGTTCAGGTCAGTACAAATCAGTCACCATCCACACTTAGAAAAGGGTCGGGTCAGTACAAATCAGTAACCATCCACACTTTGAAAAGGGTAGGGTCAGTACAAATCAGTCACCATCCACACTTAGAAAAGGGTCGGGTCTGGACAAATCAGTAACCATCCACACTTAGAAAAGGGTCGGGTCAGGACAAATCAGTCACCATCCACACTTAGAAAAGGTTCGGGTCAGTACAAATCAGTAACCATCCACACTTAGAAAAGGGTCGGGTCAGTACAAATCAGTCATCATCCACACTTAGAAAAGGGTCGGGTCAGTACAAATCATTCACCATCCACACTTAGAAAAGGGTCGGGTCAGTACAAATCAGTCACCATCCACACTTAGAAAAGGGTCGGGTCAGTACAAATCAGTCACCATCCACACTTAGAAAAGGGTCGGGTTAGTACAAATCAGGAACCATCCACACTTAGAAAAGGGTCGGGTCAGTTAAAATCAGTAACCATCCACACTTAGAAAAGGTTCGGGTCAGTACAAATCAGTCACCATACACACTGAGAAAATGTTCGGGTCAGTACAAATCATTCACCATCCACACTTAGAAAAGGTTCGGGTCAGTACAAATCAGTCACCATCCACAGTGAGAAAAGAGTCAGGTCTGTACAAATCAGTAACCATCCACACTTAGAAAAGGGTCGGGTCAGTACAAATCAGTCACCATCCACACTTAGAAAAGGGTCGCGTTAGTACAAATCAGGAACCATCCACACTTAGAAAAGCTTCGGGTCAGTACAAATCAGTCACCATCCACACTTAGAAAAGGTTCCGGTCAGTACAAATCAGTCACCATCCACACTTAGAAAAGGGTCGGGTCAGTACAAATCAGTAACCATCCACACTTAGAAAAGGGTCAGGTCAGTACAAATCAGTCACCATCCACACTTAGAAAAGGTTTGGGTCAGTACAAATCAGTAACCATCCACACTTAGAAAAGGGTCGGGTCAGTACAAATCAGTCACCATCCACACTTAGAAAAGGGTCAGGTCAGTACAAATCAGTCACCATCCACACTTAGAAAAGGTTAAGGTCAGTACAAATCAGTCACCATCCACACTTAGAAAAGTGTCGGGTCTGTACAAATCAGTAACCATCCACACTTAGAAAAGGGTCGGGTCAGTACAAATCAGTAACCATCCACACTTAGAAAAGGGTCGGTCAGTACAAATCAGTTACCATCCACACTTAGAAAAGGTTCGGTCATTATAAATCAGTAACCTTCCACAGTTCGAAAAGGGTCGGGTCAGTACAAATCAGTAACCATCCACACTTTGAAAAGGGTCGGGTCAGTACAAATCAGTCACCATCCACACTTAGAAAAGGGTCGGGTCTGGACAAATCAGTCACCATCCACACTTAGAAAAGGGTCGGGTCAGGACAAATCAGTCACCATCCACATTTAGAAAAGGGTCGGGTCAGTACAAATCAGTAACCATCCACACTTCGAAAAGGGTCGGGTCAGTACAAATCCGTCACCATCCACACTTAGAAAAGGTTCGGGTCAGTACAAATCAGTCACCATCCACACTTAGAAAAGGGTCGGGTCAGTACAAATCGGTAAGCATCCACACTTAGAAAAGGGTCGGGTCAGTACAAATCAGTTACCATCTACAACTAGAAAAGTGTCGGGTCAGTACAAATCAGTCACCATCCACACTGAGAAAAGGTTCGGGTCAGTACAAATCATTCACCATCCACACTTAGAAAAGGGTCGGGTCAGTACAAATCAGTAACCATCCACACTTAGAAAAGGGTCGGGGCAGTACAAATCAGTAACCATCCACACTTAGAAAAGGGTCGGGTCAGTACAAATCAGTCACCATCCACACTTAGAAAAGGTTCGGGTCAGTACAAATCAGTAACCATCCACTCTTAGAAAAGGGTCGGGTCATTACAAATCAGTAACCATCCACACTTAGAAAAGGTTCGGTTCAGTTCAAATCAGTCACCATCCACACTTAGAAAAGGTTCCGGTCAGTACAAATCAGTCACCATCCACACTGAGAAAAGGTTCGGGTCAGTACAAATCAGTAACCATCCACACTTAGAAAAGGTTCAGGTCAGTACAAATCAGTCACCATCCACACTTAGAAAAGGGTCGGGTCAGTACAAATCAGTAACCATCCACACTTAGAAAAGGGTCGGTCAGTACAAATCAGTTACCATCCACACTTAGAAAAGGTTCGGTCATTATAAATCAGTAACCATCCACACTTCGAAAAGGGTCGGGTCAGTACAAATCAGTAACCATCCACACTTTGAAAAGGGTAGGGTCAGTACAAATCAGTCACCATCCACACTTAGAAAAGGGTCGGGTCTGGACAAATCAGTAACCATCCACACTTAGAAAAGGGTCGGGTCAGGACAAATCAGTCACCATCCACACTTAGAAAAGGTTCGGGTCAGTACAAATCAGTAACCATCCACACTTAGAAAAGGGTCGGGTCAGTACAAATCAGTCATCATCCACACTTAGAAAAGGGTCGGGTCAGTACAAATCATTCACCATCCACACTTAGAAAAGGTTCGGGCCAGTACAAATCAGTCACCATCCACACTTAGAAAAGGGTCGGGTCAGTACAAATCAGTCACCATCCACACTTAGAAAAGGGTCGGGTTAGTACAAATCAGGAACCATCCACACTTAGAAAAGGGTCGGGTCAGTACAAATCAGTCACCATCCACACTTAGAAAAGGTTCGGGTCAGTACAAATCAGTCACCATACACACTGAGAAAATGTTCGGGTCAGTACAAATCATTCACCATCCACACTTAGAAAAGGTTCGGGTCAGTACAAATCAGTCACCATCCACACTGAGAAAAGGGTCGGGTCAGTACAAATCAGTAACCATCCACACTTAGAAAAGGGTCAGGTCTGTACAAATCAGTAACCATCCACACTTAGAAAAGGGTCGGGTCAGTACAAATCAGTCACCATCCACACTTAGAAAAGGGTCGGGTCAGTACAAATCAGTAACGATCCACACTTAGAAAAGGGTCAGGTCAGTACAAATCAGTCACCATCCACACTTAGAAAAGGGTCGGGTCAGTACAAATCAGTCACCATCCACACTTAGAAAAGGGTCGGGTCAGTACAAATCAGTAACCATCCACACTTAGAAAAGCTTCGGGTCAGTACAAATCAGTCACCATCCACACTTAGAAAAGGTTCCGGTCAGTACAAATCAGTCACCATGCACACTTAGAAAAGGGTCGGGTCAGTACAAATCAGTAACGATCCACACTTAGAAAAGGGTCAGGTCAGTACAAATCAGTCACCATCCACACTTAGAAAACGGTCGGGTCAGTACAAATCAGTCACCATCCACACTTAGAAAAGGGTCGGGTCTGTACAAATCAGTCACCATCCACACTTAGAAAAGGGTCGGGTCTGTACAAATCAATCACCATCCACACTTAGAAAAGGTTCAGGTCAGTACAAATCAGTAACCATCCACACTTAGAAAAGAGTCGGGGCAGTACAAATCAGTCACCATCCACACTTAGAAAAGGGTCGGGTCAGTACAAATCAGTCACCATCCACACTTAGAAAAGGGTCGGGTCAGTACAAATTAGTCACCATCCACACTTAGAAAAGGGTGGTGTCAGCACAAATCAGTCACCATCCACACTTAGAAAAGGGTCGGGTCAGTACAAATCAGTCACCATCCACACTTAGAAAAGGGTCAGGTCAGTACAAATCAGTCACCATCCACACTAAGAAAAGGGTCGGGGCAGTACAAATCAGTCACCATCCACACTTAGAAAAGGTTCGGGTCAGTACAAATCAGTCACCATACACACTGAGAAAATGTTCGGGTCAGTACAAATCATTCACCATCCACACTTAGAAAAGGTTCGGGTCAGTACAAATCAGTCACCATCCACACTGAGAAAAGGGTCGGGTCAGTACAAATCAGTAACCATCCACACTTAGAAAAGGGTCAGGTCTGTACAAATCAGTAACCATCCACACTTAGAAAAGGGTCGGGTCAGTACAAATCAGTCACCATCCACACTTAGAAAAGGGTCGGGTCAGTACAAATCAGTAACGATCCACACTTAGAAAAGGGTCAGGTCAGTACAAATCAGTCACCATCCACACTTAGAAAAGGGTCGGGTCAGTACAAATCAGTCACCATCCACACTTAGAAAAGGGTCGGGTCAGTACAAATCAGTAACCATCCACACTTAGAAAAGCTTCGGGTCAGTACAAATCAGTCACCATCCACACTTAGAAAAGGGTCGGGTCAGTACAAATCAGTAACGATCCACACTTAGAAAAGGGTCAGGTCAGTACAAATCAGTCACCATCCACACTTAGAAAACGGTCGGGTCAGTACAAATCAGTCACCATCCACACTTAGAAAAGGGTCGGGTCTGTACAAATCAGTCACCATCCACACTTAGAAAAGGGTCGGGTCTGTACAAATCAATCACCATCCACACTTAGAAAAGGTTCAGGTCAGTACAAATCAGTAACCATCCACACTTAGAAAAGAGTCGGGGCAGTACAAATCAGTCACCATCCACACTTAGAAAAGGGTCGGGTCAGTACAAATCAGTCACCATCCACACTTAGAAAAGGGTCGGGTCAGTACAAATTAGTCACCATCCACACTTAGAAAAGGGTGGTGTCAGCACAAATCAGTCACCATCCACACTTAGAAAAGGGTCGGGTCAGTACAAATCAGTCACCATCCACACTTAGAAAAGGGTCAGGTCAGTACAAATCAGTCACCATCCACACTAAGAAAAGGGTCGGGGCAGTACAAATCAGTCACCATCCACACTGAGAAAAGGTTCAGGTCAGTACAAATTAGTCACCATCCACACTTAGAAAAGGATCGGGTCATGCCAAATCAGTCACCATCCACACTTAGAAAAGGTTCAGGTCAGTACAAATCAGTAACCATCCACACTTAGAAAAGGTTCGGGTCAGTCCAAATCAGTCACCATCCACACTTAGAAAAGGTTCAGGTCAGTACAAATCAGGAACCATTCACATTTAGAAAAGGTTCAGGTCAGTACAAATCAGTAACCATCCACACTTAGAAAAGGTTCGGGTCTGTACAAATCAGTAACCATCCACAATAAGAAAAGGTTCGGGTCAGTACAAATCAGTAACCATCCACACTTAGAAAAGGGTCGGGTCAGTACAAATCAGTCACCATCCACACTTAGAAAAGGGTCGGGTCAGTACAAATCAGTCACCATCCACACTTAGAAAAGGTTCAGGTCAGTACAAATCAGTCACCATCCACACTTAGAAAAGGTTCGGGTCAGTACAAATCAGTAACCATCCACACTTAGAAAAGGATCGAGTCAGTACAAATCAGTCACCATCCACACTTAGAAAAGGGTCGGGTCAGTACAAATCAGTAACCATCCACACGAAGAAAATGTTCGGGTCAGTACAAATCAGTCACCATCCACACTTAGAAAAGTGTCGTGTCAGTACAAATCAGTCACCATCCACACTTAGAAAAGGGTCGGGTCAGTACAAATCAGTCACCATCCACTCTTAGAAAAGTGTCGGGTCAGTACAAATCAGTAACCATCCACACTTAGAAAAGGTTCAGGTCAGTACAAATCACTAACCATCCACACTGAGAAAAGGTTCGGTTCAGTACAAATCAGTCACCATCCACACTTAGAAAAGGTTCAGGTCAGTACAAATCAGTAACCATCCAAACTTAGAAAAGGGTCGGGTCAGAACAAATCAGTCACCATCCACACTTAGAAAAGGGTCGGGTCAGTACAAATCAGTAACCATCCACTCTTAGAAAAGGTTCAGGTCAGTACAAATCAGTAACCATCCACACTTAGAAAAGGTTCGGGTCTGTACAAATCAGTAACCATCCACACTAAGAAAAGGTTCGGGTCAGTACAAATCAGTAACCATCCACACTTAGAAAAGGGTCGGGTCAGTACAAATCAGTCACCATCCACACTTAGAAAAGGGTCGGGTCAGTACAAATCAGTCACCATCCACACTTAGAAAAGGTTCAGGTCAGTACACATCAGTCACCATCCACACTTAGAAAAGGTTCAGGTCAGTACAAATCAGTAACCATCCACACTTAGAAAAGGGTCGGGTCAGTACAAATCAGTAACCATCCACACGAAGAAAAGGTTCGGTCAGTACAAATCAGTCACCATCCACACTTAGAAAAGGGTCGGGTCAGTACAAATCAGTCCCCATCGACACTTAGAAAAGGGTCGGGTCAGTACAAATCAGTCCCCATCGACACTTAGAAAAGGGTCGGGTCAGTACAAATCAGTCACCATCCACACTTAGAAAAGGGTCGGGTCAGTACAAATCAGTCCCCATCGACACTTAGAAAAGGGTCGGGTCAGTACAAATCAGTCACCATCCACTCTTAGAAAAGTGTCGGGTCAGTACAAATAAGTAACCATCCACTCTTAGAAAAGGTTCAGGTCAGTACAAATCATTAACCATCCACACTTAGAAAAGGTTCGGGTCAGTACAAATCAGTCACCATCCACACTTAGAAAAGGGTCGGGTCAGTACAAATCAGTAACCATCCACACTTAGAAAAGGGTCGGGTCAGTACAAATCAGTCACCATCCACACTTAGAAAAGAGTCGGGTCAGTACAAATCAGTAACCATCCACTCTTAGAAAAGGTTCAGGTCAGTACAAATCAGTAACCATCCACACTTAGAAAAGGTTCGGGTCTGTACAAATCAGTAACCATCCACACTAAGAAAAGGTTCGGGTCAGTACAAATCAGTAACCATCCACACTTAGAAAAGGGTCGGGTCAGTACAAATCAGTCACCATCCACACTTAGAAAAGGGTCGGGTCAGTACAAATCAGTCACCATCCACACTTAGAAAAGGTTCAGGTCAGTACAAATCAGTCACCATCCACACTTAGAAAATGTTCAGGTCAGTACAAATCAGTAACCATCCACACTTAGAAAAGGGTCGAGTCAGTACAAATCAGTCACCATCCACACTTAGAAAAGGGTCGGGTCAGTACAAATCAGTAACCATCCACACGAAGAAAAGGTTCGGGTCAGTACAAATCAGTCACCATCCACACTTAGAAAAGGGTCGGGTCAGTACAAATCAGTCACCATCCACACTTAGAAAAGGGTCGGGTCAGTACAAATCAGTCACCATCCACTCTTAGAAAAGTGTCGGGTCAGTACAAATCAGTAACCATCCACTCTTAGAAAAGGTTCAGGTCAGTACAAATCAGTAACCATCCACACTTAGAAAAGGTTCGGGTCAGTACAAATCAGTCACCATCCACACTTAGAAAAGGGTCGGGTCAGTACAAATCAGTAACCATCCACACTTAGAAAAGGGTCGGGTCAGTACAAATCAGTCACCATCCACACTTAGAAAAGGTTCGGGTCAGTACAAATCAGTCACCATCCACACTTAGAAAAGGTTCCGGTCAGTACAAATCAGTCACCATCCACACTTAGAAAAGGGTCGGGTCAGTACAAATCAGTAACCATCCACACTTAGAAAAGGGTCAGGTCAGTACAAATCAGTCACCATCCACACTTAGAAAAGGGTCGGGTCAGTACAAATCAGTCATCATCCACACTTAGAAAAGGGTCGGGTCAGTACAAATCATTCACCATCCACACTTAGAAAAGGGTCGGGTCAGTACAAATCAGTCACCATCCACACTTAGAAAAGGGTCGGGTCAGTACAAATCAGTCACCATCCACACTTAGAAAAGGGTCGGGTTAGTACAAATCAGGAACCATCCACACTTAGAAAAGGTTCGGGTCAGTACAAATCAGTCACCATCCACATTAGAAAAGGTTCGGGTCAGTACAAATCAGTCACCATACACACTGAGAAAATGTTCGGGTCAGTACAAATCATTCACCATCCACACTTAGAAAAGGTTCGGGTCAGTACAAATCAGTCACCATCCACACTGAGAAAAGGGTCGGGTCAGTACAAATCAGTAACCATCCACACTTAGAAAATTGTCAGGTCTGTACAAATCAGTAACCATCCACACTTAGAAAAGGGTCGGGTCAGTACAAATCAGTCACCATCCACACTTAGAAAAGGGTCGGGTCAGTACAAATCAGTAACGATCCACACTTAGAAAAGGGTCAGGTCAGTACAAATCAGTCACCATCCACACTTAGAAAAGGGTCGGGTCAGTACAAATCAGTCACCATCCACACTTAGAAAAGGGTCGGGTCAGTACAAATCAGTAACCATCCACACTTAGAAAAGCTTCGGGTCAGTACAAATCAGTCACCATCCACACTTAGAAAAGGTTCCGGTCAGTACAAATCAGTCACCATGCACACTTAGAAAAGGGTCGGGTCAGTACAAATCAGTAACGATCCACACTTAGAAAAGGGTCAGGTCAGTACAAATCAGTCACCATCCACACTTAGAAAACGGTCGGGTCAGTACAAATCAGTCACCATCCACACTTAGAAAAGGGTCGGGTCTGTACAAATCAGTCACCATCCACACTTAGAAAAGGGTCGGGTCTGTACAAATCAATCACCATCCACACTTAGAAAAGGTTCAGGTCAGTACAAATCAGTAACCATCCACACTTAGAAAAGAGTCGGGGCAGTACAAATCAGTCACCATCCACACTTAGAAAAGGGTCGGGTCAGTACAAATCAGTCACCATCCACACTTAGAAAAGGGTCGGGTCAGTACAAATTAGTCACCATCCACACTTAGGAAAGTGTCCGGGCAGTACAAATCAGTCACCATCCACACTTAGAAAAGGGTCGGGTCAGTACAAATCAGTCACCATCCACACTAAGAAAAGGGTCGGGTCAGTACAAATCAGTCACCATCCACACTATAAAAAGGGTCGGGTCAGTACAAATCAGTAACCATCCACACTTAGAAAAGGTTCGGGTCAGTACAAATCAGTCACATCCACACTTAGAAAAGGGTGGTGTCAGCACAAATCAGTAACCATCCACACTTAGAAAAGGGTCAGGTCAGTACAAATCAGTCACCATCCACACTTAGAAAAGGGTCGGGGCAGTACAAATCAGTAACCATCCACACTTAGAAAAGGTTCAGGTCAGTACAAATTAGTCACCATCCACACTTAGAAAAGGATCGGGTCATGCCAAATCAGTCACCATCCACACTTAGAAAAGGTTCAGGTCAGTACAAATCAGTAACAATCCACACTTAGAAAAGGTTCGGGTCAGTCCAAATCAGTCACCATCCACACTTAGAAAAGGTTCAGGTCAGTACAAATCAGGAACCATTCACATTTAGAAAAGGTTCAGGTCAGTACAAATCAGTAACCATCCACACTTAGAAAAGGTTCGGGTCAGTACAAATCAGTAACCATCCACACGAAGAAAAGGTTCGGGTCAGTACAAATCAGTCACCATCCACACTAAGAAAAGGGTCGGGTCAGTACAAATCAGTAACCATCCACACTTAGAAAAGGGTCGGGTCAGTACAAATCAGTCACCATCCACTCTTAGAAAAGGGTCGGGTCAGTACAAATCAGTAACCATCCACTCTTAGAAAAGGTTCAGGTCAGTACAAATCAGTAACCATCCACACTTAGAAAAGGTTCGGGTCTGTACAAATCAGTAACCATCCACACTAAGAAAATGTTCGGGTCAGTACAAATCAGTAACCATCCACACTTAGAAAAGGGTCGGGTCAGTACAAATCAGTCACCATCCACACTTAGAAAAGGGTCGGGTCAGTACAAATCAGTCACCATCCACACTTAGAAAAGGTTCAGGTCAGTACAAATCAGTCACCATCCACACTTAGAAAAGGTTCAGGTCAGTACAAATCAGTAACCATCCACACTTAGAAAAGGGTCGAGTCAGTACAAATCAGTCACCATCCACACTTAGAAAAGGGTCGGGTCAGTACAACTCAGTAACCATCCACACGAAGAAAATGTTCGGGTCAGTACAAATCAGTCACCATCCACACTTAGAAAAGGGTTGTGTCAGTACAAATCAGTCACCATCCACACTTAGAAAAGGGTCGGGTCAGTACAAATCAGTCACCATCCACTCTTAGAAAAGTGTCGGGTCAGTACAAATCAGTAACCATCCACACTGAGAAAAGGTTCGGTTCAGTACAAATCAGTCACCATCCACACTTAGAAAAGGGTCGGGTCAGTACAAATCAGTAACCATCCACACTTAGAAAAGGGTCGGGTCAGAACAAATCAGTCACCATCCACACTTAGAAAAGGGTCGGGTCAGTACAAATCAGTAACCATCCACTCTTAGAAAAGGTTCAGGTCAGTACAAATCAGTAACCATCCACACTTAGAAAAGGTTCGGGTCTGTACAAATCAGTAACCATCCACACTAGGAAAAGGTTCGGGTCAGTACAAATCAGTAACCATCCACACTTAGAAAAGGGTCGGGTCAGTACAAATCAGTCACCATCCACACTTAGAAAAGGGTCGGGTCAGTACAAATCAGTCACCATCCACACTTAGAAAAGGTTCAGGTCAGTACACATCAGTCACCATCCACACTTAGAAAAGGTTCAGGTCAGTACAAATCAATAACCATCCACACTTAGAAAAGGGTCGAGTCAGTACAAATCAGTCACCATCCACACTTAGAAAAGGGTCGGGTCAGTACAAATCAGTAACCATCCACACGAAGAAAAGGTTCGGGTCAGTACAAATCAGTCACCATCCACACTTAGAAAAGGGTCGGGTCAGTACAAATCAGTCCCCATCGACACTTAGAAAAGGGTCGGGTCAGTACAAATCAGTCACCATCCACTCTTAGAAAAGTGTCGGGTCAGTACAAATCAGTAACCATCCACTCTTAGAAAAGGTTCAGGTCAGTACAAATCAGTAACCATCCACACTTAGAAAAGGTTCGGGTCAGTACAAATCAGTCACCATCCACACTTAGAAAAGGGTCGGGTCAGTACAAATCAGTAACCATCCACACTTAGAAAAGGGTCGGGTCAGTACAAATCAGTCACCATCCACACTTAGAAAAGAGTCGGGTCAGTACAAATCAGTAACCATCCACTCTTAGAAAAGGTTCAGGTCAGTACAAATCAGTAACCATCCACACTTAGAAAAGGTTCGGGTCTGTACAAATCAGTAACCATCCACACTAAGAAAAGGTTCGGGTCAGTACAAATCAGTAACCATCCACACTTAGAAAAGGGTCGGGTCAGTACAAATCAGTCACCATCCACACTTAGAAAAGGGTCGGGTCAGTACAAATCAGTCACCATCCACACTTAGAAAAGGTTCAGGTCAGTACAATACAGTCACCATCCACACTTAGAAAAGGTTCAGGTCAGTACAAATCAGTAACCATCCACACTTAGAAAAGGGTCGAGTCAGTACAAATCAGTCACGATCCACACTTAAAAAAGGGTCGGGTCAGTGCAAATCAGTAACCATCCACACGAAGAAAATGTTCGGGTCAGTACAAATCAGTCACCATCCACACTTAGAAAAGTGTCGTGTCAGTACAAATCAGTCACCATCCACACTTAGAAAAGGGTCGGGTCAGTACAAATCAGTCACCATCCACTCTTAGAAAAGTGTCGGGTCAGTACAAATCAGTAACCATCCACTCTTAGAAAAGGTTCAGGTCAGTACAAATCAGTAACCATCCACACTTAGAAAAGGTTCGGGTCAGTACAAATCAGTCACCATCCACACTTAGAAAAGGGTCGGGTCAGTACAAATCAGTAACCATCCACACTTAGAAAAGGGTCGGGTCAGTACAAATCAGTCACCATCCACACTTAGAAAAGGTTCGGGTCAGTACAAATCAGTCACCATCCACACTTAGAAAAGGTTCCGGTCAGTACAAATCAGTCACCATCCACACTTAGAAAAGGGTCGGGTCAGTACAAATCAGTAACCATCCACACTTAGAAAAGGGTCAGGTCAGTACAAATCAGTCACCATCCACACTTAGAAATGGTTTGGGTCAGTACAAATCAGTAACCATCCACACTTAGAAAAGGGTCGGGTCAGGACAAATCAGTCACCATCCACACTTAGAAAAGGGTCAGGTCAGTACAAATCAGTCACCATCCACACTTAGAAAAGGTTAAGGTCAGTACAAATTAGTCACCATCCACACTTAGTAAAGAGTCGGGGCAGTACAAATCAGTCACCATCCACACTGAGAAAAGGGTCGGGTCAGTACAAATCAGTAACCATTCACACTTAGAAAAGGGTCGGGTCCGTACAAATCAGTAACCATCCACACTTAGAAAAGGTTCGGGTCAGTACAAATCAGTAACCATCCACATTTAGAATAGGGGGCGAGTCAGTACAAATCAGTCACCATCCACACTTAGAAAAGGTTCCGGTCAGTACAAATCAGTAACCATCCACACTTAGAAAAGGTTCGGGTCAGTACAAATCAGTCACCATCCACACTTAGAAAAGGGTCGGGTCAGTACAAATCAGTCACCATCCACACTAAGAAAAGGGTCGGGTCAGTACAAATCTGTAACCATTCACACTTAGAAAAGAGTCGGGTCAGTACAAATCAGTCACCATCTACACTTAGAAAAGGGTCAGGTCAGTACAAATCAGTAACCATCCACACTTAGAAAAGGTTCAGGTCAGTACAAATCAGTCACCATCCACACTTAGAAAAGGGACGGGTCAGTACAAATCAGTCATCATCCACACTTAGAAAAGGGTCGGGTCAGTACAAATCAGTAACCATCCACACTTAGAAAAGGGTCGGGTCAGTACAAATCAGTAACCATCGACACTGAGAAAAGGGTCGGGTCAATACAAATCATTCACCATCCACACTTAGAAAAGGGTCGGGTCAGTACAAATCAGTCACCATCCACACTTAGAAAAGGGTCGGGTCAGGACAAATCAGTCACCATCCACACATAGAAAAGGGTCGGGTCAGTACAAATCAGTCACCATCCACACTTAGAAAAGGGTCGGGTCATTCCAAATCAGTCACCATCCACACTTAGAAAAGGTTCGGGTCAGTACAAATCAGTCACCATCCACACTTAGAAAAGGGTCGGGTCAGTACAAATCAGTCACCATCCACACTTAGAAAAGGGTCGGGTCATTACAAATCAGTCACCATCCACACTTAGAAAAGGTTCGGGTCTGTACAAATCAGTCACCATCCACACTTAGAAAAGGTTCCGGTCAGGACAAATCAGTCACCATCCACACTGAGAAAAGTTCGGGACAGTACAAATCAGTAACCATTCACACTTAGAAAAGGTTCAGGTCAGTACAAATCAGTCACCATCCACACTTAGAAAAGGGTCGGGTCTGTACAAATCAGTAACCATCCACACTTAGAAAAGGGTCGGTCAGTACAAATCAGTTACCATCCACACTTAGAAAAGGTTCGGTCATTATAAATCAGTAACCATCCACACTTCGAAAAGGGTCGGGTCAGTACAAATCAGTAACCATCCACACTTTGAAAAGGGTAGGGTCAGTACAAATCAGTCACCATCCACACTTAGAAAAGGGTCGGGTCTGGACAAATCAGTAACCATCCACACTTAGAAAAGGGTCGGGTCAGGACAAATCAGTCACCATCCACACTTAGAAAAGGGTCGGGTCAGTACAAATCAGTAACCATCCACACTTCGAACAGGGTCGGGTCAGTACAAATCCGTCACCATCCACACTTAGAAAAGGTTCGGGTCAGTACAAATCAGTCACCATCCACACTTAGAAAAGGGTCGGGTCAGGACAAATCGGTAACCATCCACACTTAGAAAAGGGTCGGGTCAGTACAAATCAGTTACCATCCACACTTAGAAAAGGGTCGGGTCAGTACAAATCAGTCACCATCCACACTTAGAAAAGGGTCGGGTCAGTACAAATCAGTCACCATCCACACTGAGAAAAGGTTCGGGTCAGTACAAATCATTCACCATCCAAACTTAGAAAAGGGTCGGGTCAGTACAAATCAGTCACCATCCACACTGAGAAAAGGTTCGGGTCAGTACAAATCATTCACCATCCAAACTTAGAAAAGGGTCGGGTCAGTACAAATCAGTCACCATCCACACTTAGAAAAGGGTCGGGTCAGGACAAATCGGTAACCATCCACACTTAGAAAAGGGTCGGGTCAGTACAAATCAGTTACCATCCACACTTAGAAAAGGGTCGGGTCAGTACAAATCAGTCACCATCCACACTTAGAAAAGGGTCGGGTCAGTACAAATCAGTAACCATCCACACTTAGAAAAGGGTCGGGTCAGTACAAATCAGTCACCATCCACACTTAGAAAAGGGTCGGGTCAGTACAAATCAGTAACCATCCACACTTAGAAAAGGGTTGGGTCAGTACAAATCAGTAACCATCCACACTTAGAAAAGGGTGGGGTCAGCACAAATCAGTCACCATCCACACTTAGAAAAGGGTCAGGTCAGTACAAATCAGTCACCATCCACACTTAGAAAAGGGTCAGGGCAGTACAAATCAGTCACCATCCACTCTTAGAAAAGTTTCGGGTCAGTACAAATTAGTCACCATCCACACTTAGAAAAGGATCGGGTCATGCCAAATCAGTCACCATCCACACTTAGAAAAGGTTCAGGTCAGTACAAATCAGTAACCATCCACACTTAGAAAAGGTTCGGGTCAGTCCAAATCAGTCACCATCCACACTTAGAAAAGGTTCAGGTCAGTACAAATCAGTAACCATTCACATTTAGAAAAGGTTCAGGTCAGTACAAATCAGTAACCATCCACACTTAGAAAAGGTTCGGGTCAGTACAAATCAGTAACCATCCACACGAAGAAAAGGTTCGGGTAAGTACAAATCAGTCACCATCCACACTTAGAAAAGGGTCGGGTCAGTACAAATCAGTAACCATCCACACTTAGAAAAGGGTCGGGTCAGTACAAATCAGTCACCATCCACTCTTAGAAAAGGGTCGGGTCAGTACAAATCAGTAACCATCCACTCTTAGAAAAGGTTCAGGTCAGTACAAATCAGTAACCATCCACACTTAGAAAAGGTTCGGGTCTGTACAAATCAGTAACCATCCACACTAAGAAAAGGTTCGGGTCAGTACAAATCAGTAACCATCCACACTTAGAAAAGGGTCGGGTCAGTACAAATCAGTCACCATCCACACTTAGAAAAGGGTCGGGTCAGTACAAATCAGTAACCATCCACACGAAGAAAAGGTTCGGGTCAGTACAAATCAGTCACCATCCACACTTAGAAAAGGGTCGGGTCAGTACAAATCAGTCCCCATCGACACTTAGAAAAGGGTCGGGTCAGTACAAATCAGTCACCATCCACTCTTAGAAAAGTGTCGGGTCAGTACAAATCAGTAACCATCCACTCTTAGAAAAGGTTCAGGTCAGTACAAATCAGTAACCATCCACACTTAGAAAAGGTTCGGGTCAGTACAAATCAGTCACCATCCACACTTAGAAAAGGGTCGGGTCAGTACAAATCAGTAACCATCCACACTTAGAAAAGGGTCGGGTCAGTACAAATCAGTCACCATCCACACTTAGAAAAGAGTCGGGTCAGTACAAATCAGTAACCATCCACTCTTAGAAAAGGTTCAGGTCAGTACAAATCAGTAACCATCCACACTTAGAAAAGGTTCGGGTCTGTACAAATCAGTAACCATCCACACTAAGAAAAGGTTCGGGACAGTACAAATCAGTAACCATCCACACTTAGAAAAGGGTCGGGTCAGTACAAATCAGTCACCATCCACACTTAGAAAAGGGTCGGGTCAGTACAAATCAGTCACCATCCACACTTAGAAAAGGTTCAGGTCAGTACAATACAGTCACCATCCACACTTAGAAAAGGTTCAGGTCAGTACAAATCAGTAACCATCCACACTTAGAAAAGGGTCGAGTCAGTACAAATCAGTCACGATCCACACTTAAAAAAGGGTCGGGTCAGTGCAAATCAGTAACCATCCACACGAAGAAAATGTTCGGGTCAGTACAAATCAGTCACCATCCACACTTAGAAAAGGGTCGTGTCAGTACAAATCAGTCACCATCCACACTTAGAAAAGGGTCGGGTCAGTACAAATCAGTCACCATCCACTCTTAGAAAAGTGTCGGGTCAGTACAAATCAGTAACCATCCACTCTTAGAAAAGGTTCAGGTCAGTACAAATCAGTAACCATCCACACTTAGAAAAGGTTCGGGTCAGTACAAATCAGTCACCATCCACACTTAGAAAAGGGTCGGGTCAGTACAAATCAGTAACCATCCACACTTAGAAAAGGGTCGGGTCAGTACAAATCAGTCACCATCCACACTTAGAAAAGGTTCCGGTCAGTACAAATCAGTCACCATCCACACTTAGAAAAGGGTCGGGTCAGTACAAATCAGTAACCATCCACACTTAGAAAAGGGTCAGGTCAGTATAAATTAGTCACCATCCACACTTAGAAATGGTTTGGGTCAGTACAAATCAGTAACCATCCACACTTAGAAAAGGGTCGGGTCAGGACAAATCAGTCACCATCCACACTTAGAAAAGGGTCAGGTCAGTACAAATCAGTCACCATCCACACTTAGAAAAGGTTAAGGTCAGTACAAATTAGTCACCATCCACACTTAGTAAAGAGTCGGGGCAGTACAAATCAGTCACCATCCACACTGAGAAAAGGGTCGGGTCAGTACAAATCAGTAACCATTCACACTTAGAAAAGGGTCGGGTCCGTACAAATCAGTAACCATCCACACTTAGAAAAGGTTCGGGTCAGTACAAATCAGTAACCATCCACATTTAGAATAGGGGGCGAGTCAGTACAAATCAGTCACCATCCACACTTAGAAAAGGTTCCGGTCAGCACAAATCAGTAACCATCCACACTTAGAAAAGGTTCGGGTCAGTACAAATCAGTCACCATCCACACTTAGAAAAGGGTCGGGTCAGTACAAATCAGTCACCATCCACACTAAGAAAAGGGTCGGGTCAGTACAAATCTGTAACCATTCACACTTAGAAAAGAGTCGGGTCAGTACAAATCAGTCACCATCTACACTTAGAAAAGGGTCAGGTCAGTACAAATCAGTAACCATCCACACTTAGAAAAGGTTCAGGTCAGTACAAATCAGTAACCATCCACACTTAGAAAAGGTTCGGGTCAGTACAAATCAGTAACCATCCACACTTAGAAAAGGGTCGGGTCAGTACAAATCAGACACCATCCACACTTAGAAAAGGGTCGGGTCAGGACAAATCAGTCACCATCCACACTTAGAAAAGGGTCGGGTCAGTACAAATCAGTCACCATCCACACTTAGAAAAGGGTCGGGTCAGTACAAATCAGTCACCATCCACACTTAGAAAAGGGACGGGTCAGTACAAATCAGTCATCATCCACACTTAGAAAAGGGTCGGGTCAGTACAAATCAGTAACCATCCACACTTAGAAAAGGGTCGGGTCAGTACAAATCAGTAACCATCGACACTGAGAAAAGGGTCGGGTCAGTACAAATCAGTAACCATTCACACTTAGAAAAGGTTAAGTTCAGTACAAATCAGTCACCATCCACACTTAGAAAAGGGTCGGGTCAGGACAAATCAGTCACCATCCACACTTAGAAAAGGGTCGGGTCAGTACAAATCAGACACCATCCACACTTAGAAAAGGTTCGGGTCAGTACAAATCAGTCACCATCCACACTTAGAAAAGGGACGGGTCAGTACAAATCAGTCATCATCCACACTTAGAAAAGGGTCGGGTCAGTACAAATCAGTAACCATCCACACTTAGAAAAGGGTCGGGTCAGTACAAATCAGTAACCATCGACACTGAGAAAAGGGTCGGGTCAGTACAAATCAGTAACCATTCACACTTAGAAAAGGTTAAGTTCAGTACAAATCAGTCACCATCCACACTTAGAAAAGGGTCGGGTCAGGACAAATCAGTCACCATCCACACTTAGAAAAGGGTCGGGTCAGTACAAATCAGTCACCATCCACACTTAGAAAAGGGTCGGGTCATTCCAAATCAGTTACCATCCACACTTAGAAAAGGTTCGGGTCAGTACAAATCAGTCACCATCCACACTTAGAAAAGGGTCGGGTCAGTACAAATCAGTCACCATCCACACTTAGAAAAGGGTCGGGTCATTACAAATCAGTCACCATCCACACTTAGAAAAGGTTCGGGTCTGTACAAATCAGTCACCATCCACACTTAGAAAAGGTTCCGGTCAGGACAAATCAGTCACCATCCACACTGAGAAAAGGTTCGGGACAGTACAAATCAGTAACCATTCACACTTAGAAAAGGTTCAGGTCAGTACAAATCAGTCACCATCCACACTTAGAAAAGGGTCGGGTCTGTACAAATCAGTAACCATCCACACTTAGAAAAGGGTCGGTCAGTACAAATCAGTTACCATCCACACTTAGAAAAGGTTCGGTCATTATAAATCAGTAACCATCCACACTTCGAAAAGGGTCGGGTCAGTACAAATCAGTAACCATCCACACTTTGAAAAGGGTAGGGTCAGTACAAATCAGTCACCATCCACACTTAGAAAAGGGTCGGGTCTGGACAAATCAGTAACCATCCACACTTAGAAAAGGGTCGGGTCAGGACAAATCAGTCACCATCCACACTTAGAAAAGGGTCGGGTCAGTACAAATCAGTAACCATCCACACTTCGAACAGGGTCGGGTCAGTACAAATCCGTCACCATCCACACTTAGAAAAGGTTCGGGTCAGTACAAATCAGTCACCATCCACACTTAGAAAAGGGTCGGGTCAGGACAAATCGGTAACCATCCACACTTAGAAAAGGGTCGGGTCAGTACAAATCAGTTACCATCCACACTTAGAAAAGGGTCGGGTCAGTACAAATCAGTCACCATCCACACTTAGAAAAGGGTCGGGTCAGTACAAATCAGTCACCATCCACACTGAGAAAAGGTTCGGGTCAGTACAAATCATTCACCATCCAAACTTAGAAAAGGGTCGGGTCAGTACAAATCAGTCACCATCCACACTGAGAAAAGGTTCGGGTCAGTACAAATCATTCACCATCCAAACTTAGAAAAGGGTCGGGTCAGTACAAATCAGTCACCATCCACACTTAGAAAAGGGTCGGGTCAGGACAAATCGGTAACCATCCACACTTAGAAAAGGGTCGGGTCAGTACAAATCAGTTACCATCCACACTTAGAAAAGGGTCGGGTCAGTACAAATCAGTCACCATCCACACTTAGAAAAGGGTCGGGTCAGTACAAATCAGTAACCATCCACACTTAGAAAAGGGTCGGGTCAGTACAAATCAGTCACCATCCACACTTAGAAAAGGGTCGGGTCAGTACAAATCAGTAACCATCCACACTTAGAAAAGGGTTGGGTCAGTACAAATCAGTAACCATCCACACTTAGAAAAGGGTGGGGTCAGCACAAATCAGTCACCATCCACACTTAGAAAAGGGTGGGGTCAGCACAAATCAGTAACCATCCACACTTAGAAAAGGTTCGGGTCAGTACAAATCAGTCACCATCCACACTTAGAAAAGGGTGGGGTCAGCACAAATCAGTCACCATCCACACTTAGAAAAGGGTCAGGTCAGTACAAATCAGTCACCATCCACACTTAGAAAAGGGTCGGGGCAGTACAAATCAGTCACCATCCACTCTTAGAAAAGTTTCGGGTCAGTACAAATTAGTCACCATCCACACTTAGAAAAGGATCGGGTCATGCCAAATCAGTCACCATCCACACTTAGAAAAGGTTCAGGTCAGTACAAATCAGTAACCATCCACACTTAGAAAAGGTTCGGGTCAGTCCAAATCAGTCACCATCCACACTTTGAAAAGGTTCAGGTCAGTACAAATCAGTAACCATTCACATTTAGAAAAGGTTCAGGTCAGTACAAATCAGTAACCATCCACACTTAGAAAAGGTTCGGGTCAGTACAAATCAGTAACCATCCACACGAAGAAAAGGTTCGGGTAAGTACAAATCAGTCACCATCCACACTTAGAAAAGGGTCGGGTCAGTACAAATCAGTAACCATCCACACTTAGAAAAGGGTCGGGTCAGTACAAATCAGTCACCATCCACTCTTAGAAAAGGGTCGGGTCAGTACAAATCAGTAACCATCCACTCTTAGAAAAGGTTCAGGTCAGTACAAATCAGTAACCATCCACACTTAGAAAAGGTTCGGGTCTGTACAAATCAGTAACCATCCACACTAAGAAAAGGTTCGGGTCAGTACAAATCAGTAACCATCCACACTTAGAAAAGGGTCGGGTCAGTACAAATCAGTCACCATCCACACTTAGAAAAGGGTCGGGTCAGTCCAAATCAGTCACCATCCACACTTAGAAAAGGTTCAGGTCAGTACAAATCAGTCACCATCCACACTTAGAAAAGGTTCAGGTCAGTACAAATCAGTAACCATCCACACTTAGAAAAGGGTCGAGTCAGTACAAATCAGTAACCATCCACACTTAGAAAAGGGTGGGGTCAGCACAAATCAGTCACCATCCACACTTAGAAAAGGGTGGGGTCAGCACAAATCAGTAACCATCCACACTTAGAAAAGGTTCGGGTCAGTACAAATCAGTCACCATCCACACTTAGAAAAGGGTGGGGTCAGCACAAATCAGTCACCATCCACACTTAGAAAAGGGTCAGGTCAGTACAAATCAGTCACCATCCACACTTAGAAAAGGGTCGGGGCAGTACAAATCAGTCACCATCCACTCTTAGAAAAGTTTCGGGTCAGTACAAATTAGTCACCATCCACACTTAGAAAAGGATCGGGTCATGCCAAATCAGTCACCATCCACACTTAGAAAAGGTTCAGGTCAGTACAAATCAGTAACCATCCACACTTAGAAAAGGTTCGGGTCAGTCCAAATCAGTCACCATCCACACTTAGAAAAGGTTCAGGTCAGTACAAATCAGTAACCATTCACATTTAGAAAAGGTTCAGGTCAGTACAAATCAGTAACCATCCACACTTAGAAAAGGTTCGGGTCAGTACAAATCAGTAACCATCCACACGAAGAAAAGGTTCGGGTCAGTACAAATCAGTCACCATCCACACTTAGAAAAGGGTCGGGTCAGTACAAATCAGTAACCATCCACACTTAGAAAAGGGTCGGGTCAGTACAAATCAGTCACCATCCACTCTTAGAAAAGGGTCGGGTCAGTACAAATCAGTAACCATCCACTCTTAGAAAAGGTTCAGGTCAGTACAAATCAGTAACCATCCACACTTAGAAAAGGTTCGGGTCTGTACAAATCAGTAACCATCCACACTAAGAAAAGGTTCGGGTCAGTACAAATCAGTAACCATCCACACTTAGAAAAGGGTCGGGTCAGTACAAATCAGTCACCATCCACACTTAGAAAAGGGTCGGGTCAGTCCAAATCAGTCACCATCCACACTTAGAAAAGGTTCAGGTCAGTACAAATCAGTCACCATCCACACTTAGAAAAGGTTCAGGTCAGTACAAATCAGTAACCATCCACACTTAGAAAAGGGTCGAGTCAGTACAAATCAGTCACCATCCACACTTAGAAAAGGGTCGGGTCAGTACAAATCAGTAACCATCCACACGAAGAAAATGTTCGGGTCAGTACAAATCAGTCACCATCCACACTTAGAAAAGGGTCGTGTCAGTACAAATCAGTCACCATCCACACTTAGAAAAGGGTCGGGTCAGTACAAATCAGTCACCATCCACTCTTAGAAAAGTGTCGGGTCAGTACAAATCAGGAACCATCCACACTTAGAAAAGGTTCAGGTCAGTACAAATCACTAACCATCCACACTGAGAAAAGGTTCGGTTCAGTACAAATCAGTCACCATCCACACTTAGAAAAGGGTCGGGTCAGTACAAATCAGTAACCATCCACACTTAGAAAAGGGTCGTGTCAGAACAAATCAGTCACCATCCACACTTAGAAAAGGGTCGGGTCAGTACAAATCAGTAACCATCCACTCTTAGAAAAGGTTCAGGTCAGTACAAATCAGTAACCATCCACACTTAGAAAAGGTTCGGGTCTGTACAAATCAGTAACCATCCACACTAAGAAAAGGTTCGGGTCAGTACAAATCAGTAACCATCCACACTTAGAAAAGGGTCGGGTCAGTACAAATCAGTCACCATCCACACTTAGAAAAGGGTCGGGTCAGTACAAATCAGTCACCATCCACACTTAGAAAAGGTTCAGGTCAGTACACATCAGTCACCATCCACACTTAGAAAAGGTTCAGGTCAGTACAAATCAGTAACCATCCACACTTAGAAAAGGGTCGAGTCAGTACAAATCAGTCACCATCCACACTTAGAAAAGGGTCGGGTCAGTACAAATCAGTAACCATCCACACGAAGAAAAGGTTCGGGTCAGTACAAATCAGTCACCATCCACACTTAGAAAAGGGTCGGGTCAGTACAAATCAGTCCCCATCGACACTTAGAAAAGGGTCGGGTCAGTACAAATCAGTCACCATCCACTCTTAGAAAAGTGTCGGGTCAGTACAAATCAGTAACCATCCACTCTTAGAAAAGGTTCAGGTCAGTACAAATAAGTAACCATCCACACTTAGAAAAGGTTCGGGTCAGTACAAATCAGTCACCATCCACACTTAGAAAAGGGTCGGGTCAGTACAAATCAGTAACCATCCACACTTAGAAAAGGGTCGGGTCAGTACAAATCAGTCACCATCCACACTTAGAAAAGGGTCGGGTCAGTACAAATCAGTAACCATCCACACTTAGAAAAGGGTCGAGTCAGTGCAAATCAGTCACCATCCACACTTAGAAAAGGGTCGGGTCAGTACAAATCAGTAACCATCCACACGAAGAAAAGGTTCGGGTCAGTACAAATCAGTCACCATCCACACTTAGAAAAGGGTCGGGTCAGTACAAATCAGTCACCATCCACACTTAGAAAAGGGTCGGGTCAGTACAAATCAGTAACCATCCACACTTAGAAAAGGGTCGGGTCAGTACAAATCAGTAACCATCGACACTGAGAAAAGGGTCGGGTCAGTACAAATCAGTAACCATTCACACTTAGAAAAGGTTCAGGTCAGTACAAATCAGTCACCATCCACACTTAGAAAAGGGTCGGGTCAGGACAAATCAATCACCATCCACACTTAGAAAAGGGTCGGGTGAGTACAAATCAGTCACCATCCACACTTAGAAAAAGGTCGGGTCATTACAAATCAGTCACCATCCACACTTAGAAAAGGTTCGGGTCAGTACAAATCAGTCACCATCCACACTTAGAAAAGGGTCGGGTCAGTACAAATCAGTCACCATCCACACTTAGAAAAGGGTCGGGTCATTACAAATCAGTCACCATCCACACTTAGAAAAGGTTCGGGTCTGTACAAATCAGTCAGAATCCACACTTTGAAAAGGTTCCGGTCAGGCAAATCAGTCACCATCCACACTGAGAAAAGGTTCGGGTCAGTACAAATCAGTAACCATTCACACTTAGAAAAGGTTCAGGTCAGTACAAATCAGTCACCATCCACATTTAGAAAAGGGTCGGGTCTGTACAAATCAGTAACCATCCACACTTAGAAAAGGGTCGGGTCAGTACAAATCAGTAACCATCCACACTTAGAAAAGGGTCGGTCAGTACAAATCAGTTACCATCCACAATTAGAAAAGGTTCGGTCATTATAAATCAGTAACCATCCACACTTCGAAAAGGGTCGGGTCAGTACAAATCAGTAACCATCCACACTTAGAAAAGGGTCGGGGCAGTACAAATCAGTAACCATCCACACTTAGAAAAGGTTCAGGTCAGTACAAATCAGTAACCATCCACACTTAGAAAAGGTGCGGGTCAGTCCAAATCAGTCACCATCCACACTTAGAAAAGGTTCAGGTCAGTACAAATCAGAAACCATTCACATTTAGAAAAGGTTCAGGTCAGTACAAATCAGTCACCATCCACACTTAGAAAAGGGTCGGGTCAGTACAAATCAGTCACCATCCACACTTAGAAAAGGGTCGGGTCAGTGCAAATCAGTAACCATCCACTCTTAGAAAAGGTTCAGGTCAGTACAAATCAGTAACCATCCACGCTTAGAAAAGGTTCGGGTCTGTACAAATCAGTAACCATCCACACTAAGAAAATGTTCGGGTCAGTACAAATCAGTAACCATCCACACTTAGAAAAGGGTCGGGTCAGTACAAATCAGTCACCATCCACACTTAGAAAAGGTTCAGGTCAGTACAAATCAGTCACCATCCACACTTAGAAAAGGGTCGGGTCAGTACAAATCAGTCCCCATCGACACTTAGAAAAGGGTCGGGTCAGTACAAATCAGTCACCATCCACTCTTAGAAAAGTGTCGGGTCAGTACAAATCAGTAACCATCCACTCTTAGAAAAGGTTCAGGTCAGTACAAATAAGTAACCATCCACACTTAGAAAAGGTTCGGGTCAGTACAAATCAGTCACCATCCACACTTAGAAAAGGGTCGGGTCAGTACAAATCAGTAACCATCCACACTTAGAAAAGGGTCGGGTCAGTACAAATCAGTCACCATCCACACTTAGAAAAGGGTCGGGTCAGTACAAATCAGTAACCATCCACACTTAGAAAAGGTTCAGATCAGTACAAATCAGACACCATCCACACTTAGAAAAGGTTCAGGTCAGTACAAATCAGTAACCATCCACACTTAGAAAAGGGTCGAGTCAGTACAAATCAGTCACCATCCACACTTAGAAAAGGGTCGGGTCAGTACAAATCAGTAACCATCCACACGAAGAAAAGGTTCGGGTCAGTACAAATCAGTCACCATCCACACTTAGAAAAGGGTCGGGTCAGTACAAATCAGTCACCATCCACACTTAGAAAAGGGTCGGGTCAGTACAAATCAGTAACCATCCACACTTAGAAAAGGGTCGGGTCAGTACAAATCAGTAACCATCGACACTGAGAAAAGGGTCGGGTCAGTACAAATCAGTAACCATTCACACTTAGAAAAGGTTCAGGTCAGTACAAATCAGTCACCATCCACACTTAGAAAAGGGTCGGGTCAGGACAAATCAATCACCATCCACACTTAGAAAAGGGTCGGGTCAGTACAAATCAGTCACCATCCACACTTAGAAAAAGGTCGGGTCATTACAAATCAGTCACCATCCACACTTAGAAAAGGTTCGGGTCAGTACAAATCAGTCACCATCCACACTTAGAAAAGGGTCGGGTCAGTACAAATCAGTCACCATCCACACTTAGAAAAGGGTCGGGTCATTACAAATCAGTCACCATCCACACTTAGAAAAGGTTCGGGTCTGTACAAATCAGTCAGAATCCACACTTTGAAAAGGTTCCGGTCAGGCAAATCAGTCACCATCCACACTGAGAAAAGGTTCGGGTCAGTACAAATCAGTAACCATTCACACTTAGAAAAGGTTCAGGTCAGTACAAATCAGTCACCATCCACACTTAGAAAAGGGTCGGGTCTGTACAAATCAGTAACCATCCACACTTAGAAAAGGGTCGGGTCAGTACAAATCAGTAACCATCCACACTTAGAAAAGGGTCGGTCAGTACAAATCAGTTACCATCCACAATTAGAAAAGGTTCGGTCATTATAAATCAGTAACCATCCACACTTCGAAAAGGGTCGGGTCAGTACAAATCAGTAACCATCCACACTTAGAAAAGGGTCAGGTCAGTATAAATCAGTCACCATCCACACTTAGAAAAGGGTCGGGGCAGTACAAATCAGTAACCATCCACACTTAGAAAAGGTTCAGGTCAGTACAAATCAGTAACCATCCACACTTAGAAAAGGTGCGGGTCAGTCCAAATCAGTCACCATCCACACTTAGAAAAGGTTCAGGTCAGTACAAATCAGTAACCATTCACATTTAGAAAAGGTTCAGGTCAGTACAAATCAGTCACCATCCACACTTAGAAAAGGGTCGGGTCAGTACAAATCAGTCACCATCCACACTTAGAAAAGGGTCGGGTCAGTGCAAATCAGTAACCATCCACTCTTAGAAAAGGTTCAGGTCAGTACAAATCAGTAACCATCCACGCTTAGAAAAGGTTCGGGTCTGTACAAATCAGTAACCATCCACACTAAGAAAATGTTCGGGTCAGTACAAATCAGTAACCATCCACACTTAGAAAAGGGTCGGGTCAGTACAAATCAGTCACCATCCACACTTAGAAAAGGTTCAGGTCAGTACAAATCAGTCACCATCCACACTTAGAAAAGGTTCAGGTCAGTACAAATCAGTCACCATCCACAATTAGAAAAGGGTCGAGTCAGTACAAATCAGTCACCATCCACACTTAGAAAAGGGTCGGGTCAGTACAAATCAGTAACCATCCACACGAAGAAAAGGTTCGGATCAGTACAAATCAGTCACCATCCACACTTTAAAAAGGGTCGGGTCAGTACAAATCAGTCACCATCCACACTTAGAAAAGGGTCGGGTCAGTACAAATCAGTCACCATCCACTCTTAGAAAAGTGTCGGGTCAGTACAAATCAGTAACCATCCACTCTTAGAAAAGGTTCACGTCAGTACAAATCAGTAACCATCCACACTTAGAAAAGGTTCGGGTCAGTACAAATCAGTCACCATCCACACTTAGAAAAGGGTCGGGTCAGTACAAATCAGTAACCATCCACACTTAGAAAAGGGTCGGGTCAGTACAAATCAGTCACCATCCACACTTAGAAAAGGGTCGGGTCAGTACAAATCAGTAACCATCCACTCTTAGAAAAGGTTCAGGTCAGTACAAATCAGTAAAAATCCACACTTAGAAAAGGTTCGGGTCTGTACAAATCAGTAACCATCCTAACTAAGAAAAGGTTCGGGTCAGTACAAATCAGTAACCATCCACACTTAGAAAAGGTTCAGGTCAGTACAAATCAGTCACCATCCACACTTAGAAAAGGTTCGGGTCAGTACAAATCAGTCACCATCCACACTTAGAAAAGGGTCGGGTCAGTACAAATCAGTAACCATCCACACTTAGAAAAGGGTCGGGTCAGTACAAATCAGTAACCATCCACACGAAGAAAAGGTTCGGGTCAGTACAAATCAGTCACCATCCACACTTAGAAAAGGTTCCGGTCATTACAAATCAGTCACCATCCACACTTAGAAAAGGGTCGGGTCAGTACAAATCAGTAACCATCCACACTTAGAAAAGGGTCAGGTCAGTACAAATCAGTCACCATCCACACTTAGAAAAGGTTTGGGTCAGTACAAATCAGTAACCATCCACACTTAGAAAAGGGTCGGGTCAGTACAAATCAGTCACCATCCACACTTAGAAAAGGGTCAGGTCAGTACAAATCAGTCACCATCCACACTTAGAAAAGGTTAAGGTCAGTACAAATTAGTCACCATCCACACTTAGTAAAGAGTCGGGGCAGTACAAATCAGTCACCATCCACACTTAGAAAAGGGTCGGGTCAGTACAAATCAGTAACCATTCACACTAAGAAAAGGTTCGGATCAGTACGAATCAGTCACCATCCACACTTAGAAAAGGGTCAGGTCAGTACAAATCAGTCACCATCCACACTTAGAAAAGGGTCGGGTCAGTACAAATCAGTCACCATCCACTCTTAGAAAAGTGTCGGGTCAGTACAAATCAGTAACCATCCACTCTTAGAAAAGGTTCAGGTCAGTACAAATCAGTAACCATCCACACTTAGAAAAGGTTCGGGTCAGTACAAATCAGTCACCATCCACACTTAGAAAAGGGTCGGGTCAGTACAAATCAGTAACCATCCACACTTAGAAAAAGTTCGGGTCAGTACAAATCAGTCACCATCCACACTTAGAAAAGGGTCGGGTCAGTACAAATCAGTAACCATCCACTCTTAGAAAGGGTTCAGGTCAGTACAAATCAGTAACCATCCACACTTAGAAAAGGTTCGGGTCTGTACAAATCAGTAACCATCCACACTAAGAAAATGTTCGGGTCAGTACAAATCAGTAACCATCCACACTTAGAAAAGTGTCGTGTCAGTACAAATCAGTCACCATCCACACTTAGAAAAGGATCGGGTCAGTACAAATCAGTCACCATCCACACTTAGAAAAGGTTCGGGTCAGTACAAATCAGTCACCATCCACACTTAGAAAAGGTTCAGGTCAGTACAAATCAGTAACCATCCACACTTAGAAAAGGGTCGTCAGTACAAATCAGTCACCATCCACACTTAGAAAAGGGTCGGGTCAGTACAAATCAGTAACCATCCACTCTTAGAAAAGGTTCAGGTCAGTACAAATCAGTAACCATCCACACTTAGAAAAGGTTCGGGTCAGTACAAATCAGTCACCATCCACACTTAGAAAAGGGTCGGGTCAGTACAAATCAGTAACCATCCACACTTAGAAAAGGGTCGGGTCAGTACAAATCAGTCACCATCCACACTTAGAAAAGGTTCGGGTCAGTACAAATCAGTCACCATCCACACTTAGAAAAGGTTCCGGTCAGTACAAATCAGTCACCATCCACACTTAGAAAAGGGTCGGGTCAGTACAAATCAGTAACCATCCACACTTAGAAAAGGGTCAGGTCAGTACAAATCAGTCACCATCCACACTTAGAAAAGGTTTGGGTCAGTACAAATCAGTAACCATCCACACTTAGAAAAGGGTCGGGTCAGTACAAATCAGTCACCATCCACACTTAGAAAAGGGTCAGGTCAGTACAAATCAGTCACCATCCACACTTACAAAAGGTTAAGGTTAGTACAAATTAGTCACCATCCACACTTAGTAAAGAGTCGGGGCAGTACAAATCAGTCACCATCCACACTTAGAAAAGGGTCGGGTCAGTACAAATCAGTAACCATTCACACTTAGAAAAGGGTCGGGTCAGTACAAATCAGTAACCATCCACACTTAGAAAAGGTTCGGGTCAGTACAAATCAGTAACCATCCACACTTAGAAAAGAGTCGGGTCAGTACAAATCAGTCACCATCCACACTTAGAAAAAGGTCAGGTCAGTACAAATCAGTAACCATCCACACTTAGAAAAGGTTCAGGTCAGTACAAATCAGTAACCATCCACACTTAGAAAAGGTTCGGGTCAGTACAAATCAGTAACCATCCACACTTAGAAAAGGTTCGGGTCAGTACAAATCAGTAACCATCCACACTTAGAAAAGGGTCGGGTCAGTACAAATCAGACACCATCCACACTTAGAAAAGGTTCGGGTCAGTACAAATCAGTAACCATCCACACTTAGAAAAGGGTCGGGTCAGTACAAATCAGTCATCATCCACACTTAGAAAAGGGTCGGGTCAGTACAAATCAGTAACCATCCACACTTAGAAAAGGGTCGGGTCAGTACAAATCAGTCACCATCCACACTTAGAAAAGGGTCGGGTCATTACAAATCAGTCACCATCCACACTTAGAAAAGGTTCGGGTCTGTACAAATCAGTCACCATCCACACTTAGAAAAGGTTCCGGTCAGGACAAATCAGTCACCATCCACACTGAGAAAAGCTTCGGGTCAGTACAAATCAGTAACCATTCACACTTAGAAAAGGTTCAGGTCAGTACAAATCAGTCACCATCCACACTTAGAAAAGGGTCGGGTCTGTACAAATCAGTAACCATCCACACTTAGAAAAGGGTCGGGTCAGTACAAATCAGTAACCATCCACACTTAGAAAAGGGTCGGTCAGTACAAATCAGTTACCATCCACACTTAGAAAAGGTTCGGTCATTATAAATCAGTAACCATCCACACTTCGAAAAGGGTCGGGTCAGTACAAATCAGTAACCATCCACACTTTGAAAAGGGTAGGGTCAGTACAAATCAGTCACCATCCACACTTAGAAAAGGGTCGGGTCTGGACAAATCAGTAACCATCCACACTTAGAAAAGGGTCGGGTCAGGACAAATCAGTCACCATCCACACTTAGAAAAGGGTCGGGTCAGTACAAATCAGTAACCATCCACACTTCGAAAAGGGTCGGGTCAGTACAAATCCGTCACCATCCACACTTAGAAAAGGTTCGGGTCAGTACAAATCAGTCACCATCCACATTTAGAAAAGGGTCGGGTCAGTACAAATCGCTAACCATCCACACTTAGAAAAGGGTCGGGTCAGTACAAATCAGTCACCATCCACACTGAGAAAAGGTTCGGGTCAGTACAAATCATTCACCATCCACACTTAGAAAAGGGTCGGGTCAGTACAAATCAGTAACCATCCACACTTAGAAAAGGGTCGGGTCAGTACAAATCAGTAACCATCCACACTTATAAAAGGGTCGGGTCAGTACAAATCAGTCACCATCAACACTTAGAAAAGGTTCGGGTCAGTACAAATCAGTAACCATCCACTCTTAGAAAAGGGTCGGGTCATTACAAATCAGGAACCATCCACACTTAGAAAAGGTTCGGGTCAGTACAAATCAGTCACCATCCACACTTAGAAAAGGTTCCGGTCAGTACAAATCAGTCACCATCCACACTGAGAAAAGGTTCGGGTCAGTACAAATCAGTAACCATCCACACTTAGAAAAGGTTCGGGTCATTACAAATCAGTCACCATCCACACTTAGAAAAGGGTCGGGTCAGTACAAATCAGTCACCATCCACTCTTAGAAAAGTGTCGGGTCAGTACAAATCAGTAACCATCCACTCTTAGAAAAGGTTCACGTCAGTACAAATCAGTAACCATCCACACTTAGAAAAGGTTCGGGTCAGTACAAATCAGTAACCATCCACACTTAGAAAAGGGTCGGGTCAGTACAAATCAGTCACCATCCACACTTAGAAAAGGGTCGGGTCAGTACAAATCAGTAACCATCCACTCTTAGAAAAGGTTCAGGTCAGTACAAATCAGTAAAAATCCACACTTAGAAAAGGTTCGGGTCTGTACAAATCAGTAACCATCCTAACTAAGAAAAGGTTCGGGTCAGTACAAATCAGTAACCATCCACACTTAGAAAAGGTTCAGGTAAGTACAAATCAGTCACCATCCACACTTAGAAAAGGTTCGGGTCAGTACAAATCAGTCACCATCCACACTTAGAAAAGGGTCGGGTCAGTACAAATCAGTAACCATCCACACTTAGAAAAGGGTCGGGTCAGTACAAATCAGTAACCATCCACACGAAGAAAAGGTTCGGGTCAGTACAAATCAGTCACCATCCACACTTAGAAAAGGTTCCGGTCAGTACAAATCAGTCACCATCCACACTTAGAAAAGGGTCGGGTCAGTACAAATCAGTAACCATCCACACTTAGAAAAGGGTCAGGTCAGTACAAATCAGTCACCATCCACACTTAGAAAAGGTTTGGGTCAGTACAAATCAGTAACCATCCACACTTAGAAAAGGGTCGGGTCAGTACAAATCAGTCACCATCCACACTTAGAAAAGGGTCAGGTCAGTACAAATCAGTCACCATCCACACTTAGAAAAGGTTAAGGTCAGTACAAATTAGTCACCATCCACACTTAGTAAAGAGTCGGGGCAGTACAAATCAGTCACCATCCACACTTAGAAAAGGGTCGGGTCAGTACAAATCAGTAACCATTCACACTAAGAAAAGGTTCGGATCAGTACGAATCAGTCACCATCCACACTTAGAAAAGGGTCAGGTCAGTACAAATCAGTCACCATCCACACTTAGAAAAGGGTCGGGTCAGTACAAATCAGTCACCATCCACTCTTAGAAAAGTGTCGGGTCAGTACAAATCAGTAACCATCCACTCTTAGAAAAGGTTCAGGTCAGTACAAATCAGTAACCATCCACACTTAGAAAAGGTTCGGGTCAGTACAAATCAGTCACCATCCACACTTAGAAAAGGGTCGGGTCAGTACAAATCAGTAACCATCCACACTTAGAAAAAGGTCGGGTCAGTACAAATCAGTCACCATCCACACTTAGAAAAGGGTCGGGTCAGTACAAATCAGTAACCATCCACTCTTAGAAAGGGTTCAGGTCAGTACAAATCAGTAACCATCCACACTTAGAAAAGGTTCGGGTCTGTACAAATCAGTAACCATCCACACTAAGAAAAGGTTCGGGTCAGTACAAATCAGTAACCATCCACACTTAGAAAAGGGTCGTGTCAGTACAAATCAGTCACCATCCACACTTAGAAAAGGATCGGGTCAGTACAAATCAGTCACCATCCACACTTAGAAAAGGTTCGGGTCAGTACAAATCAGTCACCATCCACACTTAGAAAAGGTTCAGGTCAGTACAAATCAGTAACCATCCACACTTAGAAAAGGGTCGTCAGTACAAATCAGTCACCATCCACACTTAGAAAAGGGTCGGGTCAGTACAAATCAGTAACCATCCACTCTTAGAAAAGGTTCAGGTCAGTACAAATCAGTAACCATCCACACTTAGAAAAGGTTCGGGTCAGTACAAATCAGTCACCATCCACACTTAGAAAAGGGTCGGGTCAGTACAAATCAGTAACCATCCACACTTAGAAAAGGGTCGGGTCAGTCCAAATCAGTCACCATCCACACTTAGAAAAGGTTCGGGTCAGTACAAATCAGTCACCATCCACACTTAGAAAAGGTTCCGGTCAGTACAAATCAGTCACCATCCACACTTAGAAAAGGGTCGGGTCAGTACAAATCAGTAACCATCCACACTTAGAAAAGGGTCAGGTCAGTACAAATCAGTCACCATCCACACTTAGAAAAGGTTTGGGTCAGTACAAATCAGTAACCATCCACACTTAGAAAAGGGTCGGGTCAGTACAAATCAGTCACCATCCACACTTAGAAAAGGGTCAGGTCAGTACAAATCAGTCACCATCCACACTTACAAAAGGTTAAGGTTAGTACAAATTAGTCACCATCCACACTTAGTAAAGAGTCGGGGCAGTACAAATCAGTCACCATCCACACTTAGAAAAGGGTCGGGTCAGTACAAATCAGTAACCATTCACACTTAGAAAAGGGTCGGGTCAGTACAAATCAGTAACCATCCACACTTAGAAAAGGTTCGGGTCAGTACAAATCAGTAACCATCCACACTTAGAAAAGAGTCGGGTCAGTACAAATCAGTCACCATCCACACTTAGAAAAAGGTCAGGTCAGTACAAATCAGTAACCATCCACACTTAGAAAAGGTTCAGGTCAGTACAAATCAGTAACCATCCACACTTAGAAAAGGTTCGGGTCAGTACAAATCAGTAACCATCCACACTTAGAAAAGGGTCGGGTCAGTACAAATCAGACACCATCCACACTTAGAAAAGGTTCGGGTCAGTACAAATCAGTAACCATCCACACTTAGAAAAGGGTCGGGTCAGTACAAATCAGTCATCATCCACACTTAGAAAAGGGTCGGGTCAGTACAAATCAGTAACCATCCACACTTAGAAAAGGGTCGGGTCAGTACAAATCAGTAACCATCGACACTGAGAAAAGGGTCGGGTCAGTACAAATCAGTCACCATCCACACTTAGAAAAGTGTCGGGTCAGGACAAATCAGTCACCATCCATACTTAGAAAAGGGTCGGGTCAGTACAAATCAGTCACCATCCGCACTTAGAAAAGGGTCGGGTCATTACAAATCGGTAACCATCCACACTTAGAAAAGGGTCGGGTCTGGACAAGTCAGTAACCATCCACACTTAGAAAAGGGTCGGGTCAGGACAAATCAGTCACCATCCACACTTAGAAAAGGGTCGGGTCAGTACAAATCAGTAACCATCCACACTTCGAAAAGGGTCGGGTCAGTACAAATCCGTCACCATCCACACTTAGAAAAGGTTCGGGTCAGTACAAATCAGTCACCATCCACATTTAGAAAAGGGTCGGGTCAGTACAAATCGGTAACCATCCACACTTAGAAAAGGGTCGGGTCAGTACAAATCAGTTACCATCCACACTTTGAAAAGGGTCGGGTCAGTACAAATCAGTCACCATCCACACTGAGAAAAGGTTCGGGTCAGTACAAATCATTCACCATCCACACTTAGAAAAGGGTCGGGTCAGTACAAATCAGTAACCATCCACACTTAGAAAAGGGTCGGGTCAGTACAAATCAGTAACCATCCACACTTAGAAAAGGGTCGGGTCAGTACAAATCATTCACCATCCACACTTAGAAAAGGTTCGGGTCAGTACAAATCAGTAACCATCCACTCTTAGAAAAGGGTCGGGTTATTACAAATCAGTAACCATCCACACTGAGAAAAGGTTCGGGTCAGTACAAATCAGTCACCATCCACACTTAGAAAAGGTTCCGGTCAGTACAAATCAGTCACCATCCACACTGAGAAAAGGTTCGGGTCAGTACAAATCAGTAACCATCCACACTTAGAAAAGGTTCAGGTCAGTACAAATCAGTCACCATCCACACTTAGAAAAGGGTCGGGTCAGTACAAATCAGTAACCATCCACACTTAGAAAAGGGTCGGTCAGTACAAATCAGTTACCATCCACACTTAGAAAAGGTTCGGTCATTATAAATCAGTAACCATCCACACTTCGAAAAGGGTCGGGTCAGTACAAATCAGTAACCATCCACACTTAGAAAAGGGTAGGGTCAGTACAAATCAGTCACCATCCACACTTAGAAAAGGGTCGGGTCTGGACAAATCAGTAACCATCCACACTTAGAAAAGGGTCGGGTCAGGACAAATCAGTCACCATCCACACTTAGAAAAGGGTCGGGTCAGTACAAATCAGTAACCATCCACACTTAGAAAAGGGTCGGGTCAGTACAAATCCGTCACCATCCACACTTAGAAAAGGGTCAGGTCAGTACAAATCAGTAACCATCCACACTTAGAAAAGGTTCAGGTCATTACAAATCAGTAACCATCCACACTTAGAAAAGGTTCGGTTCAGTACAAATCAGTAACCATCCACACTTAGAAAAGGGTCGGGTCAGTACAAATCAGACACCATCCACACTTAGAAAAGGGTCGGGTCAGTACAAATCAGTCATCATCCACACTTAGAAAAGGTTCGGGTCAGTACAAATCAGTAACCATCCACACTTAGAAAAGGGTCGGGTCAGTACAAATCAGTAACCATCCACACTTAGAAAAGGGTCGGGTCAGTACAAATCAGTAACCATCGACACTGAGAAAAGGGTCGGGTCAGTACAAATCAGTAACCATTCACACTTAGAAAAGGTTCAGGTCAGTACAAATCAGTCACCATCCACACTTAGAAAAGGGTCGGGTCAGGACAAATCAATCACCATCCACACTTAGAAAAGGGTCGGGTCAGTACAAATCAGTCACCATCCACACTTAGAAAAGGGTCGGGTCATTACAAATCAGTCACCATCCACACTTAGAAAAGGTTCGGGTCAGTACAAATCAGTCACCATCCACACTTAGAAAAGGGTCGGGTCAGTACAAATCAGTCACCATCCACACTGAGAAAAGGTTCGGGTCAGTACAAATCAGTAACCATTCACACTTAGAAAAGGTTCAGGTCAGTACAAATCAGTCACCATCCACACTTAGAAAAGGTTCGGTCATTATAAATCAGTAACCATCCACACTTCGAAAAGGGTCGGGTCTGTACAAATCAGTAACCATCCACACTTAGAAAAGGGTCGGGTCAGTACAAATCAGTAACCATCCACACTTAGAAAAGGGTCGGGTCTGTACAAATCAGTAACCATCCACAATTAGAAAAGGGTCGGTCAGTACAAATCAGTTACCATCCACACTTAGAAAAGGTTCGGTCATTATAAATCAGTAACCATCCACACTTCGAAAAGGGTCGGGTCAGTACAAATCAGTAACCATCCACACTTTGAAAAGGGTAGGGTCAGTACAAATCAGTCACCATCCACACTTAGAAAAGGGTCGTGTCTGGACAAATCAGTAACCATCCACACTTAGAAAAGGGTCGGGTCAGGACAAATCAGTCACCATCCACACTTAGAAAAGGGTCGGGTCAGTACAAATCAGTAACCATCCACACTTCGAAAAGGGTCGGGTCAGTACAAATCCGTCACCATCCACACTAAGAAAAGGTTCGGGTCAGTACAAATCAGTCACCATCCACACTTAGAAAAGGGTCGGGTCAGTACAAATCGGTAACCATCCACACTTAGAAAAGGGTCGGGTCAGTACAAATCAGTTACCATCCACACTTAGAAAAGGGTCGGGTCAGTACAAATCAGTCACCATCCACACTGAGAAAAGGTTCGGGTCAGTACAAATCATTCACCATCCACACTTAGAAAAGGGTCGGGTCAGTACAAATCAGTAACCATCCACACTTAGAAAAGGGTCGGGTCAGTACAAATCAGTAACCATCCACACTTAGAAAAGGGTCGGGTCAGTACAAATCAGTCACCATCCACACTTAGAAAAGGTTCGGGTCAGTACAAATCAGTAACCATCCACTCTTAGAAAAGGGTCGGGTCATTACAAATCAGTAACCATCCACACTTAGAAAAGGGTCGGGTCAGTACAAATCAGTAACCATCCACACTTAGAAAAGGTTCGGGTCAGTACAAATCAGTCACCATCCACACTTAGAAAAGGTTCCGGTCAGTACAAATCAGTCACCATCCACACTGAGAAAAGGTTCGGGTCAGTTCAAATCAGTAACCATCCACACTTAGAAAAGGTTCAGGTCAGTACAAATCAGTCACCATCCACACTTAGAAAAGGGTCGGGTCAGTACAAATCAGTAACCATCCACACTTAGAAAAGGGTCGGTCAGTACAAATCAGTAACCATCCACACTTCGAAAAGGGTCGGGTCAGTTCAAATCAGTAACCATCCACACTTTGAAAAGGGTCGGGTCAGTACAAATCCGTCACCATCCACACTTAGAAAAGGGTCGGGTCAGTACAAATCAGTCACCATCCACACTTAGAAAAGGTTCAGGTCAATACAAATCAGTAACCACCCACACTTAGAAAAGGTTCGGTTCAGTACAAATCAGTAACCATCCACACTTAGAAAAGGGTCGGGTGAGTACAAATCAGACACCATCCACACTTAGAAAAGGTTCGGGTCAGTACAAATCAGTAACCATCCACTCTTAGAAAAGGGTCGGGTCAGTACAAATCAGTAACCATCCACACTTAGAAAAGGGTCGGGCCAGTACAAATCAGTAACCATCGACACTGAGAAAAGGGTCGGGTCAGTACAAATCAGTAACCATTCACACTTAAAAAAGGTTCAGGTCAGTACAAATCAGTCACCATCCACACTTAGAAAAGGGTCGGGTCAGGACAAATCAGTCACCATCCACACTTAGAAAAGGGTCGGGTCAGTACAAATCAGTCACCATCCACACTTAGAAAAGGGTCGGGTCTGGACAAATCAGTAACCATCCACACTTAGAAAAGGGTCGGGTCAGTACAAATCAGACACCATCCACACTTAGAAAAGGTTCGGGTCAGTACAAATCAGTAACCATCCACACTAAGAAAAGGGTCGGGTCAGTACAAATCAGTCATCATCCACACTTAGAAAAGGGTCGGGTCAGTACAAATCAGTAACCATCCACACTTAGAAAAGGGTCGGGTCAGTACAAATCAGTAACCATCGACACTGAGAAAAGGGTCGGGTCAGTACAAATCAGTAACCATTCACACTTAGAAAAGGTTCAGGTCAGTACAAATCAGTCACCATCCACACTTAGAAAAGGGTCGGGTCAGGACAAATCAATCACCATCCACACTTAGAAAAGGGTCGGGTCAGTACAAATCAGTCACCATCCACACTTAGAAAAGGGTCGGGTCATTACAAATCAGTCACCATCAACACTTAGAAAAGGGTCGGGTCAGTACAAATCAGTCACCATCCACACTTAGAAAAGGGTCGGGTCATTACAAATCAGTCACCATACACACTTAGAAAAGGTCCGGTTCTGTACAAATCAGTCAGAATCCACACTTTGAAAAGGTTCCGGTCAGGCAAATCAGTCACCATCCACACTGAGAAAAGGTTCGGGTCAGTACAAATCAGTAACCATTCACACTTAGAAAAGGTTCAGGTCAGTACAAATCAGTCACCATCCACACTTAGAAAAGGGTCGGGTCTGTACAAATCAGTAACCATCCACACTTAGAAAAGGGTCGGGTCAGTACAAATCAGTAACCATCCACACTTAGAAAAGGGTCGGTCAGTACAAATCAGTTACCATCCACACTTAGAAAAGATTCGGGTCAGTACAAATCAGTAACCATCCACACTTCGAAAAGGGTCGGGTCAGTACAAATCAGTAACCATCCACACTTTGAAAAGGGTAGGGTCAGTACAAATCAGTCACCATCCACACTTAGAAAAGGGTCGGGTCTGGACAAATCAGTAACCATCCACACTTAGAAAAGGGTCGGGTCAGGACAAATCAGTCACCATCCACACTTAGAAAAGGGTCGGGTCAGTACAAATCAGTAACCATCCACACTTCGAAAAGGGTCGGGTCAGTACAAATCCGTCACCATCCACACTTAGAAAAGGTTCGGGTCAGTACAAATCAGTCACCATCCACACTTAGAAAAGGGTCGGGTCAGTACAAATCGGTAACCATCCACACTTAGAAAAGGGTCGGGTCAGTACAAATCAGTCACCATCCACACTGAGAAAAGTTTCGGGTCAGTACAAATCATTCACCATCCACACTTAGAAAAGGGTCGGGTCAGTACAAATCAGTAACCATCCACACTTAGAAAAGGTTCGGGTCAGTACAAATCAGTAACCATCCACACTTAGAAAAGGGTCGGGTCAGTACAAATCAGTCACCATCCACACTTAGAAAAGGTTCGGGTCAGTACAAATCAGTAACCATCCACTCTTAGAAAAGGGTCGGGTCATTACAAATCAGTAACCATCCACACTTAGAAAAGGTTCGGGTCAGTACAAATCAGTCACCATCCACACTTAGAAAAGGGTCGGGTCAGTACAAATCAGTCACCATCCACACTTAGAAAAGGTTCAGGTCAGTACAAATCAGTAACCATCCACACTAAGAAAAGGGTCGGGTCAGTACAAATCAGTAACCATCCACACTTAGAAAAGGGTGGGGTCAGTACAAATCAGTAACCATCGACACTGAGAAAAGGGTCGGGTCAGTACAAATCAGTAACCATTCACACTTAGAAAAGGTTCAGGTCAGTACAAATCAGTCACCATCCACACTTAGAAAAGGGTCGGGTCAGGACAAATCAGTCACCATCCACACTTAGAAAAGGGTCGGGTCAGTACAAATCAGTCACCATCCACACTTAGAAAAGGTTCGGGTCAGTACAACTCAGTAACCATCCACACTTGGAAAAGGGTCGGGTCAGTACAAATCAGTAACCATCCACACTTAGAAAAGGGTCGGGTCAGTACAAATCAGTAACCATCCACACTTAGAAAAGGGTCGGGTCAGTACAAATCAGTAACCATCCACACTTAGAAAAGGGTCGGGTCAGTACAAATCATTCACCATCCACACTTAGAAAAGGTTCGGGTCAGTACAAATCAGTAACCATCCACTCTTAGAAAAGGGTCGGGTTATTACAAATCAGTAACCATCCACACTGAGAAAAGGTTCGGGTCAGTACAAATCAGTCACCATCCACACTTAGAAAAGGTTCCGGTCAGTACAAATCAGTCACCATCCACACTGAGAAAAGGTTCGGGTCAGTACAAATCAGTAACCATCCACACTTAGAAAAGGGTCGGGTCAGTACAAATCAGTAACCATCCACACTGAGAAAAGGGTCGGGTCAGTACAAATCAGTAACCATTCACACTTAGAAAAGGTTCAGGTCAGTACAAATCAGTCACCATCCACACTTAGAAAAGGGTCGGGTCAGGACAAATCAATCACCATCCACACTTAGAAAAGGGTCGGGTCAGTACAAATCAGTCACCATCCACACTTAGAAATGGGTCGGGTCATTACAAATCAGTCACCATCCACACTTAGAAAAGGTTCGGGTCAGTACAAATCAGTCACCATCCACACTTAGAAAAGGGTCGGGTCAGTACAAATCAGTCACCATCCACACTTAGAAGAGGGTCGGGTCATTACAAATCAGTCACCATCCACACTTAGAAAAGGTTCGGGTCTGTACAAATCAGTCAGAATCCACACTTTGAAAAGGTTCCGGTCAGGCAAATCAGTCACCATCCACACTGAGAAAAGGTTCGGGTCAGTACAAATCAGTAACCATTCACACTTAGAAAAGGTTCAGGTCAGTACAAATCAGTCACCATCCACACTTAGAAAAGGGTCGGGTCTGTACAAATCAGTAACCATCCACACTTAGAAAAGGGTCGGGTCAGTACAAATCAGTCACCATCCACACTTAGAAAAGGGTCGGTCAGTACAAATCAGTTACCATCCACACTTAGAAAAGGTTCGGTCATTATAAATCAGTAACCATCCACACTTCGAAAAGGGTCGGGTCAGTACAAATCAGTAACCATCCACACTTTGAAAAGGGTAGGGTCAGTACAAATCAGTCACCATCCACACTTAGAAAAGGGTCGGGTCTGGACAAATCAGTAACCATCCACACTTAGAAAAGGGTCGGGTCAGGACAAATCAGTCACCATCCACACTTAGAAAAGGGTCGGGTCAGTACAAATCAGTAACCATCCACACTTCGAAAAGGGTCGGGTCAGTACAAATCCGTCACCATCCACACTTAGAAAAGGTTCGGGTCAGTACAAATCAGTCACCATCCACACTTAGGAAAGGGTCGGGTCAGTACAAATCGGTAACCATCCACACTTAGAAAAGGGTCGGGTCAGTACAAATCAGTTACCATCCACACTTAGAAAAGGGTCGGGTCAGTACAAATCAGTCACCATCCACACTGAGAAAAGTTTCGGGTCAGTACAAATCATTCACCATCCACACTTAGAAAAGGGTCGGGTCAGTACAAATCAGTCACCATCCACACTTAGAAAAGGGTCGGGTCAGTACAAATCAGTAACCATCCACACTTAGAAAAGGGTCGGGTCAGTACAAATCAGTCACCATCCACACTTAGAAAAGGTTCGGGTCAGTACAAATCAGTAACCATCCACTCTTAGAAAAGGGTCGGGTCATTACAAATCAGTAACAATCCACACTTAGAAAAGGTTCGGGTCAGTACAAATCAGTCACCATCCACACTTAGAAAAGGGTCGGGTCAGTACAAATCAGTCACCGTCCACACTAAGAAAAGGGTCGGGTCAGTACAAATCAGTAACCATTCACACTTAGAAAAGAGTCGGGTCAGTACAAATCAGTCACCATCCACACTTAGAAAAGGGTCAGGTCAGTACAAATCAGTAACCATCCACACTTAGAAAAGGTTCAGGTCAGTACAAATCAGTAACCATCCACACTTAGAAAAGGTTCGGGTCAGTACAAATCAGTAACCATCCACACTTAGAAAAGGGTCGGGTCAGTACAAATCAGACACCATCCACACTTAGAAAAGGTTCGGGTCAGTACAAATCAGTAACCATCCACACTTAGAAAAGGGTCGGGTCAGTACAAATCAGTCATCATCCACACTTTGAAAAGGGTCGGGTCAGCACAAATCAGTAACCATCCACACTGAGAAAAGGGTCGGGTCAGTACAAATCAGTAACCATCGACACTGAGAAAAGGGTCGGGTCAGTACAAATCAGTAACCATTCACACTTAGAAAAGGTTCAGGTCAGTACAAATCAGTCACCATCCACACTTAGAAAAGGGTCGGGTCAGGACAAATCAGTCACCATCCACACTTAGAAAAGGGTCGGGTCAGTACAAATCAGTCACCATCCACACTTAGAAAAGGGTCGGGTCATTACAAATCAGTCACCATCCACACTTAGAAAAGGTTCGGGTCAGTACAAATCAGTCACCATCCACACTTAGAAAAGGGTCGGGTCAGTACAAATCAGTCACCATCCACACTTAGAAAAGGGTCGGGTCATTACAAATCAGTCACCATCCACACTTAGAAAAGGTTCGGGTCTGTACAAATCAGTCACCATCCACACTTAGAAAAGGTTCCGGTCAGGACAAATAAGTCACCATCCACACTGAGAAAAGCTTCGGGTCAGTACAAATCAGTAACCATTCACACTTAGAAAAGGTTCAGGTCAGTACAAATCAGTCACCATCCACACTTAGAAAAGGGTCGGGTCTGTACAAATCAGTAACCATCCACACTTAGAAAAGGGTCGGGTCAGTACAAATCAGTAACCATCCACACTTAGAAAAGGGTCGGTCAGTACAAATCAGTTACCATCCACACTTAGAAAAGGTTCTGTCATTATAAATCAGTAACCATCCACACTTCGAAAAGGGTCGGGTCTGGACAAGTCAGTAACCATCCACACTTAGAAAAGGGTCGGGTCAGGACAAATCAGTCACCATCCACACTTAGAAAAGGGTCGGGTCAGTACAAATCAGTAACCATCCACACTTCGAAAAGGGTCGGGTCAGTACAAATCCGTCACCATCCACACTTAGAAAAGGTTCGGGTCAGTACAAATCAGTCACCATCCACATTTAGAAAAGGGTCGGGTCAGTACAAATCGGTAACCATCCACACTTAGAAAAGGGTCGGGTCAGTACAAATCAGTTACCATCCACACTTTGAAAAGGGTCGGGTCAGTACAAATCAGTCACCATCCACACTGAGAAAAGGTTCGGGTCAGTACAAATCATTCACCATCCACACTTAGAAAAGGGTCGGGTCAGTACAAATCAGTAACCATCCACACTTAGAAAAGGGTCGGGTCAGTACAAATCAGTAACCATCCACACTTAGAAAAGGGTCGGGTCAGTACAAATCATTCACCATCCACACTTAGAAAAGTTTCGGGTCAGTACAAATCAGTAACCATCCACTCTTAGAAAAGGGTCGGGTTATTACAAATCAGTAACCATCCACACTGAGAAAAGGTTCGGGTCAGTACAAATCAGTCACCATCCACACTTAGAAAAGGTTCCGGTCAGTACAAATCAGTCACCATCCACACTGAGAAAAGGTTCGGGTCAGTACAAATCAGTAACCATCCACACTTAGAAAAGGTTCAGGTCAGTACAAATCAGTCACCATCCACACTTAGAAAAGGGTCGGGTCAGTACAAATCAGTAACCATCCACACTTAGAAAAGGGTCGGTCAGTACAAATCAGTTACCATCCACACTTAGAAAAGGTTCGGTCATTATAAATCAGTAACCATCCACACTTCGAAAAGGGTTGGGTCAGTACAAATCAGTAACCATCCACACTTAGAAAAGGGTAGGGTCAGTACAAATCAGTCACCATCCACACTTAGAAAAGGGTCGGGTCTGGACAAATCAGTAACCATCCACACTTAGAAAAGGGTCGGGTCAGGACAAATCAGTCACCATCCACACTTAGAAAAGGGTCGGGTCAGTACAAATCAGTAACCATCCACACTTAGAAAAGGGTCGGGTCAGTACAAATCCGTCACCATCCACACTTAGAAAAGGGTCAGGTCAGTACAAATCAGTAACCATCCACACTTAGAAAAGGTTCAGGTCATTACAAATCAGTAACCATCCACACTTAGAAAAGGTTCGGTTCAGTACAAATCAGTAACCATCCACACTTAGAAAAGGGTCGGGTCAGTACAAATCAGACACCATCCACACTTAGAAAAGGGTCGGGTCAGTACAAATCAGTCATCATCCACACTTAGAAAAGGTTCGGGTCAGTACAAATCAGTAACCATCCACACTTAGAAAAGGGTCGGGTCAGTACAAATCAGTAACCATCCACACTTAGAAAAGGGTCGGGTCAGTACAAATCAGTAACCATCGACACTGAGAAAAGGGTCGGGTCAGTACAAATCAGTAACCATTCACTCTTAGAAAAGGTTCAGGTCAGTACAAATCAGTCACCATCCACACTTAGAAAAGGGTCGGGTCAGGACAAATCAATCACCATCCACACTTAGAAAAGGGTCGGGTCAGTACAAATCAGTCACCATCCACACTTAGAAAAGGGTCGGGTCATTACAAATCAGTCACCATCCACACTTAGAAAAGGTTCGGGTCAGTACAAATCAGTCACCATCCACACTTAGAAAAGGGTCGGGTCAGTACAAATCAGTCACCATCCACACTGAGAAAAGGTTCGGGTCAGTACAAATCAGTAACCATTCACACTTAGAAAAGGTTCAGGTCAGTACAAATCAGTCACCATCCACACTTAGAAAAGGTTCGGTCATTATAAATCAGTAACCATCCACACTTCGAAAAGGGTCGGGTCTGTACAAATCAGTAACCATCCACACTTAGAAAAGGGTCGGGTCAGTACAAATCAGTAACCATCCACACTTAGAAAAGGGTCGGGTCTGTACAAATCAGTAACCATCCACAATTAGAAAAGGGTCGGTCAGTACAAATCAGTTACCATCCACACTTAGAAAAGGTTCGGTCATTATAAATCAGTAACCATCCACACTTCGAAAAGGGTCGGGTCAGTACAAATCAGTAACCATCCACACTTTGAAAAGGGTAGGGTCAGTACAAATCAGTCACCATCCACACTTAGAAAAGGGTCGTGTCTGGACAAATCAGTAACCATCCACACTTAGAAAAGGGTCGGGTCAGGACAAATCAGTCACCATCCACACTTAGAAAAGGGTCGGGTCAGTACAAATCAGTAACCATCCACACTTCGAAAAGGGTCGGGTCAGTACAAATCCGTCACCATCCACACTAAGAAAAGGTTCGGGTCAGTACAAACCAGTCACCATCCACACTTAGAAAAGGGTCGGGTCAGTACAAATCGGTAACCATCCACACTTAGAAAAGGGTCGGGTCAGTACAAATCAGTTACCATCCACACTTAGAAAAGGGTCGGGTCAGTACAAATCAGTCACCATCCACACTGAGAAAAGGTTCGGGTCAGTACAAATCATTCACCATCCACACTTAGAAAAGGGTCGGGTCAGTACAAATCAGTAACCATCCACACTTAGAAAAGGGTCGGGTCAGTACAAATCAGTAACCATCCACACTTAGAAAAGGGTCGGGTCAGTACAAATCAGTCACCATCCACACTTAGAAAAGGTTCGGGTCAGTACAAATCAGTAACCATCCACTCTTAGAAAAGGGTCGGGTCATTACAAATCAGTAACCATCCACACTTAGAAAAGGGTCGGGTCAGTACAAATCAGTAACCATCCACACTTAGAAAAGGTTCGGGTCAGTACAAATCAGTCACCATCCACACTTAGAAAAGGTTCCGGTCAGTACAAATCAGTCACCATCCACACTGAGAAAAGGTTCGGGTCAGTTCAAATCAGTAACCATCCACACTTAGAAAAGGTTCAGGTCAGTACAAATCAGTCACCATCCACACTTAGAAAAGGGTCGGGTCAGTACAAATCAGTAACCATCCACACTTAGAAAAGGGTCGGTCAGTACAAATCAGTAACCATCCACACTTCGAAAAGGGTCGGGTCAGTTCAAATCAGTAACCATCCACACTTTGAAAAGGGTCGGGTCAGTACAAATCCGTCACCATCCACACTTAGAAAAGGGTCGGGTCAGTACAAATCAGTCACCATCCACACTTAGAAAAGGTTCAGGTCAATACAAATCAGTAACCACCCACACTTAGAAAAGGTTCGGTTCAGTACAAATCAGTAACCATCCACACTTAGAAAAGGGTCGGGTCAGTACAAATCAGACACCATCCACACTTAGAAAAGGTTCGGGTCAGTACAAATCAGTAACCATCCACTCTTAGAAAAGGGTCGGGTCAGTACAAATCAGTAACCATCCACACTTAGAAAAGGGTCGGGCCAGTACAAATCAGTAACCATCGACACTGAGAAAAGGGTCGGGTCAGTACAAATCAGTAACCATTCACACTTAAAAAAGGTTCAGGTCAGTACAAATCAGTCACCATCCACACTTAGAAAAGGGTCGGGTCAGGACAAATCAGTCACCATCCACACTTAGAAAAGGGTCGGGTCAGTACAAATCAGTCACCATCCACACTTAGAAAAGGGTCGGGTCTGGACAAATCAGTAACCATCCACACTTAGAAAAGGGTCGGGTCAGTACAAATCAGACACCATCCACACTTAGAAAAGGTTCGGGTCAGTACAAATCAGTAACCATCCACACTAAGAAAAGGGTCGGGTCAGTACAAATCAGTCATCATCCACACTTAGAAAAGGGTCGGGTCAGTACAAATCAGTAACCATCCACACTTAGAAAAGGGTCGGGTCAGTACAAATCAGTAACCATCGACACTGAGAAAAGGGTCGGGTCAGTACAAATCAGTAACCATTCACACTTAGAAAAGGTTCAGGTCAGTACAAATCAGTCACCATCCACACTTAGAAAAGGGTCGGGTCAGGACAAATCAATCACCATCCACACTTAGAAAAGGGTCGGGTCAGTACAAATCAGTCACCATCCACACTTAGAAAAGGGTCGGGTCATTACAAATCAGTCACCATCAACACTTAGAAAAGGGTCGGGTCAGTACAAATCAGTCACCATCCACACTTAGAAAAGGGTCGGGTCATGACAAATCAGTCACCATACACACTTAGAAAAGGTCCGGTTCTGTACAAATCAGTCAGAATCCACACTTTGAAAAGGTTCCGGTCAGGCAAATCAGTCACCATCCACACTGAGAAAAGGTTCGGGTCAGTACAAATCAGTAACCATTCACACTTAGAAAAGGTTCAGGTCAGTACAAATCAGTCACCATCCACACTTAGAAAAGGGTCGGGTCTGTACAAATCAGTAACCATCCACACTTAGAAAAGGGTCGGGTCAGTACAAATCAGTAACCATCCACACTTAGAAAAGGGTCGGTCAGTACAAATCAGTTACCATCCACACTTAGAAAAGATTCGGGTCAGTACAAATCAGTAACCATCCACACTTCGAAAAGGGTCGGGTCAGTACAAATCAGTAACCATCCACACTTTGAAAAGGGTAGGGTCAGTACAAATCAGTCACCATCCACACTTAGAAAAGGGTCGGGTCTGGACAAATCAGTAACCATCCACACTTAGAAAAGGGTCGGGTCAGGACAAATCAGTCACCATCCACACTTAGAAAAGGGTCGGGTCAGTACAAATCAGTAACCATCCACACTTCGAAAAGGGTCGGGTCAGTACAAATCCGTCACCATCCACACTTAGAAAAGGTTCGGGTCAGTACAAATCAGTCACCATCCACACTTAGAAAAGGGTCGGGTCAGTACAAATCGGTAACCATCCACACTTAGAAAAGGGTCGGGTCAGTACAAATCAGTCACCATCCACACTGAGAAAAGTTTCGGGTCAGTACAAATCATTCACCATCCACACTTAGAAAAGGGTCGGGTCAGTACAAATCAGTAACCATCCACACTTAGAAAAGGTTCGGGTCAGTACAAATCAGTAACCATCCACACTTAGAAAAGGGTCGGGTCAGTACAAATCAGTCACCATCCACACTTAGAAAAGGTTCGGGTCAGTACAAATCAGTAACCATCCACTCTTAGAAAAGGGTCGGGTCATTACAAATCAGTAACCATCCACACTTAGAAAAGGTTCGGGTCAGTACAAATCAGTCACCATCCACACTTAGAAAAGGGTCGGGTCAGTACAAATCAGTCACCATCCACACTTAGAAAAGGTTCAGGTCAGTACAAATCAGTAACCATCCACACTAAGAAAAGGGTCGGGTCAGTACAAATCAGTAACCATCCACACTTAGAAAAGGGTCGGGTCAGTACAAATCAGTAACCATCGACACTGAGAAAAGGGTCGGGTCAGTACAAATCAGTAACCATTCACACTTAGAAAAGGTTCAGGTCAGTACAAATCAGTCACCATCCACACTTAGAAAAGGGTCGGGTCAGGACAAATCAGTCACCATCCACACTTAGAAAAGGGTCGGGTCAGTACAAATCAGTCACCATCCACACTTAGAAAAGGTTCGGGTCAGTACAACTCAGTAACCATCCACACTTGGAAAAGGGTCGGGTCAGTACAAATCAGTAACCATCCACACTTAGAAAAGGGTCGGGTCAGTACAAATCAGTAACCATCCACACTTAGAAAAGGGTCGGGTCAGTACAAATCAGTAACCATCCACACTTAGAAAAGGGTCGGGTCAGTACAAATCATTCACCATCCACACTTAGAAAAGGTTCGGGTCAGTACAAATCAGTAACCATCCACTCTTAGAAAAGGGTCGGGTTATTACAAATCAGTAACCATCCACACTGAGAAAAGGTTCGGGTCAGTACAAATCAGTCACCATCCACACTTAGAAAAGGTTCCGGTCAGTACAAATCAGTCACCATCCACACTGAGAAAAGGTTCGGGTCAGTACAAATCAGTAACCATCCACACTTAGAAAAGGTTCAGGTCAGTACAAATCAGTCACCATCCACACTTAGAAAAGGGTCGGGTCAGTACAAATCAGTAACCATCCACACTTAGAAAAGGGTCGGTCAGTACAAATCAGTTACCATCCACACTTAGAAAAGGTTCGGTCATTATAAATCAGTAACCATCCACACTTCGAAAAGGGTCGGGTCAGTACAAATCAGTAACCATCCACACTTAGAAAAGGGTAGGGTCAGTACAAATCAGTCACCATCCACACTTAGAAAAGGGTCGGGTCTGGACAAATCAGTAACCATCCACACTTAGAAAAGGGTCGGGTCAGGACAAATCAGTCACCATCCACACTTAGAAAAGGGTCGGGTCAGTACAAATCAGTAACCATCCACACTTAGAAAAGGGTCGGGTCAGTACAAATCCGTCACCATCCACACTTAGAAAAGGGTCAGGTCAGTACAAATCAGTAACCATCCACACTTAGAAAAGGTTCAGGTCATTACAAATCAGTAACCATCCACACTTAGAAAAGGTTCGGTTCAGTACAAATCAGTAACCATCCACACTTAGAAAAGGGTCGGGTCAGTACAAATCAGACACCATCCACACTTAGAAAAGGGTCGGGTCAGTACAAATCAGTCATCATCCACACTTAGAAAAGGTTCGGGTCAGTACAAATCAGTAACCATCCACACTTAGAAAAGGGTCGGGTCAGTACAAATCAGTAACCATCCACACTTAGAAAAGGGTCGGGTCAGTACAAATCAGTAACCATCGACACTGAGAAAAGGGTCGGGTCAGTACAAATCAGTAACCATTCACACTTAGAAAAGGTTCAGGTCAGTACAAATCAGTCACCATCCACACTTAGAAAAGGGTCGGGTCAGGACAAATCAATCACCATCCACACTTAGAAAAGGGTCGGGTCAGTACAAATCAGTCACCATCCACACTTAGAAAAGGGTCGGGTCATTACAAATCAGTCACCATCCACACTTAGAAAAGGTTCGGGTCAGTACAAATCAGTCACCATCCACACTTAGAAAAGGGTCGGGTCAGTACAAATCAGTCACCATCCACACTGAGAAAAGGTTCGGGTCAGTACAAATCAGTAACCATTCACACTTAGAAAAGGTTCAGGTCAGTACAAATCAGTCACCATCCACACTTAGAAAAGGTTCGGTCATTATAAATCAGTAACCATCCACACTTCGAAAAGGGTCGGGTCTGTACAAATCAGTAACCATCCACACTTAGAAAAGGGTCGGGTCAGTACAAATCAGTAACCATCCACACTTAGAAAAGGGTCGGGTCTGTACAAATCAGTAACCATCCACAATTAGAAAAGGGTCGGTCAGTACAAATCAGTTACCATCCACACTTAGAAAAGGTTCGGTCATTATAAATCAGTAACCATCCACACTTCGAAAAGGGTCGGGTCAGTACAAATCAGTAACCATCCACACTTTGAAAAGGGTAGGGTCAGTACAAATCAGTCACCATCCACACTTAGAGAAGGGTCGTGTCTGGACAAATCAGTAACCATCCACACTTAGAAAAGGGTCGGGTCAGGACAAATCAGTCACCATCCACACTTAGAAAAGGGTCGGGTCAGTACAAATCAGTAACCATCCACACTTCGAAAAGGGTCGGGTCAGTACAAATCCGTCACCATCCACACTTAGAAAAGGTTCGGGTCAGTACAAATCAGTCACCATCCACACTTAGAAAAGGGTCGGGTCAGTACAAATCGGTAACCATCCACACTTAGAAAAGGGTCGGGTCAGTACAAATCAGTTACCATCCACACTTAGAAAAGGGTCGGGTCAGTACAAATCAGTCACCATCCACACTGAGAAAAGGTTCGGGTCAGTACAAATCATTCACCATCCACACTTAGAAAAGGGTCGGGTCAGTACAAATCAGTAACCATCCACACTTAGAAAAGGGTCGGGTCAGTACAAATCAGTAACCATCCACACTTAGAAAAGGGTCGGGTCAGTACAAATCAGTCACCATCCACACTTAGAAAAGGTTCGGGTCAGTACAAATCAGTAACCATCCACTCTTAGAAAAGGGTCGGGTCATTACAAATCAGTAACCATCCACACTTAGAAAAGGGTCGGGTCAGTACAAATCAGTAACCATCCACACTTAGAAAAGGTTCGGGTCAGTACAAATCAGTCACCATCCACACTTAGAAAAGGTTCCGGTCAGTACAAATCAGTCACCATCCACACTGAGAAAAGGTTCGGGTCAGTTCAAATCAGTAACCATCCACACTTAGAAAAGGTTCAGGTCAGTACAAATCAGTCACCATCCACACTTAGAAAAGGGTCGGGTCAGTACAAATCAGTAACCATCCACACTTAGAAAAGGGTCGGTCAGTACAAATCAGTAACCATCCACACTTCGAAAAGGGTCGGGTCAGTTCAAATCAGTAACCATCCACACTTTGAAAAGGGTCGGGTCAGTACAAATCCGTCACCATCCACACTTAGAAAAGGGTCGGGTCAGTACAAATCAGTCACCATCCACACTTAGAAAAGGTTCAGGTCAATACAAATCAGTAACCACCCACACTTAGAAAAGGTTCGGTTCAGTACAAATCAGTAACCATCCACACTTAGAAAAGGGTCGGGTCAGTACAAATCAGACACCATCCACACTTAGAAAAGGTTCAGGTCAGTACAAATCAGTAACCATCCACTCTTAGAAAAGGGTCGGGTCAGTACAAATCAGTAACCATCCACACTTAGAAAAGGGTCGGGCCAGTACAAATCAGTAACCATCGACACTGAGAAAAGGGTCGGGTCAGTACAAATCAGTAACCATTCACACTTAGAAAAGGTTCAGGTCAGTACAAATCAGTCACCATCCACACTTAGAAAAGGGTCGGGTCAGGACAAATCAGTCACCATCCACACTTAGAAAAGGGTCGGGTCAGTACAAATCAGTCACCATCCACACTTAGAAAAGGGTCGGGTCTGGACAAATCAGTAACCATCCACACTTAGAAAAGGGTCGGGTCAGTACAAATCAGACACCATCCACACTTAGAAAAGGTTCGGGTCAGTACAAATCAGTAACCATCCACACTAAGAAAAGGGTCGGGTCAGTACAAATCAGTCATCATCCACACTTAGAAAAGGGTCGGGTCAGTACAAATCAGTAACCATCCACACTTAGAAAAGGGTCGGGTCAGTACAAATCAGTAACCATCGACACTGAGAAAAGGGTCGGGTCAGTACAAATCAGTAACCATTCACACTTAGAAAAGGTTCAGGTCAGTACAAATCAGTCACCATCCACACTTAGAAAAGGGTCGGGTCAGGACAAATCAATCACCATCCACACTTAGAAAAGGGTCGGGTCAGTACAAATCAGTCACCATCCACACTTAGAAAAGGGTCGGGTCATTACAAATCAGTCACCATCAACACTTAGAAAAGGGTCGGGTCAGTACAAATCAGTCACCATCCACACTTAGAAAAGGGTCGGGTCATTACAAATCAGTAACCATCCACACTTAGAAAAGGTTCGGGTCAGTACAAATCAGTCACCATCCACACTTAGAAAAGGGTCGGGTCAGTACAAATCAGTCACCATCCACACTTAGAAAAGGTTCAGGTCAGTACAAATCAGTAACCATCCACACTAAGAAAAGGGTCGGGTCAGTACAAATCAGTAACCATCCACACTTAGAAAAGGGTCGGGTCAGTACAAATCAGTAACCATCGACACTGAGAAAAGGGTCGGGTCAGTACAAATCAGTAACCATTCACACTTAGAAAAGGTTCAGGTCAGTACAAATCAGTCACCATCCACACTTAGAAAAGGGTCGGGTCAGGACAAATCAGTCACCATCCACACTTAGAAAAGGGTCGGGTCAGTACAAATCAGTCACCATCCACACTTAGAAAAGGTTCGGGTCAGTACAACTCAGTAACCATCCACACTTGGAAAAGGGTCGGGTCAGTACAAATCAGTAACCATCCACACTTAGAAAAGGGTCGGGTCATTACAAATCAGTCACCATCCACACTTAGAAAAGGTTCGGGTCAGTACAAATCAGTCACCATCCACACTTAGAAAAGGGTCGGGTCAGTACAAATCAGTCACCATCCACACTTAGAAAAGGGTCGGGTCATTACAAATCAGTCACCATCCACACTTAGAAAAGGTTCGGGTCTGTACAAATCAGTCACCATCCACACTGAGAAAAGGTTCGGGTCAGTACAAATCAGTAACCATTCACACTTGGAAAAGGTTCAGGTCAGTACAAATCAGTCACCATCCACACTTAGAAAAGGGTCGGGTCTGTACAAATCAGTAACCATCCACACTTAGAAAAAGGTCGGTCAGTACAAATCAGTTACCATCCACACTTAGAAAAGGTTCGGTCATTATAAATCAGTAACCATCCACACTTCGAAAAGGGTCGGGTCAGTACAAATCAGTAACCATCCACACTTTGAAAAGGGTAGGGTCAGTACAAATCAGTCACCATCCACACTTAGAAAAGGGTCGGGTCTGGACAAATCAGGAACCATCCACACTTAGAAAAGGGTCGGGTCAGGACAAATCAGTCACCATCCACACTTAGAAAAGGGTCGGGTCAGTACAAATCAGTCACCATCCACACTTAGAAAAGGGTCGGGTCAGTACAAATTAGTAACCATCCACACTTAGAAAAGGGTCGGGTCAGTACAAATCAGTCACCATCCACACTTAGAAAAATTTGGTGTCAGTACAAATCAGTGACCACTGGAAAAGATTTCTAGTTGGTGCAAATCAGGAAACACTGACACTTTGACAAACCTCAGGGCAGTGCAAGTCAGTAATCACCGACACTTCCAAAGGTTTGGGGTCAGTACAAATCGCTAACCACCGACAGTTGGAAAAATTTCATGTGAGCGCAAATCAGTAACCACTGACAGCTGGAAAATTTTCAGGTCAGTACAACTCATAAGCCACTGACTCTGAGAAAATGCTGGGTTAGTGCAAATCAGTAACCACTGACACTTAGAGAAAATTCAGGTCCGTACAAATCAGTTACAACCAACAGTTTGAAAAATTTCTGCTCTGTACAAATCAGTAACCAACGACAGTTGGAAAAAGATGGGGTCAGTACAAATCAGTAAGATCCAAATATTTGAAAAATTTTGAGTCAGTACACATCAGTAACCACCGAGATTTTGAAAAATTTCCAGTCAGTTTCCATCAGTAACCATAGACAGTTGGAAACATTTCGGGTCAGCGCAAAACAGGAACCGGTGACTGTTTGAAAAATTTCAGGACAGTACAAATCAGTAACCACTGACACTAAGAAAGATTTTGGGTCAGTGCAAATCAGTAAACATCCACACTTGGAAAAATTTGGGGTCAGTATAAATCAGAAACCACCGACAGATGGAAAGAGTTCGGGGCAGTCCAAATGATTCATCACCGACACTTTGAAAAATTTGGGGTCAGTGCAAATCAGTAACCACTGAGAGTTGGGTGAATTCCAAGTCAGTACAAATCAGTGAGCATCGACACAGAGTAATTTTGGGTCAGTACAAATCATTAACCACCGATAGGTGGAAAAATTACGGGTCAGTACAAATTGGTCAGCACTGATGTTTAAAATAATTTTGGGACAGTGCAAATCAGTAACCACCAACACTGAGAAAATGTTCGGGTCAGTATAAATCAGTAACCACTGACACATGGAGACATTTCTAGTTGGTGCATATCAGGGAACACTGACACTTCGACAAACTTTGGGGCAGTGCAAATCAGTAATATCTGACACTTCGAAAAATTTCAGTTCTGTACAAATCTGTAACCACCAAAACGTGTAAAAATTACAGGTCAGTACAAATCAGTAAGCACTGACATTTCAAAACATTTCTGGACAGTGCAAATCAGTAACCCACAACATTAGAAACATTTTGGGTCAGTGCAAATCCATAACCATCCACACTTGGAAACATTTGGGGTCAGTACAAATCAGTAACCACTGACAGTTGGATAAATTAGTGTGGGAAAAGATTTGCTAACCCACGATAGGCCCACAAAAGCAAAATTGGCCAAACTGTACCAGAACACCCAGAATTCCCGAGCAGCTCACAAGCCGAATCAGACAGCACACATACAAGGGATTGGGATTTCTGCTCCCATGTACATGACACAGCACCACAGATATCTCAAAGCCCTAAGGGCAGTTTCACAACCCAGCAATACTAAAGTCACACAAGGAGTGGGTCAGACAGAGAGGCACCAACAAGGACACCCTCCAGGAACAGGACAATGGAAACACCTCCCTCCTTCAGAAGAGATATTAACACCCACCTATGAAGGGGAATGGATCCGTCAATACTGTCAGGATGTTGCATTGTGGGAAGGAACAGGACATTCATCCAATAAACTGCTTTCCAATTCACATCCTTGGAACTGGAATACTCCATTTCCAGATACATTTTAGTTTCCTATTTCTTGATCAGTGCCTTCCTTCCCATCTCTCCTTCTCCCCTCTCTCCTTTCCCCTTCCTTCCCTCCTCCCATTGTGCCCGCGCTCCTTCCCCCTTCCTTCACCCCTCTCCTTCTCCCCTCTCTCCTTCCCCCTTCCTTCCCATCTCTCCTTCTCCCCTCTCTCTTTCCCCCTTCCTTCCCTCTCTACTACCCCCCTCTCCTTCTCCCCTCTCTCCTTCCCCCTCTCTCCTTCCCCCTTCCTTCCCTCCTCTCCGTCTCCCCTCTCTCCTACCCCCTTCCTTCTCCTCTCTCCTTCTCCCCTCTCTCCTAACCCCTTCCTTCCCCTCTCTCCTTCCCCCACTCTCTCCTATCCCCTTCCTTCCCCCCTCTCTCCTTCTCCCCTCTCTCCTTCCCCCTTCCTTCCCTCTCTACTACCCCCCTCTCCTTCTCCCCTCTCTCCTTCCCCTTCCTTCCCCTCTCTCCTTCTCCCCTCTCTCCTTCCCCTTCCTTCCCCTCTCTCCTTCCCCCCTCTCTCCTTCCCCCCTCTCTCCTTTCCCCTTCCTTTCCATCTCTCGTTATTCCTTCCTCCCCCCCTTCACCCCTCTCTCCTTCGGACTTCCTTCCCCCTTCCTTCCCCCCTCTACTTCTCTCCTCTCTCCTTTCCCCTCTTCTTCACCCCCTCCTTGTCCCCTCTCCTTCCCTCCATCTCCCCTCTCTCCTTCTCCCTCTATCCTTCCCCACTCTCTACTTCCCCCTCACTCATTCCTCCCTTCCCCGTCTCTCGTTGCCCCCTCCTTCCCCACTCTCTCCTTCCCCCTCTATCCGTCACCCTGTCCTTCCCCTCTCTCCTTCTCCCCTATCTCCTCCCCCTTCCTTCCCCTCTCTCCTTCCCCCCTCTCTCCTTCTCCCTTCGTTCCTCTCTCACCTTCTCCCCTCTCTCCTTCCCCCTACCTTCCCCTCCTTCCTTCCCCCTCTCTCCTTCTCCACTCTCTACTTCCCCTTCCTTCCCCTCTCTCCTCCCCTGTCTCCTTACCCCTTCCTTTCCACCCTCCTCCCCTCTCTCCTTCCCCCTCACCTTCATCACTCTCTCCTTCTCCCCTCTCTCCTTCCCCCTTCCTTCCCCTCTCTCCTTCTCCCCTCTCTCCTTCCACCTTCCTTCCCTTCTCTCCTTCCCCCACTCTCTCCTTCTCCCTTCGTTCCCCTCTCTCCTTCTCCCTTCCTTCCGCGCTCTCCTTCCCCCTCTCCTTCTCCACTCTCTACTTCCCCCTTCCTTCCCCACTCTCCTTCTCCCCTGTCTACTTCTCCCTTCCTTTCCCCCTCTCCTTCACCACTCTCTACTTCGCCCCTCTCTTCTTCCCCGCTCGCCTTCACCACTCTCTCCTTCCCCCTCTCCTTGCCCCCACTCCTTCTCCCCCTCTCCTTCCCACTCTCTCCATCCCCGCTCTATCATTCTCCCCTCTCTCCGTCTCCCCTCTCTCTTTCCCCCTCTCCTTCCCTCCTGTCCTTCACCACTCTCTCCTTCTCCCCTCTCCTTCTCCCATAATTCCCCTCTCCTTCTCCCCTCTCCTTCCCCCTTCGTTCCTCTCTCTCCTTCTCCCCTCTCCTCCCTGTATCCTTCCCAACTCTGTAATTCCCCCTCTCTCCTTCCTCCCTCTCTGTTTTCCCCATCTCTTCTCCCCTCACTCCTTCCCCCTTCCCCCTCTCTCGTTTCCCCCTCCTTCCCCACTCTCTCCTTCCCCCCTCTATCCGTCACCCTCTCTTTCCCCCCTCTCTTTCTCTCCACTCACCTTGTGCCCTCTCTCCTTCCCCTCTCTCTTTTCCCCTCTCCTACCCACCTCTCGTTCTCGCCTCTCTCCTTCTCCCCTCTCTCCTTCCCTCTTCCTTTCCCTCTCTCCTTCTCCTTTTTCTCCATCCACCTTCCTTCCCCTCTCTCCTTCCCCATTCCTTCCCCCACTCCGTCTCCCCTCTCTCCTTCCCCCTCTCCTTCTCCTCTCTCTCCCTCCCATCTCTCCTTACTCCTTCCTTCCCTCCTCTCCATCGCTACTCTCTCCTCCCCCCTTGCTTCCCCCTCTCCTTCTCCCCTCTCCTTCCCCATTCCTTCCCCCACTCCGTCTCCCCTCTCTCCTCCCCCCTTCCTTCCCCTCTCCCCTTCTCCACTCTCTCCTTCCCCCTTCCTTCCCCACCTCTCCCCACTCTCCTTCTCCCCACTCTCCTTCTCCCCACTCTCCTTCTCCCCACTCTCCTTCTCCCCACTCTCTCATTCCATATTCCTTCCCCCTTCCTTCCCTCCTCTCCTTCCCCCTTCTTTCCTTCCACGTTTCATTCCCTTTCTCCTTCTCCCCTCCCTACTTCCCCCTCTCTCTCCTTCCCCCCTCCTTCTCCCCTCTCTCGTATCCTTCTCCCCTCTCTCCTTCCCCCTTTTTTCTCCCCTCTCTCCTTCCCTGCTCTGTTTCTCCCCTCTCTCCTTCCTCTCTCTATCTCCTTCTCTCCTCTCTCCTCCCCTCTCTCCTTCCCCCTTCCTTCCACGCTCTGTTTCTACCCCCTTCCTTCCCCCCTCTCCTTCCCCCCTCTTCCTTCCCCGGTTCTTCCCCTTTCTCCTTCTCACCTTCCTACTTCCCACTCGCTCCTTCCCCCGCTCCCCTTCTCCCCCTCTCCTCCCCTCTCTCCTTCCCCCCTCCTTCCCCCTCTCTGTCTCCCCTCTCTCCTTCCCCCTCAATCCTTCCCCACTCTCTCCTTCCCCCTCACTCCTTCCTCCCTCTCTCCTTCTCCCCTCTCTCCTTCCCCCTTCCTTCCCCTCTCTGCTTCCCCCATCTCTCCTTCCCCCCTCTCTCCTTCCTGCCTCTCTCCTTCTCCCCTATCTCCTTCCCACTTCCTTCCCCTCTCCTTTCCCCTCCCTTCTCCCCTCTCTCCTTCCCCCTTCGTTCCCCTCTCTCTCCTTCTCCTCTCTCCTCCCTGTATCCTTCCCAACTCTCTACTTCCCCCTCTCTCCTTCCTCCCTCTCTGTTTTCCCCATCTCTCCTTCTCCCTTCACTCCTTCCCCCTACCCCCTCTCTCGTTCCCCCCTCCTTCCCCACTCTCTCCTTCCCCCCCTCTATCCGTCACCCTTTCCTTCCACCCTCTCTTTCTCTCCAGTCACCTTGTCCCCTCTCTCCTTCCCCCTCTCCTACCCCCCTCTTTCCTTCTCCCCTCTCTCCTTCCCTCTTCCTTTCCCTCTCTCTTTCTCCCTTTTCTCCATCCAGCTTCCTTCCCCTCTCTCCTTCTCCACTCTCTCCTTCTCCCTTCCTTCCCCTCTCTCCTTCTCCCCTCTCTGCTTCCCCTGTCCATCGCCTCTTTCCTTCCCCCTCCCCCTCTTCTCCCCACTCTCCTCCCCCCTCTCCTTCTCCGAACACTCCTTCTCCCTCTCTCCTTCCCCCCTCCTTCCCCCCCTCCGTCTCCCCTCTCTCCTTTCCCCCTCTCTCCTTCTCCCTCTATCCTTCCCCACACTCTCCTTCCCCGTCTCCTTCCTACCCCCCTTTCCCATCTCTCCTTTTCCCCTCACTCCTTTCCGTCTTCCCCACTCTCTCCTTCACCCCTCTATCCGTCCCCCTATCCTTCCCCCTCTCTTTCTCCCCTCTCTCCTCCCCTCCCTCCTCCGCCGCTCATTCACCCCTCTCCTTCCCCCTTCCTTCACCCCTCCTTCTCCCCTCTCTCCTTTACCCCTCTCTTCTACTCCCTACCTTCCACCCCTCTTTCTCCCCGCTCAACTTCCCCCACTCCGCCCCCTCTCCTTAGCCCTTCTCTCCTTCTCCCATCTCTCCTTTCTGCTCTCCTTCCCCCCCTCCTTCTCCCTCTCTCCTTCTCCCTTCCTTCCCCTCATTCCTTCTTCCCTCTCTCTTTCCTTCCACCCTCCTTCTCCCCTCTCTCTTTCCCCCTGTCTACGTCCCTCCCTCTCCTTTACCCATCTCTCCTTCTCCCCTCACTCCTTCCCCCCTCTCTCCTTCTCCACTCTCTCCTTCTCACTTCATTCTCCCCTCTCTCCCCTTCTCCCCTCTCTCCTTTTGCCTTCCTTCCCCCCTCTCTCCATACCCCTTTCCCCCTCTTCTCACCTCTCTCCTTCCCCTTTCCTTCCCCTCTCTCCTACCCCCTTCCTTCACCCCTCTCCTTCCCCAGTTCTTCCCCTTTCTCCTTCTCCCCTCCCTACCTCCCCCTCTCTCCTTCCCCTTCTCCTTCTCCACTCTCTCTACCCCTCTCTCCTTCTCCCCTCTCCTCCCCTCTCTCCTTCTCCCCTCTCCTCCCCTCTCTCCTTCTCCCCTCTCTCCTTCTCCCTCTCTCCTTACCCCCTCCTTCCCAGTCTCTCCTTCCTCCTCTATCCTTCCCCACACTCTCCTTCCCCCTCACTCCTTCCTCCCTCTCTCCATTTCCCATCTCTCCTTCTCCCCTCAGTCCTTCTCCTTTTGTTCCCCTGTCTCCTTCTCCCCTGCCTCCTTCCCCCTTCCTTTCCCCCTCTCCTTCTCCCCCCTCTCCATCTCCCCTCTCTCCTTCTTCCCTCTTTCCTTCTCCCTCTCTCCTTCCCCCCTCTCCGTCTCCCCTCTCTCCTCCCCCTCTACCCTTCCCCACACTTTCCTTCCCCCTCACTCCTTCCTCCCTCTCTCCACTCCCCATCTCTCCTTCTCCGCTCACTCCATTCCCCCCTTCCCCATCTATCCGTCACTCTCTCCTTCCCCCCTCTCTTTCTCCCCCTCTCCTCTCCCCTCCCTCCTTCCTCCCTCACCTTCAGCATTCTCTCCTTCCCAGTCTCTCCTTGTCCCCTTTCTCCTTCCCCCTTCTTTCCCCACTCTTCTTCCCCCTCTCCTTCTCCTCTCCCTCCTTCCCCCTCTCTCCTTCTCCCCTCTCTCCTTCCCCCTTCCTTCTCCCCTCTCTCCTTCCCTGCTCTTCCTTCTCCCCTCTCTCCTTCCCCTTCCTTCCACACTCTCCTACACCCTTCATACCCCCGTCTCCTTCCCCCTCTCCTTCCCGCCTCTTTCCTTCCCCGTTTCCTCCCCTTTCTCCTTCTCCCCTCCCTACTTTCCACTCTCACCCTCCCCCTCTCCTTCTCCCCTCTCTCCTCCCCTTTCTCCTTCTCCCCTCTCTCCTTGCCCCGCCCCCCTTCTTCCTCTCCTCCGTCTCCCCTCTCTCCTTCCCCCTCTCTCTTTCTCCCTCTCTCCTTCCCCACTCACTCCTTCCCCCTGTGTCTTTCCGCCCCCCTCCTTTCCCCATCTCTCCTTCTCCCCTCACTCCTTCCCCCCTTCCCCACTCTCTCCTTCCCCCCTCTATCGTCCCCTCTCTTTTCCCCTCTCTTTCTCTCCTCCCCCTCTCTCCTTCTCCCCCCCTTCCTTCTCCCCTCTCTCCTTCTCCCCTCTCTTCTTCCCCCTTCCTTCCACCCCTCCTTCTCCCCTCTCTCTTTCCCCCTGTCTACTTCACCCCTCTCCTTTCCCCATCTCTCCTTCTCCCCTCACTCCTTCCCCCCTTCCCCACTCTCGCCTTCTCCCCTCTCTCCTTCTCGCTTCATTCTCCCCTCTCTGATTCTCCCCTCTCTCTTTTAGCCTTCCTTCCCCCGTCTCTCCATCCCCTTTCCCCCTTCTCCCCTCTCTCCTTTCCCCTTCCTTCCCCCCTCTCCTTCTCCCCTCTCTCCTTCCCTCCTCTCCGTCTCCACTCTCTCCTTCCGCCTTCCTCCTCCCCCCTTCCTTCCCCTCTCGCCTTCTCCCCACTCTCATTCTCCACTCTCTCATTCCACATTCCTTCCCCTCTCTCCCTCCCCCCTCTCTCCTTCTCCCCTTTCTCCTTCCCCCTTCTTTCCCCTCTCTCCATCCCCCCTCCTTCGCCCCTCTCTCCTTCGCCCCTCTCTCCTTCGCCCCTCTCTCCTTCTCCCCTCTCTCCTTCTCCCCTCTCTCCTTCCCCCCTCTCTCCTTCCCCCCTCTCTCCTTCCCCGCTCTCTCCTTCCCCGCTCTCTCCTTCCCCGCTCTTCCTTCCCCCCTCTCTCCTTCCCCCCTCCTTCTCCCCTCTCCCTTCTCCCCTCTCTCCTTCCCCCCTCCTTCTCCCCTCTCTCCTTCACCCCCCCTCTCCTTCTCCCCTCTCTCCTTCCCCCTTCCTTCCACGCTCTGTTTCTCCCCCTCTCCTTCTCCCCTCTCTCCTTCCACTTTCCTTCCCCTCTCTCCTACACCCTTCCTTCCCCCCTCTTCTTCCCCCTCTTTCCTTCCCCATTTCATCCCCTTTCTCCTTCTCCCCTCCCTAATTTCCCCTCTCCTTCTCCCCTCTCTACTCCCCTCTCTCCTTCTCCCCTCTCGCCTTTCCCCTCTCCTTCCCCCTCCCTCCTCCTTCCTCTCTCTCCTGCTCCCCGTCTCCATCTCCCCTCTTCTTCCCCTTCCTTCTCCCCTCTCCTTTCCCCTCTCATTCCCCCTCCCTCCTATCCAACTCTCCGTCTCCCCTCTCTCCTTCACCCCTCTCCTTCTCCATCTATCCTTCCCCACTCACTCCTTCCCTGTCTCTTTTCCCCTTCTCCTTTCCCCATCTCTCCTTCTCCCCTCACTCCTTCTCCCTTCCCCACTCTCTCCTTCTCCCCTCTATCCATCCCCCTCTCCTTTCCCCTCTCATTCTCCCCTCTCTCCTTCCCCCTGTCCTTCTCCCATCCCTCTTCCCCCCGCTCCTTCACCCCTCTCCCTCCCCCTCCCTCCTTCTCCCTCTCTCCATCCCCCTTCCTTCCTCCCTCTCTTTTCCCCATCTCTCCTTCTCCCCTCACTCCTTCCCCCCTTCCCCACTCTCGCCTTCTGCCCTCTCTCCTTCTCGCTTCATTCTCCCCTCTCTACTTCTCCCCCCCTCTTTTCGCCTTCCTTCCCCCTCTCTCCTTCCCCCTTTCCCCCTCTTCTCCCCTCACTCCTTCCCCCCTTCCCCACTCTCGCCTTCTCCCCTCTCTCCTTCTCACTTCATTCTCCTCTCTCTCCTTCTCTCCTCTCTCTTTTCGCCTTCCTTCCCCCTCCCTCCTCCCCTCTCTCCTACCCCCTTCCTTACCCATCTCCTTCGCCCCTCTCTCCTTCCCTCCTCCCGCCTTCCTCCTCCCCCCTTCCTTCCTCGCTTGCCTTCTCCCCACTCTCCTTCTCCACTCTCTCATTCCACATTCCTTCCCCCCACTCCCCTTTCTCCTTCCCCTTTCCTTCCCCTTTCTCCTTCTCCCCTCTCCTTCCCCCTTCCTTCCCCCCCTTCGTCTCCCCTCTCTCCTTCCCCCCTCTCCTTCTCCACTCTCTTTCTCCCCCTTCCTTCCCCTCTCTCCTTATCCCCTCTCTCCTTCCCCTGTCTGTCCCCGCTTTCCTTCTCCCCCCCTTCCCCCTTTTCTCCCCCCTCTGCTCGCCACATTCCTTCTCCCCCTCTCCTCTCCACACTCCTCCCCCCTCTTCTTCTCCCCACTCCCCTTCCCCTGTCTCTCCTTCCCCCCTCCTTCACCATTCTCTCCTTCTCCCCTCTCTACTTCCCCCATCTCTCCTCCTCCCCTTCCTTCCCCTCTCTCCTTCCCCCTTCATTCCCCTCTCTCCTTCTCCCCTCTCTTTCTCCCCTCTCTCCTTCCCCGTTCATTCCCCTCTCTCCTTCTCCCCTCTCTCCTTCCCCTTTGCTTCCCCTCTCTCCTTCTGCCCTCGCTCCTTCCCCTTTCCTTCCCCTCTCTTCTTACCCCCTTCCCCTCTCTCCTTCCCCTCTCTCTCTCCTTCCCCCTTTCACCTTCCCTCTCTCCTCCACCCTCTCTTTTCTCCACCTCTCCTCCCCACTTCCTTCCGCCCTCTCCTTCTCCCATCTCTCCTTCCCCTTTCCTTCCCCTCTCTCTTTCCCCCCTTCCCCCCTCCTTCTCCCATCTCTCCTTCCCCCATCCTTCCCCTCTCCTTCTCCTCTCTCCTTCTCCCCTTTCTCCTTCCCCCTTCTTGCCCCTCTCTCCTTCCCCCTACCTTCCACTCTCCCCTTCACCCCTCTCTCCTTCCCCCTTCCTTCCCATCTCTTGTTATTCCTTCCTTCCCCCTCTCCTTCTCCACTCTCTACTTCCCCTTCCTCCTCCCCTTTCCTTCTTCCCTCTCTCCTCCCCCCATCCTTCCCCTCTCTCCTTCTCCCCTCTCTCCTTCTCCTCTCCTTCCCCTTCCTTCTCCCCTTTCTCCTTCCCCCTCTCCTTCTCACCTCTTTCCTTCCCTCTTCCATTCCCTCTCTCCTTCTCCCCTCTTTCCTTCCCATTTCCTTTCCCTCTCACCATCTCCCCCTCTCCTTCTCCACTCTCTCCTTCTCCACTCTCTCCTTCTCCACTCTCTCCTTCTCCACTCTCTCCTTCTCCTTTCCTTCCCCTCTCTCCTTCTCCGCTGTCTCCTTCCTCCTTCCTTTCCCACCCTCCTTCTCCTCTCTCTCCTCCCCCTCTCTCCTTCCCATTTCCTTCCCCTCTTTCCTTTCCCTCTCTCTCCTTCCCCCTCCTTCTCCCCTCTCTCCTTCCCCCTTCCTTCCCCGCTTTCCTTTCCCTCTCTCTCTCCTTTCCCCCCTCCTTCACCTCTCTCTCCTTCCCCTCTCTCCTTCCCCCCTCTTCTTCATGACTCTCTCATTCTCCCTTCTCTCCATCCCCCTCTCCTTCCCCCCTCTCCTTCACCACTCTCTCCTTCTCCCCTCTCTCCTTCCCCCTTCTCCTTCACCACTCTCTCCTTCTCCCCTCTCTCCTTCCCCCCCTCTTTCTCCCCCTTCCTTCCCATCTCTCTTTATACCTTCCTTCCCCTCTCTCCTTCTCCACACTCTCCTCCCCCCTTCCTTCCCCTCTCTCCTTCTCCCCTCTCTCCTTCCCCCTCTCTCCTTCTCCCCTCTCTCCTTCCCCCCTCTCCTTCTCACCTCTCCTTCTCACCTCTTTCCTTCTCCCCTCTCCCCTTTCCTCTTCCATTCCCTCTCTCCTTCTCCCCTCTTTCCTTGCCATTTCCTTTCGCTCTCTCCTTCCACCCCTCTTTCCTTCCCCCTCATCTTCCCCCCTCTACTTCACCACTCTCTTCTTCTCCCCTCTTGCCTTCCTCCCCTCTCCTTCCCCCCTCTCCTTCCCCCTCTCCTCTCCCATCCCCTTCTCCCCGCTCTCCTCCCCCTCTCTTCCTTTCTCTCCTTCCCCCTTCTCTCCTTCCACCCTCTCTCCTTCTCCGCTTTCTCCTTCTCCCCTCTCTCCTTCCCCCTTCGTTCCCCTCTCGCCTTCCCCTTTCTCTCCTTCCCCCTCTCTCCTTCTCAGCTCTCTTCTTCTCCCGTCTCTCGTTCCCCCTTTGTTCTCCCTCTCTCCTTCCCCCTCTCCTTCTCCTCTCCCTCCTTCCCCCTCTCCTTCTCTCCTCTCTCCTCCCCCTCTCTTCCCCTCGCTCCTTCATCCTTCTATCCATCCCCCCTCTCCTTTTCCCTCTCTCCTTCTCCCCTTTCTCCTTCCCCCTTCCTTCTCCCCTCTCTCCTTTCCCCTCAACTTGTCCTCCCCCTCCTTCCCCCTCTCTCCTTCACCCCTCTCTCCTTCCCCCTTCCTTCACCCCTCTCTCCTTCCCCCTTCCTTCACCCCTCTCTCCTTCCCCCTTCCTTCACCCCTCTCTCCTTCCCCCTTCCTTCACCCCTCTCTCCTTCTCCTGTCCGTCACCTCTTTCCTTCTCCCTCTTCTCCCCCCTCTCCTCACCTCTCTCTTTCTCCGCACACTCATTCTCCCCTCTCTCCTTCTCCCCTCTCTCCTTCCCCTGTCCGTCAACTCTTTGCTTCCCCCTCCCCCTCTTCTCCCCCTCTACTCCCCTCCCCCTCTTCACCCCCTCTCCTTTCCACTCTCCTCCCCCTCTCCTTCTCCCCACTCTCCTTATCTATTCCTTGCTCCTCCTTCCCCCCTCTCTCCTTCCCCCTCTCCCTCACCCCCTCCTTCACCACTCTCTCCTTCTCCCCTCTCTTCCCCTGTCTCTCCTACCCCTTCCTTCCCCACTTTACTTCCCTCACTCTCCCCTTCCCTCCTCTCTCCTTCCCCCTTCCTTCCCATCTCCCTTTATTCCTTCCTTCCCCCTCTCCTTCTCCACTCTCTACTTCCCTCTTCCTCCTCCCCTCTCCTTCTCCCCTCTTTCCTCCCCCCTTCCTTCCCCTCTCTCCTTCTTCCTTCTCCCCTCTCTCCTCCCTCTCTCTTCCCCCCCCCCTTCCTTCCCCTCTCTCCTCCCTCTCTCTTCCCCCTTTTATCCTTCCACCCTCTCTCCTTCTCCGCTCTCTCCTTCTCCCCTTTCTCCTTCCCCCTTCCTTCCACACTCTCCTACACCCTTCATACCCCCGTCTCCTTCCCCCTCTCCTTCCCGCCTCTTTCCTTCCCCGTTTCCTCCCCTTTCTCCTTCTCCCCTCCCTACTTTCCACTCTCACCCTCCCCCTCTCCTTCTCCCCTCTCTCCTCCCCTTTCTCCTTCTCCCCTCTCTCCTTGCCCCTCCCCCCTTCTTCCTCTCCTCCGTCTCCCCTCTCTCCTTCCCCCTCTCTCTTTCTCCCTCTCTCCTTCCCCACTCACTCCTTCCCCCTGTCTCTTTCCGCCCCCCTCCTTTCCCCATCTCTCCTTCTCCCCTCACTCCTTCCCCCCTTCCCCACTCTCTCCTTCCCCCCCTATCGTCCCCTCTCTTTTCCCCTCTCTTTCTCTCCTCCCCCTCTCTCCTTCTCCCCCCCTTCCTTCTCCCCTCTCTCCTTCTCCCCTCTCTTCTTCCCCCTTCCTTCCACCCCTCCTTCTCCCCTCTCTCTTTCCCCCTGTCTACTTCACCCCTCTCCTTTCCCCATCTCTCCTTCTCCCCTCACTCCTTCCCCCCTTCCCCACTCTCGCCTTCTCCCCTCTCTCCTTCTCGCTTCATTCTCCCCTCTCTGATTCTCCCCTCTCTCTTTTCGCCTTCCTTCCCCCGTCTCTCCATCCCCTTTCCCCCTTCTCCAATCTCTCCTTTCCCCTTCCTTCCCCCCTCTCCTTCTCCCCTCTCTCCTTCCCTCCTCTCCGTCTCCACTCTCTCCTTCCGCCTTCCTCCTCCCCCCTTCCTTCCCCTCTCGCCTTCTCCCCACTCTCCTTCTCCACTCTCTCATTCCACATTCCTTCCCCTCTCTCCCGCCCCCCTCTCTCCTTCTCCCCTTTCTCCTTCCCCCTTCTTTCCCCTCTCTCCATCCCCCCTCCTTCGCCCCTCTCTCCTTCGCCCCTCTCTCCTTCTCCCCTCTCTCCTTCTCCCCTCTCTCCTTCTCCCCTCTCTCCTTCTCCCCTCTCTCCTTCCCCGCTCTCTCCTTCCCCGCTCTCTCCTTCCCCGCTCTCTCCTTCCCCGCTCTCTCCTTCCCCGCTCTCTCCTTCCCCGCGCTCTCCTTCCCCGCTCTTCCTTCCCCCCTCTCTCCTTCCCCCCTCCTTCTCCCCTCTCTCCTTCCCCCCTCCTTCTCCCCTCTCTCCTTCCCCCCTCTCTCTCGTTCTCCCCTCTCTCATTCCCCCTTCCTTCCACGCTCTGTTTCTCCCCCTCTCCTTCTCCCCTCTCTCCTTCCACTTTCCTTCCCCTCTCTCCTACACCCTTCCTTCCCCCCTCTTCTTCCCCCTCTTTCCTTCCCCATTTCATCCCCTTTCTCCTTCTCCCCTCCCTAATTTCCCCTCTCCTTCTCCCCTCTCTACTCCCCTCTCTCCTTCTCCCCTCTCGCCTTTCCCCTCTCCTTCCCCCTCCCTCCTCCTTCCTCTCTCTCCTGCTCCCCGTCTCCATCTCCCCTCTTCTTCCCCTTCCTTCTCCCCTCTCTCCTTCTCCCCTCTCCTTTCCCCTCTCATTCCCCCTCCCTCCTATCCACCTCTCCGACTCCCCTCTCTCCTTCCCCCCTCTCCTTCTCCATCTATCCTTCCCCACTCACTCCTTCCCTGTCTCTTTTCCCCTTCTCCTTTCCCCATCTCTCCTTCTCCCCTCACTCCTTCTCCCTTCCCCACTCTCTCCTTCTCCCCTCTATCCATCCCCCTCTCCTTTCCCCTCTCATTCTCCCCTCTCTCCTTCCCCCTGTCCTTCTCCCATCCCTCTTCCCCCCGCTCCTTCACCCCTCTCCCTCCCCCTCCCTCCTTCTCCCTCTCTCCATCCCCCTTCCTTCCTCCCTTTCTTTTCCCCATCTCTCCTTCTCCCCTCACTCCTTCCCCCCTTCCCCACTCTCGCCTTCTGCCCTCTCTCCTTCTCGCTTCATTCTCCCCTCTCTACTTCTCCCCCCCTCTTTTCGCCTTCCTTCCCCCTCTCTCCTTCCCCCTTTCCCCCTCTTCTCCCCTCACTCCTTCCCCCCTTCCCCACTCTCGCCTTCTCCCCTCTCTCCTTCTCACTTCATTCTCCTCTCTCTCCTTCTCTCCTCTCTCTTTTCGCCTTCCTTCCCCCTCCCTCCTCCCCTCTCTCCTACCCCCTTCCTTACCCATCTCCTTCGCCCCTCTCTCCTTCCCTCCTCCCGCCTTCCTCCTCCCCCCTTCCTTCCTCGCTTGCCTTCTCCCCACTCTCCTTCTCCACTCTCTCATTCCACATTCCTTCCCCCCACTCCCCTTTCTCCTTCCCCTTTCCTTCCCCTTTCTCCTTCTCCCCTCTCCTTCCCCCTTCCTTCCCCCCTTCGTCTCCCCTCTCTCCTTCCCCCCTCTCCTTCTCCACTCTCTTCCTCCCCCTTCCTTCCCCTCTCTCCTTATCCCCTCTCTCCTTCCCCTGTCTGTCCCCGCTTTCCTTCTCCCCCCCTTCCCCCTTTTCTCCCCCCTCTGCTCGCCACATTCCTTCTCCCCCTCTCCTCTCCACACTCCTCCCCCCTCTTCTTCTCCCCACTCCCCTTCCCCTGTCTCTCCTTCCCCCCTCCTTCACCATTCTCTCCTTCTCCCCTCTCTACTTCCCCCATCTCTCCTCCTCCCCTTCCTTCCCCTCTCTCCTTCCCCCTTCATTCCCCTCTCTCCTTCTCCCCTCTCTTTCTCCCCTCTCTCCTTCCCCGTTCATTCCCCTCTCTCCTTCTCCCCTCTCTCCTCCCCCTTTGCTTCCCCTCTCTCCTTCTGCCCTCGCTCCTTCCCCTTTCCTTCCCCTCTCTTCTTACCCCCTTCCCCTCTCTCCTTCCCCTCTCTCTCTCCTTCCCCCTTTCACCTTCCCTCTCTCCTCCACCCTCTCTTTTTCTCCACCTCTCCTCCCCACTTCCTTCCGCCCTCTCCTTCTCCCATCTCTCCTTCCCCTTTCCTTCCCCTCTCTCTTTCCCCCCTTCCCCCCTCCTTCTCCCATCTCTCCTTCCCCCATCCTTCCCCTCTCCTTCTCCTCTCTCCTTCTCCCCTTTCTCCTTCCCCCTTCTTGCCCCTCTCTCCTTCCCCCTACCTTCCACTCTCCCCTTCACCCCTCTCTCCTTCCCCCTTCCTTCCCATCTCTTGTTATTCCTTCCTTCCCCCTCTCCTTCTCCACTCTCTACTTCCCCTTCCTCCTCCCCTTTCCTTCTCCCCTCTCTCCTCCCCCCATCCTTCCCCTCTCTCCTTCTCCTCTCCTTCCCCTTCCTTCTCCCCTTTCTCCTTCCCCCTCTCCTTCTCCCCTCTTTCCTTCCCATTTCCTTTCCCTCTCACCTTCTCCCCTCTCTCCTTCCCCACTCTCTCCTTCTCCACTCTCTCCTTCTCCACTCTCTCCTTCTCCACTCTCTCCTTCTCCACTCTCTCCTTCTCCTTTCCTTCCCCTCTCTCCTTCTCCGCTGTCTCCTTCCTCCTTCCTTTCCCACCCTCCTTCTCCTCTCTCTCCTCCCCCTCTCTCCTTCCCATTTCCTTCCCCTCTTTCCTTTCCCTCTCTCTCCTTCCCCCTTCCTTCCCCGCTTTCCTTTCCCTCTCTCTCTCCTTTCCCCCCTCCTTCTCCTCTCTCTCCTTCCCCTCTCTCCTTCCCCCCTCTTCTTCATGACTCTCTCATTCTCCCTTCTCTCCATCCCCCTCTCCTTCCCCCCTCTCCTTCACCACTCTCTCCTTCTCCCCTCTCTCCTTCCCCCCCTCTTTCTCCCCCTTCCTTCCCATCTCTCTTTATACCTTCCTTCCCCTCTCTCCTTCTCCACACTCTCCTCCCCCCTTCCTTCCCCTCTCTCCTTCTCCCCTCTCTCCTTCCCCCTCTCTCCTTCTCCCCTCTCTCCTTCCCCCCTCTCCTTCTCACCTCTCCTTCTCACCTCTTTCCTTCTCCCCTCTCCCCTTTCCTCTTCCATTCCCTCTCTCCTTCTCCCCTCTTTCCTTGCCATTTCCTTTCGCTCTCTCCTTCCACCCCTCTTTCCTTCCCCCTCATCTTCCCCCATCTACTTCACCACTCTCTTCTTCTCCCCTCTTGCCTTCCTCCCCTCTCCTTCCCCCCTCTCCTTCCCCCTCTCCTCTCCCATCCCCTTCTCCCCGCTCTCCTCCCCCTCTCTTCCTTTCTCTCCTTCCCCCTTCTCTCCTTCCACCCTCTCTCCTTCTCCGCTTTCTCCTTCTCCCCTCTCTCCTTCCCCCTTCGTTCCCCTCTCGCCTTCCCCTTTCTCTCCTTCCCCCTCTCTCCTTCTCAGCTCTCTTCTTCTCCCGTCTCTCGTTCCCCCTTCGTTCTCCCTCTCTCCTTCCCCCTCTCCTCCTCCTCTCCCTCCTTCCCCCTCTCCTTCTCTCCTCTCTCCTCCCCCTCTCTTCCCCTCGCTCCTTCATCCTTCTATCCTTCCCCCCTCTCCTTTTCCCTCTCTCCTTCTCCCCTTTCTCCTTCCCCCTTCCTTCTCCCCTCTCTCCTTTCCCCTCAACTTCTCCTCCCCCACCTTCCCCCTCTCTCCTTCACCCCTCTCTCCTTCCCCCTTCCTTCACCCCTCTCTCCTTCCCCCTTCCTTCACCCCTCTCTCCTTCCCCCTTCCTTCACCCCTCTCTCCTTCCCCCTTCCTTCACCCCTCTCTCCTTCTCCTGTCCGTCACCTCTTTCCTTCTCCCTCTTCTCCCCCCTCTCCTCACCTCTCTCCTTCTCCGCACACTCATTCTCCCCTCTCTCCTTCTCCCCTCTCTCCTTCCCCTGTCCGTCAACTCTTTGCTTCCCCCTCCCCCTCTTCTCCCCCTCTACTCCCCTCCCCCTCTTCACCCCCTCTCCTTTCCACTCTCCTCCCCCTCTCCTTCTCCCCACTCTCCTTATCTATTCCTTGCTCCTCCTTCCCCCCTCTCTCCTTCCCTCTCTCCCTCACCCCCTCCTTCACCACTCTCTCCTTCTCCCCTCTCTTCCCCTGTCTCTCCTACCCCTTCCTTCCCCCCTTTACTTCCCTCACTCTCCCCTTCCCTCCTCTCTCCTTCCCCCTTCCTTCCCATCTCCCTTTATTCCTTCCTTCCCCCTCTCCTTCTCCACTCTCTACTTCCCTCTTCCTCCTCCCCTCTCCTTCTCCCCTCTTTCCTCCCCCCTTCCTCCCCCTCTCTCCTTCTTCCTTCTCCCCTCTCTCCTCCCTCTCTCTTCCCCCCCCTTCCTTCCCCTCTCTCCTCCCTCTCTCTTCCCCCTTTTATCCTTCCACCCTCTCTCCTTCTCCGCTCTCTCCTTCTCCCCTTTCTCCTTCCCCCTTCCTTCCCTTCTCTCCTTCTCCCCTCTCTCTGTCCCCCTTCCTTCTCCCCTCTCTCCTTCCCCCTCACCTTCTCCACTCCCTCCTTCCCCCCCTCTCCTTTCCCCTTCTTTCTCCCCTCTCTCCTTCCCCTCACCTTCTCCTCTCCCTCCTTCCCCCTCTCTCCTTCTCCCCTCTCTCCTTCCCACTCTCATTCCCCTCTCCTTCTCCACTCTCTACTTCCCTCTTCCTCCTCCCCTCTCCTTCTCCTCTCTCTCCTTCCCCTTCTCTCCTTCTCCCCTCTCTCCTTCCCCTCACCTTCTTCTCTCCCTCCTTCCCCCTCTCTCCTTCTCCCCTCCTTCTCCCCTCTCTCCTTCCCCCTTACTTCTGCTCTCCCTCCTTTCCCCTCTCTCCTTCTCCCTTCTCTCCTTCCCCCTTCCTTCACCCCTCTCTCCTTTCCCCTGTCCGTTGCCTCTTTCCTTCACACCCTTCCCCTTCTTCTCCCCCTCTCCTCCCCCTCTCCTCCCCCTCCCCTTCTCCGCACGCTCCGTCTTCCCTTTCTCCTTCTCCCCTCTCTCCTTTCCACTCTCCTCCCCCCTCTCCTTATCTATTCCTTGCTCCTCCTTCTCCCGTCTCTCCTTCCCCCTCTCCCTCACCCCCTCTTTCACCACTCTCTTCTTCCCACCTCTCTTCTTCCCCCATCTCTCCTACCCCTTCCTTCCCCTCTCTCCTTCCCCCACTCTTCCCATCCCTCCTCTCTCCTTCTCCCCTCTCTCCTTCCCCCTTCATTCCCCTCTCTCCTTCTCCACTCTCTGCTTCCCCCCTCTCTCCTTCTCCCCTCCTTCCGCCCTCTCCTTCCCCCCCTCTCTTTCTCAACCTCTCCTCCCCACTTCCTTCCCCTCTCTCCTTCCCCCTCTCCTCCTTCCCCCCTCTCCTCCTCCCCCCTCTCCTCCTCCCCCCTCTCCTCCTCCCCCTCTCCTCCTCCCCCCTCTCCTCCTCCCCTCTCTCCTCCTCCTCTCCTTCCCTCTCTCCTTCTCCCCCCTCTCCTTCCTCTTTCCTTCCCCTCTGTCCTACACACTTCCTTCCGCCCTCTCCTTCCCCCCCTTTCCTTCCCCATTTCGTCCCCTTTCTCCTTCTCCCCTCCCTTCATTCCCCTCTCCTTCTCCCCTCTCTCCTCCCCTCTCACCTTCTCACCTCCCTCCTCCCCCTCTCCTTCACCCCTCTCCTTCCCCCTTCCTTCCCCCCTCCTTCTCCCCTCTCTCCTTCTCCCCCCGCTTCTTCCCCCTTCCTTCCACCCCTCCTTCTCCCCTCTCACCTTCCCCCACTCCGCCCCCTCTTCTTCCCTCTCTCTCCTTCCCCCTCTCCTTACCGCCGTCTCCTTCACCACACTCTCCTTCTCTCTCTCCTTCCCCCTCTCCTTCCCCCCTCTCTCCTCCCCTCACCTTCTCCCCTCTCTCCTTCTACCCTCTCTCCTTCCCCCCTCTCCATCTCCCCTCTCTCCTTCCCCCTCTCTCCTTCCCCGTATCCTTCCCCCCCACTTCTTTCCCCTTCTCTCCTTTTCCACTCACTCCTTCCCCTCTTCCCCACTCTCTCCTTCACCCCTCTATCTGTCGCCCTCTCCTTCCGCCTCTCTTTCTCCACTCTCCCCTACCCCCTGTCTCCTTCCCTCGCCCTCCTTTCCCCATTTCTCCTTTTCCCCTCACTCCTTCGCCACTTCCCCACTCTCTCCTTCCCCCTCTCTTTCTCCCCCCTCTCCTTCTCACCTCCCTCTTCCACACGCTCCTTCACCCCTCTCCTTCCCCCTTCCTTCCCCCCTCCTTCTCCCCTCTCTTCTTCCACATTCCTTCCAACCCTCCTTCTCCCCTCTCATCTTCCCCCACTCCGCCCCATTTCCTTCCCCCTCTCTCCTTCTCCCTCTATCCTTCTCCCTCTATCCTTCCCCACTATCTCCTTACCCCTGTCTCCTTCCCTCGCCTTCCTTTCCCCCTCACTCCTTCCCCCTCTCTTTCTCCCCCCTCTCCTTCCCCTCTCTCCTTCTCACCTCCCTCTTCCCCGCGCTCCTTCACCCCTCTCCTTCCCCCTTCCTACCCCCCTCCTTCTCCCCTCTCTCCTTCTCCCCTCTCTTCTTCCCCCTTCCTTCCACCCCTCCATCTCCCCTCTCTCCTTCCCCCTCTCTCCTTCCCCGTATCCTTCCCCCCCACTTCTTTCCCCTTCTCTCCTTTTCCACTCACTCTTTCCCCTCTTCCCCACTCTCTCCTTCACCCCTCTATCTGTCGCCCTCTCCTTCCGCCTCTCTTTCTCCACTCTCCCCTACCCCCTGTCTCCTTCCCTCGCCCTCCTTTCCCCATTTCTCCTTTTCCCCTCACTCCTTCGCCCCTTTCCCCCTCACTCCTTCCCCCTCTCTTTCTCCCCCCTCTCCTTCTCGCTCTCTCCTTCTCCGCTCTCTCCTTCCCCCTTCCTTCCCCTCTCTCCTTCCCCCTTCTCTCCTTCTCCCCTCTCTCCTTCCCCTCACCTTCTTCTCTCCCTCCTTCCCCCTCTCTCCTTCTCCCCTCCTTCTCCCCTCTCTCCTTCCCCCTTCCTTCACCCCTCTCTCCTTTCCCTGTCCGTTGCCTCTTTCCTTCACACCCTTCCCCTTCTTCTCCCCCTCTCCTCCCCCTCTCCTCCCCTCCCCTTCTCCGCACGCTCCGTCTTCCCTTTCTCCTTCTCCCCTCTCTCCTTTCCACTCTCCTCCCCCCTCTCCTTCTCCCCACTCTCCTTATCTATTCCTTGCTCCACCTTCTCCCGTCTCTCCTTCCCCCTCTCCCTCACCCCCTCTTTCACCACTCTCTTCTTCCCCCCTCTCTTCTTCCCCCATCTCTCCTACCCCTTCCTTCCCCTCTCTCCTTCCCCCACTCTTCCCATCCCTCCTCTCTCCTTCTCCCCTCTCGCCTTCCCCCTTCATTCCCCTCTCTCCTTCTCCCCTCTCTGCTTCCCCCTCTCTCCTTCTCCCCTCCTTCCGCCCTCTCCTACCCCCCCTCTCTTTCTCAACCTCTCCTCCCCACTTCCTTCCCCTCTCTCATTCTCCCATCTTTCCTTCCCCTCTCTCCTTCCCCTCTCTCCTCCTCCCCTCTCTCCTCCTCCCCTCTCTCCTCCTCCCCTCTCTCCTCCTCCCCCCGTCTCTCCTCCCCCCCTCTCTTCTCCCCCCCTCTCTCCTCCCCCCCTCTCTCCTCCCCCCCTCTCTCCTCCTCCCCTCTCTCCTTCTCCCCCCTCTCCTTCTCCCCTCTCTCCTTCACACTTCCTTCCGCCCTCTCCTTCCCCCCCTTTCCTTCCCCATTTCGTCCCCTTTCTCCTTCTCCCCTCCCTTCATTCCCCTCTCCTTCTCCCCTCTCTCCTCCCGTCTCACCTTCTCACCTCCCTCCTCCCCGCGCTCCTTTATCCCTCTCCTTCCCCCTTCCTTCCCCCCTCCTTCTCCCCTCTCTCCTTCTCCCCCCGCTTCTACACCCTTCCTTCCACCCCTCCTTCTCCCCTCTCACCTTCCCCCACTCCGCCCCCTCTTCTTCCCTCTCCTTCCCCCTCTCCTTACCGCCGTCCCCTTCACCACACTCTCCTTCTCCTCTCTCTCCTTCCCCCTCTCCTTCCCCCCTCTCTCCTCCCCTCTCACCTTCTCCCCTCTCTCCTTCTACCCTCTCTCCTTCCCCCCTCTCCATCTCCCCTCTCTCCTTCCCCCTCTCTCCTTCCCCGTATCCTTCCCCCCCACTTCTTTCCCCTTCTCTCCTTTTCCCCTCACTCTTTCCCCTCTTCCCCACTCTCTCCTTCACCCCTCTATCTGTCGCCCTCTCCTTCCACCTCTCTTTCTGCACTCTCCCCTACCCCCTGTCTCCTTCCCTCGCCCTCCTTTCCCCATTTCTCCTTTTCCCCTCACTCCTTCGCCCCTTCCCCACTCTCTCCTTCCCCCTCTCTTTCTCCCCCCTCTCCTTCTCACCTCCCTCTTCCCCGCGCTCCTTCACCCCTCTCCTTCCCCCTTCCTTCCCCCCTCCTTCTCCCCTCTCTCCTTCCCCCTTCCTTCTCCCCTCTCTTCTCCCCCCTTCCTTCCACCCCTCCTTCTCCCCTCTCATCTTCCCCCACTCCGCCCCATCTCCTTCCCCCTCTCTCCTTCTCCCTCTATCCTTCTCCCTCTATCCTTCCCCACTCTCTCCTTACCCCTGTCTCCTTCCCTCGCCTTCCTTTCCCCCTCACTCCTTCCCCCTCTCTTTCTCCCCCCTCTCCTTCCCCTCTCTCATTCTCACCTCCCTCTTCCCCGCGCTCCTTCACCCCTCTCCTTCCCCCTTCCTACCGCCCTCCTTCTCCCCTCTCTCCTTCTCCCCTCTCTTCTTCCCCCTTCCTTCCACCCCTCCTTCTTCCCTCTCATCTTCCCCCACTCCGCCCCCTCTCCTTCCCTCTCTCTCCTTCCCCCTCTTTTTCTCCCCTCTCTCCTTCTCCCATCTCTCCTTTCCGCTCTCCTTCCTCCTCCCTCCTTCTCCCTCTCTCATTCCCCCTTCCTTCCCCTTATTTCTTCTTCCCTCTCTCCTTCCTTTTCCTTCCACCCCTCCTTCTCCCCTCTCTCTTTCCCCCTGTCTACTTCCCCCCTCTCCTTTCCCCATCTCTCCTTCTCCCATCTCTCTTTCCCCCTTCCTTCCCCTCTCTCCTTCCCCTCTCTCTCCTTCCCCCCTCTCTTCTTCCCCCCCTCCTTCTCAGCTATCTCCTTCTCCCCATCTCCTTCCCGCTTCCTTCCGCTCTCCTTTTCCCTTCCTTTTCCCAGCTCTCTTTCCCCCTTCGTTCCCCTCTCTCCTCTTTCCTTCTCCCTGTATCCTTCTCCACTCTCTACTTCCCCCTCTCTCCTTTCCCCATCTCTCCTTCTACCCTTCACCCTCTCTCGTTCCCCCCTCCTTCCCCACTCTCTCCTTCCCCCCTCTATCCGTCACCCTCTCCTTCTCCCTTCTCTTTCTCCCTTCTCTCCTTGTCCCCTCTCTCCTTCCCCTCTCTCCTCTCCCCTCTCTTCTTCCCCCTCTCCTTCCCGCCTCTTTCCTTCCCTCTTCCATTCCCTCTCTCCTACTCTCTTTTCTACTTCCCCCTTCCTTCCCCTCTCTCCTTCTCCCCTCTCCTTCCCCCCCTCCATCTCCCCTCTCTCCTCCCCCTTCCTTCCCCTCTCTCCTTCTCAACTCTCTCCTTTCCCTGTCCGTCACCTCTTTCCTTCACCCCCTTCCCCCTCTTCTCCCCCCTCTCCTCCCCCGCACACTCCGTCTCCCCTTTCTCCTTTCCACTCTCCTCCCCCCTCTCCTTCTCCCCACTATCCTTATCTATTCCTTGCTCCTCCTTCCCCCGTTTCTCCTTCCCCCCTCTCCCTCACCCCCTCCTTACACCACTCTCTCCTCTCTTCTTCCCCCGTCAGTCCTACACCTTCCTTCCACTCTCTCCTTCCCCCACTCTCCCCTTCCCTCACCTCTCCTTCTCCCCTCTCTCCTTACCCCTTCATTCCCCTCTCCTTCTCCCCTCTCTGCTTCCCGCCCTCTCCTTCTCCCCTCCTTCCGCCCTCTCCTTCCCCCTCTCTTTCTCCACCTCTCATCCCCACTTCCTTCCCCTCTCTCCTTCCCCTTTCCTTCCCGCCTCTCCTTCCCCCATTCCCCCCTCAAGTTACCACTCTCTCCTCCTCCCCTCTCTCCTTCCCCCTCCTTCCCTCCTCTCCTTCACCACTCTCTCCTTCTCCCCTCTCTCCTTCCCCTCTCCTTCCGCCTCTCATTCCGCCCTCACCTTTACCAGTCTCTCCTCCTCCCCCCTTCCCCCCCCCCACCTTCACCACTCTCTCCTTCCCCCCTCTCCTTCTCCCCTCTCTGCTTCCCACATCCTTCCCCTCTCCTTCTCCTCTCTCCATCTCCCCTTTCCCCTTCCCCGTTCTTTCCCCTCTCTCCTTCCCCCTCTCTCCATCTCTCCTCTCTCCTTCTCCGCTCTTCCTTCCCCCCCTCTCCTTCTCCCCTCTCTCCTTCTCCACTCAATCCTTCCCCCCTTCCCCACTCTCGCCTTCTCCCCTCTCTCCTTCTCGCTTCATTCTCCCCTCTCTCCTTTCGCCTTCCTTCCCCCTCTCTCCATCCCCCTTTCCCCCTCTTCTCCCCTCTCTCCTACCTCCGTCCTTCCCCTCTCTCCTTCCCCTTTCATTCCCCTCTCTCCTTCTACCCTCGCTCCTTCCCCTTTCCTTCCCCTCTCTCCCCTTCCCCCTCTCACCTTCCCTCTCTCCTTCCCCCGCTCTCTTTCTCCACTTCTCCTCCCCACTTCCTTCCCCCCTCTCCTTCCCCTTTCCTTCCCCTCTCTCCTTCCCCCCTTCCCCCCCTCTCCTTCTCTCCTCTCTCCTTGCCCCCACTCTCTTTCCCCCTCTCCTTCTGCCCTCTCCTTCACCAGTCTCTCATCCTCACCTCTCTTCTTCTCCCCCTCTCCTTCCCCCTCTCCTTCTCCCCTCTCTCTTTCCCCATTTCTTCCCCTCTCTCCTTTTCCCTCTCTCCTTCCTCCCTCAGCTTCACCACACTCTCCTTCTCCCCACTCTCTTTCCCCATTTCTTCCCCTCTCTCCTTCCCCCTCTCCTTCACCACTCTCTCCTTCTCCCCTCGCTCTTGCCCCATTCCTTCCCCTCTCTACTTTTCCCTCTCTGCTTCCTCCCTCACCTTCAACACACTCTCCTTCTCCCCTCTCCTCCCCCTCTCCTTTCCCCCACTCTACTTCTCCCCCCTCTCGTCCCCGCTCTTCTTCCCCCTCTCCTTCTCCCCTCTCTCTTTCCCCATTCCTTCCCCTCTCTCCTTCCCCCTCTCCTTCCCCCGTCTCCTTCACCACTCTCTCCTTCTCGCCTCTCTCCTTCCCCCGCTCCTCCCCCCTCTCCTTCCCCCCACTCTACTTCTCCCCCCTCCTCTCCCCTCTCTCCTTCTCCACTCTCTCTTTTCGCCTTCCTTCCCCCCCCCTCCATTCCCCCTTCCCCCTCTTCTCCCGTCTCTCCTACCCCCTTCCTTCCCCCCTCTCCTTCTCCCCTCTCTCCTTCCCCTTTGCTTCCCCTCTCTCCTTCTACCCTCGCTCCTCCCCCTTTCCTTCCCCTCTCTTCTTCCCCCCTTCCCCCTCTCTCCATCCCCCCCTCCTTCTCCCTCTCACCTTCCCCCCCTATCTTTCTCCACTTCTCCTCCCCACTTCCTTCTCCCATCTCTCCTTCCCCTTTCCTTCCCCTCTCTCCTTCCCCCATTCCCCCCTCCTTCTCCCCTCTCTCCTTCCCCCCACTCTCCTTCCACCTCTCCCTCAGTCCTCTCCTTCACCAGTCTCTCCTCCTCACCTCTCGTCTTCTCCCCCTCTCCTTCCCCCCCAAATTCACCACTATCTCGTTCTCCGTTCTCTCCTCCCCCTTCCTTCCCCTCTCTCCTTCTCCCTTCCTTCCACTCTCCCCTTCACCCCTGTCTCCTTCCACCTTCCTTCCATTCCCCACTTACTTCTCCCCTCTCTCCTTCCCCCCACTCTCTCCTTCTCCCCTCTCTCCTTCCACCCATCCTTCCCCTCTCTTTCTCCCCTCTCTCCTTCCCCCTTCCTTCCCATCTCTCGTAATTCCTTCCTTCCCCCTCTCCTCCACTCTCTACTTCCCCCTTCCTCCTCCCCTCTCCTTCTCCCCTCTCTCCTCCCCCTTCCTTCCCCCTCTCCTTCTCCCCTCTCTCCTTCTCCGCCTCCTCCTTCACACTCTCCTTCCCCTTCCTTCTCCCCTCACCTTCTCCTCTCTCTCCTCGTCTCTTTCCTTCTCCCCTCTCTCCTTCCCTCTTCCATTCCCTCTCTCCTTCTCCCCTCTTTCCTTTCAATTTTTTTCCCTCTCTCCTTCTCCCCTCTCTCCTTCCCCCTCACCTTCCTCCTCTCCTTCACCACTCTCTCCTTCTCCCCTCTCTCGTTCCCACTTCTCTCCTTCCCCCTCTCCTTCTCCCCTCTCTCTTTCCCCATTTCTTCTCCTCTCTCCTTCCCCCCCCATTCCCCTGTCTGCTTCACCACACTCTCCTTCTCCCCTCTCTCTTTCCCCATTCCTTTCCCTCTCTCCTTCTCCCCTCTCTCGTTCCCCACACTCTCCTTCTCCCCTCTCTCTTATCCCCTCTCCTTACCGCCGTCTCCTTCACCACTCTCTCCTTCTCCCCTTTCTCCTTCCCCACTCTCTCCTTCCCCCTCTCCTTACCCCCTCACCTTCACCACTCTCTCCTTCACCCCTATCTCCTTCCCCTTCACCTACCCCCTCTTCTTCACCACTCTCTCCTTCTCCTCTCTCTCCTTCCCCCTTCTCTCCTTCCAATCTCCTTTCCCCCTCTCCTTCACCACTCCCTCCTTCTCCCCTCTCTCCTTCCCCTCTCCTTCTCCCCTCTCTCTTTTCCCATTTCTTACCCTCTCTCCTTCCCCGTCTCCTTCCCCCGTCTCCTTCACCACTCTCTCCTTCTCCCCTCTCTCCTTCCCGACTCTCTCCTTCGCCCTCTCCTTCCACCCTCACCTTCACCACTCTCTCCTTCTCTCCTCTCTCCTTCCCTTTCACCTTCCCCCTCTCCTTCACCACTCTCTCCTTCTCCCCTCTCTCCTTCCCCCTCTTCTTCTCCCCTCTCTCCCCATTTCTTCCCCTCTCTCCATCTCCCCTCTCTCCTTCCCCCTCTCCTTCTCCCCTCTCTCCCCATTTCTTCACCTCTCTCCTTCACCACTCTCTCCTTCTCCCCTCTCTCCTTCCCCTCCTTCCCCCGTCACCTTCACCACTCTCTTCTTCTCCCCCTCTCCTTCCCCTTCACCTTCACCACTCTCTCCTTCTCCCCTCTCTCCTTCCCCCTTCTCTCCTTCCCCCTCTCCTTCACCACTCTCTCCTTCTCCTCTCTCTCTTTCCCCTCTCCTTCTCCCCTCTCTCTTGCCCCATTCCTTCCCCTCTCTCCTTTTCCCTCTTTCCCCCCTCACCTTCACCACACTCTCCTTCTCCCCTCTCTCCTTTCCCCTCTCCTTCACCCCCACCTTCACAAATCTCCCCTTCTCCCCTCGTCTCTTCCCCATCACCTTCCCCCTCTCCTTCATCATTCTCTCCTTCTCCCCTCTTTCCTTCCCCCTCTTCTTCTCCTCTCTCCTTCACCACTCTTTCCTTCTCCCCTCTCTCCATCACCCCTCTCCTTCACCACTCTCTCCTTCCCCCTTCCTTCTACCCCTTCTTCTCCACTCACTTTCCCCCTTCCCTTCTCTCCTTCCCCCACTCCCTCCTTCCCCATTCTACTTCACCACTATCTCCTTCTCCCCTCTCTCCTTCCCCCGCTCCTTCCCCCGTCTCCTTCACCACTTTCTCCTTCTCCCCTCTCTCTTGCCCCATTCCTTCCCCACTCTCTCCTTCCCCACTCTCTCCTTCCCCACTCTCTCCTTCCCCACTCTCTCCTTCCCCACTCTCTCCTTCCCCACTCTCTCCTTCACCACTCTCTCCTTCTCCCCTCTCTCCTTCTCCCCTCTCTCCTTCTCCCCTCTCTCTTTCCCCATTCCTTCCCTAATCTCCTTCTCCACTCTCAGCTTCTCCCCTCTCTCCTTCCTCACTCTCTCCTTCCCCCTCTCCTTGCCCCCTCACCTTCACCACTCTCTCCTTCTCCCCTCTCTCCTTCCCCTTCACCTTCCCCCTCTCCTTCACCACTCTCTCCTTCCCTCTCTCCTTCCCCCCTCTCCCTCACCCTCTCTCCTTCTCCCCTTTCTCCTTTCCCCCTTCTATTCGCTCTCCTTCCCCTTCCTTCTCCCCCTCCTTCTCCACTCTCTCTTTCCCCCTTCCCTTCTGTCCTTCCCCCACTCCCTCCTTCCCCCTCCCCTCCCTCCTTCCCCCCTCCGTCCCCCCTCTACTTCACCACTCTTTCCTTCTTCCCTCTCTCCTTCCCCCCTTCCATTCCCTCTCCTTCTCTACTCTCTCTTTCCACCTTCCCTTACCTCCTTCCCCCACTCCCTCATTTCCCCCCCTCCTTCTCCTCTCTCACCTTCTCCCTCTCCTTACCCTCTCTCTCATTCACCCTCTCCTGCCCCCTTCCTTCCCCTCTCTCCTTTCCTCCTCCTCCCCCCTCCCTCTCTCTTTCTCCACCTCTACATCCCCCTTTCTTCCCCTCTCTCCTTACCCCATCTCTCTTCCCACCTCTCCTTCTCCTCTCTCTCCCTCCCCCTTCCTACCCCCTATCCTTTCCTCTCTCTCCTTATCCCCCATCTCCTTCTCCCCCCCCCTCTCCTTCTCCCCTCTCGCCTTCCTCCCCTCTCCTTCCACTATCTCTGCTTCTCCCCTCTCTTCTTCCCCACTTCTCTCCTTCTCCCCTCTCCTTCTCCCCTCTCTCCTTCCCACTCCCTTCCTCTCTCTCTGTTTCCCATCTCTCCTCCCCCTTCTTTCCCCCCTCTCCTTCTCCCCTCTCTCCACCCCCTTCATTCCCCTCTCTCCTTCTCCACACTCTCCTTCCCCTTCCTCCTCCTCTCTCTTTCTCCCCTCTCCTTCCCCTCTCTCCTTCCCCGCTCCTTCCCCACGTCTCCTTCACCACTCTCTCCTTCTCCCCTCTCTCTTTCCACATTCCTTCCCCCCTCTCCTTCTCCACTCTCAGCTTCTCCCCCCTCTCCTTCCCCACTCTCTCCTTCACCCCTCTCCTTCACCACTCTCTCCTTCTCCCCTCTCTCCTTCGCCCTCTCCTTCCACCCTCACCTTCACCACTCTCTCCTTCTCCCCTCTCTCTTTCCCTTTCACCTTCCCCCATTTCTTCTCCTCTCTCCTTCCCCCTCTCCTTCCCCCCTCACCTTCACCACACTCTCCTTCTCCCCTCTCTCTTATCCCCTCTCCTTACCGCCGTCTCCTTCACCACTCTCTCCTTCCCCACTCTCCTTCCCCGTTACCTTCACCACTCTCTTCTTCTCCCCTCTCTCCTTCCCCTTCACCTTCCCCCTCTCCTTCACCACTCTCTCTTTCTCCCCTCTCTCCTTCCCGCTTCTCTCCTTCCCCCCTCACTCCTTCCCCCTCTCCTTCACCACTCTCTCCTTCTCCCCTTGCTCCTTTCCCCCTTCTATTCCCTCTCCTTCCCCTTCCTTCTCCCCCTGCTTCCCCACTCTCACTTTCCCCCTTCCCTTCTGTCCTTCCCCCACCCCCTCCTTCACCCCTCCCCTCTCCTTCCCCCCTTCCCCTCTCTCTCCTTCTCCATCTCCTTCCCCCTCTCTCATTCTCCCTCTCCTTCCACTCTCTCCTTCTCCTCTCTCTCCTCCCCCTTCCTTCACCACTCCCCTTCTCACATCTCTCTTTCCCAATTCCTTTCCCATTCCTTCCTCTCTCTCTCCTTTCCTCTCTCCATCCCCCATCTCCTTCACCGCGCTTTCTTTCTCCCCTCTCTTTCCCGATTCCTTCCCCTCTCTCCCCTCCCCACTCTCTCCTTCCCCCTCACTTTCACCACTCTCTCCTTCTCCCCTCTCTCCTTCCCCTTCACCTTCCCTCTCTCCTTCACCACTCTCTCCTTCTCCCCTCCCTCCTTCCCCCCTCCATTCCCTATCCTTCCCCCTTCCTTCTCCCCCTCCTTCTCCACTCTCACTTCCCCCTTCCCTTCTCTCCTTCCCCATTCCCTCCTCCCTCTTCTCCTCTCTCTCCTTCTCCCTCTCCATTCCCCCTTTTTTATTCTTCCTCTCCTTCCCCCCTCTCCTTCTCCTCTCTCTCCACCCCCTTCCTTCCCCTCTCTCCTTCTACCCTCTCTCCTTCCCCCCTCCCTCGTTCTCCAACTCTTTCCCCTTCCCTTCTCTCCTTCCCCCACTCCCTTCTTCCCCCGCGTTCTCCACCCTCTCCTTCCCCCCCTCCTTTCCCCTCTCCTTCTCCTCTCTCTCCTCCACCTTCCTTCCCCTCTCTCCTTCCCCCTCTCCCTTTCTCCACCTCTAATTCCCCCTTTCTTCCCCTCTCTCCTTACCCCATCTCTCTTCCCCCCCTCCTTCTCCTCTCTCTCCTTCCCCCTTCCTTCACCCTATCCTTTCCTCTCTCTCCTTCACCCCCTCTCCTCCCACTCTCCTTCTCCCCTCTCTCCTTCCCCACTTCTCTCCTTCTCTCCTCTCTCCTTTCCCCTTCCTTCCCCCCTCTCTCGATCCCCTTCCCCCCTCTTCTCCCCTCACTCCTACCCCCTTCCTTCCCCCCTCTCCTTCCCCCCTCTCCCTTCTCCGGTTCTTCCCCTTTCTCCTTTTCCCCTCCCTACTTCCCACTCTCTCTTCCCCCTCTCTCTTCCCCCTCTCCTTCTCCCCCTCTCCTCCCCTCTCTCCTTCTCCCCTCTCCCCTTCCCTCTCTCCTTCTCCCCCTCTCCTCCCCCTCTCCTTCTCCCCCTCTCCGTCTCCCCTCTCTCCTTCCCCCTGTCTCCTTCCCCCTCTCTCCTTCCCCCTCTATCCGTCACCCTCTATCCGTCACCCTCTATCCGTCACCCTCTCCTTCCCCCCTCTCTTTCTCCCCTCCCTCCTTTCCCCCTCACCTTCAGCCCTCGTTCCTTCAACCACCTCTCCTTCTCCCCTCTCCTCCCCTCTCTCCTTCTCCCCCCTCTCCTCCCCTCTCTCCTTCTCCCCCCTCTCCGTCTCCCCTCTCTCCTTTCCCCTCTATCCGTCACCCTCTCCTTCCACCCCTCTCCTTCCCCCCCTCTCTCCTTCCCCCCTCACCTTTAGCACTCGTTCCTTCACCCCTCTCTCCGTCTCCCCTCTCTCCTTCCCCCTCTATCCGTCACCCTCTCCTTCCCCCCTCTCTTTCTCCCCTCCCACCTTTCCCACTCACCTTCAGCCCTCGTTCCTTCACCCCCCTCTCCTTCTCCCCTCTCCTTCTCCCCCTCTCCTCCCCCTCTCTCCTTCTCCCCCTCTCCTCCCCTCCTCTCCTTCTCCCCCCTCTCCGTCTCCCCTCTCTCCTTCCCCCTCTATCCGTCACCCTCTCCTTCCACCCCTCTCCTTCCCCCCTCTCTCCTTCCCCCTTCCCCCCCTCACCTTTAGCACTCGTTCCTTCACCCCTCTCTCCTTGTCCCCCTCTCTCCTTCTCCCTTCGTTCCCCTCTCTCCTTCTCCCCTCTCTCCTTCCCGCTCCCTTCCCCCTCTCAGTTTCCCCTCTCTACTCCCCCTTCCTTCCCCCCTCTCCTTCAACACTCTCTCCTTCTCCCGTCTCTCTTTCCCCATTCCTTCCCCCCTCTCCTTACCCCCTTCCTTCCCCTCTCTCCTTCTCCACTCCCTCCCTCCTTCCCCCTTCTTCCACCTCTCTCCTTCCCCCTCGCCTTCCCCCGTCTCCTTAACCACTCTCTCCTCCCCTCTCTTCCCCCCTCTCCTTCCCCCCCACTCTACTTCTCCCACCTCTCCCTCCCTTCTCTGCTTCCTCCTCTCTCCTTCTCCCCCCTCTCTTTCCCCATTCCTTCCCCTCTCTCTTTCCCCCTCCTCCCCCATCTCCTTCACCACTCTCTACTTCTCCCCTCTCTTCTTCCCCCTCTCCTTCACCACTCTCTCCTTCAGCCCTCTCTCCTTCCCCCCTCCTTCCTCCCTCTCCTTCACCACTCTCTTCTTCTCCTCTTTCTCCTTTCAACCTTCTATTCCCTCTCCTTCCCCCTTCCTTCTCCCCCTCCTTCTCCACTCTCTCTTTCCCCCTTCCCTTCTGTCCTTCCCCCACTCCCTCCTTTTCCCCCTCCCCTCCCCCTTTCTCATTCTCCCTCTCCTTCCCCCCTCCTTCTCTTCTCTCTCAACCCCCTTCCTTCCCCCTCTCTCCTTCTACCCTCTCTCCTTCCCCCCTCCGACCCCCTCTCCTTCCCCTCTCTCTCTTTCTCCAACTCTTTCCCCCTTCCCTTCTCTCCTTCCCCCACTCCCTTCTTCTCCCCGCCTTCTCCCCCCCTCTTCTTCCCCCCTCCTTTCCCCTCTCCTTCTCGTCTCTCTCCTCCACCTTCCTTCTCCTCTCTCCTTCCCCCTCCTTCCTCCCACACTCCTTCCCCCTCTCTCTTTCTCCACCTTTACTTCCCCCTTTCTTCCCCTCTCTCCTTACCCCATCTCTCATTCCCCCTCTCCTTCTCCTCTCTCTCCTTCCCCCTTCCTTCCCCCTATCCTTTCCTCTCTCTTCATCTTCCCCCCTCTCCTCCCCCTCTCTTTCTCCCCTCTCTCCTTCTCCCCTCTTCCCTTCCCTCTCTCCTTCTCTCCCTCTCCTCCCCTCTCTCCTACTCCACTCCCTCCTTCCCCCATCCTCCTTCTGTTTCTTTCTCCCCTCTCTCCTTCCCCCTCTCCGGTTCTTCCCCTTTCTCCTTCTCCCCCCTCCCTACTTCCCCCTCTCTTCTTCACCCTCTCGTTCTCCCCCTCTCCTCCCCTCTCTCCTTCTCCCCTCTCTCCTTCTCCCTTCTCCCCTTCCCCTCTCTCCTTCTCCCCCGCTCCTCCCCTCTCTCCTTTTCCCCCTCTCCTCCCTCTCTCCTTCTCCCCTCTCCTTTTCCCCCTCTCCTCCCCTCTCTCCTTCTCCCCTCTCCCCTTCCCTCTCTCCTTCTCCCTCTCTCCTTCCCCCTTCTCCGTCTCCCCTCTCTCCTTCCCCTTCTAACCTTCCCCACTCTCTCCTTCGTCCCCTCTCTCCATTCCCCATCTCTCCTTCTCCCCTCACTCCTTCCCTCCTTCCCCCTCAATCCATCACCCTCTCCTTCCCCCCTCTCTCCTTCTCCCCTCTCTCCTCTCCGCTCCCCTCCTTCCCCCCCTTCCCTCTCACCTTCAGCACTCGTTCCTTCACCCCTCTCTCCTTCTCCCCAATCTCCTTCTCACTTCATTCCCCTCTCTCCTTCTCCCCTGTCTCCTTCCCCCTTCTTTCCCCCCCTCCTTCTCCACTCTCTCCTTCCCCCTTCCTTCCCCTCTTTCCTTCGCTCCCTCTCCTTACCCAATCTCCTTCTGCCCTCTCTCCTAACCCCTTTCCTTCCCCCCTCTCTCCTTCCACCCTCTCTCTTTCTCCACCTCTCCTTCCCCCTCTCCTTCCCCCCTCTCCTTCACTAGTCTCTCCTCCTCCTCTCTCTTCTCCCCCTCCTTCCCCTCTCACCTTCACCACCCTCTCTTCTCCCCTCTCTCCTTCCCCCATCCTTCCCCTCTCCTTCTCCTCTCTCCATCTCCCCTTTCTCCTTCCCCTTCTTTCCCCTCTCTCCTTCCCCTTCCCTTCTCCTCTCCCTCCTTCCCCCCTCTTACTTCTCCCCTCTCTCCTTCCTCCCTCTCCTTCTCCCCATCTCCTTCCCCCTTCCTTCCACGCTCTGTTTCTCCCCCTCTCTTTCTCCCCTCTCTCCTTCCCCTTTCCTTCCCCTCTCTCCTACACGCATCCTTCCCCCTCTCCTTCCCCCCTCGCCTTCCCCCATTTCATCCCCTTTCTCCTTCTGCCCTCCTACTTTCCCCTCTCACCTTCCCCCTCTCCTCCTCCCCTCTCTCCTCCCCTCTCAACTTCTCCCCTCTCTCCATCTCCCCTCTCTCCATCTCCCCTCTCTCCATCTCCTTTCCCCTCTTCTTCTCCCCCTCCCTCCTTCTCCCTCTCTCCTTCCCCCATCCTTCCCCCTCTCCGTTACTCCTCTCTCCTTCCCACCTCTGTCCTTCTCCCTCTATCCTTCCCCCCTCCTTCCCCCCTCTCCTTCTCCCATCACTCCGTCCCCCCTTCCCACCTCTCTCCTTCTCGCTTCATTCTCCCCTCTCTCCTTCTCCCTCTCTCTCTTTTCGCATTCCTTCACCCCCTCTCCATCCCCCTTTCCCCCTCTTCTCCCCTACCCCCTTCCTTCCCCCCTCTCCTTCTCTCCTCTCCGTCTCCACTCTCTCCTTCCACATTCCTTCCCCCTACTCCACTTTCTCCTTCCCCTTTCTCCGTCTCCGCTCTCTCCTCCCCCCTTCCTTCCCCTCTCTCCTTCCCCTGTCTGCCCCCTCTTTCCTTCCCACTTCCCCCCTCTTCTACCCCTCTGCTCGCCACACTCCTTCTCCCCCTCTCCTTCTCCTCTCTCTCCTTCTCCTCTCTCTCCTTCTCCTCTCTCTCCTTCTCCCCACTCTCCTTCTCCCCACTCTCCTTCTCCCCACTCTCCTTCCCCAGTCTTTGCTCCTCCGTCCCCCATCTCTCCTTCCCCGCTCCCTCACCCCCTCCTTCACCACTCTCTCCTTCTCCACTCTCTCCTTCCCCATCTCCTCTCCCCCTTCCTTCCCCTCTCTCCTTCTCCCTTCATTCCCCTCTCTCCTTCTCCCCTCGCTCCTTCCCCTTTCCTTCCCCTCTCTCCTTCCCCCTTCCTCCCCTCTCCTTCCCCCTCTCTTTTTCTCCACCTCTCCTCCCCACTTCCTTCCCCCCTCTCCTTCTCCCATCTCTCCTTCCCCTTTCCTTCCTCTCTCTCCTTCCCCCCTTCCCCCCTCTCCTTCTCCCCTCTCTCCTTCCCCCCCAATCCCCTTCCCCCTCTCCTTCCGCCCTCTCCTTCACCGGTCTCTCCTCCTCACCTCTCTTCTTCTCCCACTCTCCTTCCCCTCTCTCCTTCCCACTCTCTCCATCCCCCCTCTCTCATTCTCCCCTCTTTCCTTCCCATTTCATTTCCCTCTCTCCTTCTCCCGTCTCTCCTTCCCCCTCTCTTCCCCCCTCTCCTTCTCCCCTCTCTCCTCCCCCATCCTTCTCCTCTCCTTCTCCTCTCTCATTCTCCCCTTTCTCCTTCCCCCTTCTTTCCCCTCTCTCCTTCCCCCTTCCTTCCACTCTCCCCTTCACCCCTGTCTGCTTACACCTTCCTTTCAATCCCCACCTCCTTCTCCCCTCTCTCCTTCCCCCTTCCTTCCCCTCTCTCCTTCCCCCTTCTCTCCTTCCCTCCTCTCTCCTTCTCCCTTCTTTCCTACCCTCTCTCTTTCCCCCCTCTCCTTCACCACACTCTCCTTCTTCCCTTTCTCCTTCCCCCTTCCTTCCCCTCTTTCCTTCCCCCCCACTCTCTCCTTCTCCCCCCTCTCCTCCCCATCCTTACTCTCTCCTTCTCCCCTCTCTCCTCCCCTCTTCTTTACCCTCTCTCCTTCTCCCCTTTCTCCTTTCCCCCTTCCTTCCAGTCTCCCCTTCTCCCCTGACTCCTTCCACCTTCCTCCCTTTCCCCACCTTCTTCTCCGCACTCTCCTTACCCCTCTCCTTCCCCCCACTCTCAATCTACCCTCTCTCCTTCCCCTTTCCTTCCCCTCTCTCCTTTCCCCCCTTCCCCGCCTCTCCTTCTCCCCTCTCTCCTTTCCCTTCCCTTTCCCCCACTCTCCTTCACAACTCTCTCCTTCAGCCCTTTCTCCTTCACCCATCATTCCCCTCACCTTTCCCCTTCCTCCTCCCCTCCCCTTCTCCCCTCTCTCCGTCCCCCTCCTTGCTCCTCCTTCCCCCCATCTCCTTCCCCCTCTCCTTCACCACTCTCTCCTTCTCCCCTTTCTGCTTCCCCCTTCCTTACCCTCTCCTTCCCCATTATTCTCCCCTCTCCCCTCTCTCTTTCCCCATTCCTTCCCACTCTCTCCTTCCCCACTCTCTCCTTCCCCACTCTCTCCTTCCCCACTCAACTACACCACTCTCTCCTTCCCCTTCACCTTCCCCCTCTCCTTCACCACTCTCTCCTTCTCCCCTCTCTCCTTCCCCCTCTCCTTCTCCCCTCTCTGTTTCCCGTATCCTTCTCCTCTCTCCTTCCCCCTCTCCTTCAACACTCTCTCCTACTCCCGTCTCTCTTTCCCCATTCCTTCCCCTCTCTCCTTCTCCCCTCTCTCCTTCCCCGCACACCTTCACCACAATCTCCTTCTCCCTCTCCTTACCGCCGTCTCCTTCATCACTCTATCCTTCTCCCCTTTTCTTCCCCAATCTCTCCTTCCTCCTCTACTTCCCCCCTCACCTTCACCACTCTCCCCTTCTCCCCTCTCTCCTTCCCCTTTTCTTCCTCTCTCTCCTTCCCCCCTTCCCCCATTCTCCCATCTTTCCTTCCCCCTCTCCTTCCCCTCCTCTCCTTCACCACACTCTCCTTCTCCCTTCTCTCCTTCCCCCCTTTCCTTCACCACTCTCCCCTTCTCCCCTCTCTCCTTCCCCCCTTCCATTCCCTCTCCTTCCTCCTTCCTCTTCTTCTCCACTCTCACTTTCCGCTTTCCCTTCTCTCCTTCCCCCACTCCCTCCTTCCCCCCTCTACTTCAGCACTCTCTTCTTCTCCCCTCTCTCCGTCCCCCTCTCTTTCCCCCACTCTCCTTCATGACTCTCTCCTTCAGCCCTTTCTCCTTCCCCCATCATTCCTCTCTCCTTTCCACTTCCTCCTCCCCTCTCCTTCTCCTCACTCTCCTTTCCCCCTCTCCTTTATGACTCTCTCATTCTAACCTTTTCTCCTTCACCACTCTCTCCTTCTCCCCTCTCCTTCCCCTTCACCTTCCCCCTCTCCTTCACCACTCTCTCCTTCCCCCTCTCCTTCCCCCTCTCCTTCACCACTCTCTCCTCCCCCTCTCCATCTCCCCACTCTCCTTCACCCCACTCTCCTTCTCCCCACTCTCCTTCTCCCCACTCTCCTTCCACCCTTCCTTCACCACTCTCTCCTTCTCCTCTCTCTCCTTCCCCCCGTCCATCCCTCTCCATCCCCCTTCCTTCTCCCTCTTCTTCTCCACTCACACTTCCCCCTTCCCTTCTCTCCATCCCCCACCTCCTTCCCCCCCTCTACTTCACCACTCTCTCCTTCTCACCTCTCTCCTTCCTACCTTCCATTCCCTCTCCTTCCCCCTTCCTTCTCCCTCTTCTTCTCCACTCTCACTTTCCCCCTTCCCTTCTCTCCTTCCCCCACTCCTTCCCCCCCACTTCACCAATCTCTCCTTCTCACCTCTCTCCTTCCTACCTTCCATTCCTCTCCTTCCCCCTTCCTTCTCCCCTCTCCTTCCCACTCCCTTCCCCTCTCTCTCTGTTTCTCCTCTCTCCGCCCCCCTTCCTTCTCCACTCTTTACATTCCCCTTCCTTCTACTTTCTCCTTATCCCCCTCTCCTTCTCCCCTCTCTCCACCCCATTCCTTCCCCCCTCCTTCTCCACTCTCCCCTTCCCCCTTCCTCCTCCTCTCTCTTCTCCCCTCACTCATTCCCCCTCTCCTCCCCCCTCTCCTTCTCCCCACTCTCCTTCTCCAAACTCTCATCCCTTTCTCCTTCCCCCTCTTCTTCTCCCCCTCTCTCCTTCCCCCTCTCTTCCCCCGTCTCCTTCACCACTCTCTCCTTTTCCCCTCTCTTTTTCCCCCATTCCTTCCCCACTCTCTCCTTCCCCCTCTCTTTCCCCCACTCTCCTTCATGACTCTCTCCTTCAGCCCTTTCTCCTTCCCCCATCATTCCTCTCTCCTTTCCACTTCCTCCTCCCCTCTCCTTCTCCTCACTCTCCTTTCCCCCTCTCCTTTATGACTCTCTCATTCTACCTTTTCTCCTTCACCACTCTCTCCTTCTCCCCTCTCCTTCCCCTTCACCTTCCCCCTCTCCTTCACCACTCTCTCCTTCCCCCTCTCCTTCCCCCTCTCCTTCACCACTCTCTCCTTCCCCCTCTCTTCTCCCCACTCTCCTTCTCCCCACTCTCCTTCTCCCACTCTCCTTCTCCCCACTCTCCTTCCACCCTTTCCTTCACCACTCTCTCCTTCTCCTCTCTCTCCTTCCCCCGTCCATTCCCTCTCCTTCCCCCTTCCTTCTCCCTCTTCTTCTCCACTCTCACTTTCCCCCTTCCCTTCTCTCCATCCCCCACTCCCTCCTTCCCCCCTCTACTTCAGCACTCTCTTCTTCTCCCCTCTCTCCGTCCCCCTCTCTTTCCCCCACTCTCCTTCGTGACTCTCTCCTTCAGCCCTTCTCCTTCCCCCATCATTCCTCTCTCCTTCCACTTCCTCCTCCCCTCTCCTTCTCCTCACTCTCCTTTCCCCCTCTCCTTTATGACTCTCTCATTCTACCTTTTCTCCTTCACCACTCTCTCCTTCTCCCCTCTCCTTCCCCTTCACCTTCCCCCTCTCCTTCACCACTCTGCTCCTTCCCCCTCTCCTTCCCCCTCTCCTTCACCACTCTCTCCTTCCCCCTCTCCTTCTCCCCACTCTCCTTCTCCCCACTCTCCTTCTCCCCACTCTCCTTCTCCCCACTCTCCTTCTCCCCACTCTCCTTCCACCCTTTCCTTCACCACTCTCTCCTTCTCCACTCTCTCCTTCCCCCCGTCCATTCCCTCTCCTTCCCCCTTCCTTCTCCCTCTTCTTCTCCACTCTCACTTTCCCCCTTCCCTTGCTCTCCATCCCCCACTCCTTCCCCCCTCTACTTCACCACTCTCTCCTTCTCACCTCTCTCCTTCCTACCTTCCATTCCCTCTCCTTCCCCCTTCCTTCTCCCTCTTCTTCTCCACTCTCACTTTCCCCCTTCCCTCTCTCCTTCCCCCCACTCCTTCCCCCCCACTTCACCAATCTCTCCTTCTCACCTCTCTCCTTCCTACCTTCCATTCCCTCTCCTTCCCCCTCCTTCTCCCTCTCCTTCCCACTCCCTTCCCCCTCTCTCTCTTTTCTCCTCTCTCCGCCCCCCTTCCTTCTCCACTCTTTACATTCCCCTTCCTTCTACTTTCTCCTTATCCCCCTCTCCTTCTCCCCTCTCTCCACCCCATTCCTTCCCCCCTCCTCCTTCTCCACTCTCCCCTTCCCCCCTTCCTCCTCCTCTCTCTTTCTCCCCTAACTCATTCCCCCTCTCCTCCCCCCTCTCCTTCTCCCCACTCTCCTTCTCCACACTCTCATCCCCTTTCTCCCTTCCCCCTCTTCTTCTCCCCTCTCTCCTTCCCCCTCTCTTTCCCCCGTCTCCTTCACCCACTCTCTCCTTTTCCCCTCTCTTTTTCCCCATTCCTTCCCCACTCTCTCCTTCCCCACTCTCTCCTTCCCCACTCTCTCCTTCCCCCTCTCCTTCACCCCTTACCTTCATAACTCTCTCCTTCTCAACTCTCTCCTTCCCCCTTCACCTTCCCCCTCTCCTACACCACTCTCCCCCCTCCCCTTCTCCCTCTCTCTCCTCCCCCTTCCTTCCCCTCTCTCCTTCTCCCCTCTCTCTTTCCCGATTCCTTCCCCTCTCTCCTTCCCCCCTGTCCTTCCCCCCTCACTTTCACCACTCTCTCCTTCCCCTTCACGTTCCCCCTCTCCTTCACCACTCTCTCCTTCTCCCCTCTCTCCTTCCCGCTCTCCTTCCCCCTTCCTCCTACTCTCTCTTTCTCCCCTCTCTCCTACCCCCTCTCCTCCCGCCTCTCCTTCTCCCCACTCTCCTTCTACACCATCTCATACCCTTTTCCTTCCCCCTCTCCTTCTCGCCTCTCTCCTTACCCCTTCCTTCTTTTCTCTCCTTCCCCCCTCTCTCCTTCCCCCCCCCTCTCCTTCACCCTCTACTTTTTCCACTCCTTCCCCTCTTTTCTGCTTCCCTCTCTTCTTCTCCCCTCTCTCCTTCCCCCCATCCTTCCCCCATCTCTCCTTTCCCATTCTCTCCTTCTCCCCTCTCTCCTTCCCTTTTCCTTCCCCTCTCTCCACATCCACCTCTCCTTCCCCTTCCTTACCCACTTCCCTCACCGCCTCTCTCCTCTCCACCTCTCCTTCCCCCTTCCATCCCCTCTCTCCTTCCCCATCTCTCCTTCCCGCCTCTCTCTCTCCCTTCTCCCTTCTCTCCTTCCCCCCTCTCCTTCCACCTCTCCTTCCCCCTCTCCTTTACCACTCTCATCTTCTCCCCTCTCTCCGTCCCCCTTCCTTCCCCTCTCTCCTTCCCCCACTGTCTCATTCCCCCTCTCTCCTTGCCCCTCTGTCCTTCTCCCCTCTCACCTTCCCCCCCCTCACCTTCCCCCCCCTCACCTTCACCACTCTATCCTTCTCCCCTCTCTCCTTCCCCTTTTCTTCATCTCTCTCCTTCCCCCCTTCCCCCCCTCTCTCTATCTCCCCACTCTCCTTTCCCATTCCTTTGCCCCCTCCTTCTCCTCTCTCTCTTTCCCCCCCTCTCCTTCCCCTTCCTTCTCATCTCTCCTTTCTCCCTTCATACCCCATTTCCTTCCCTCACTCTCTCCTTGCTCCCCTCTCCTTCTCCCCTCTCACCTTCCCCCTCTCTCCTTGCCCCCCTCTCACCTTCTCCCCTCTCACCTTCCCCCCCTCTCCTTCTCCCCTCTCTCCTTCCCCCCTCTCTCCTTCCCCCCCTCTCTCCTTCCCCCCTCTCTCCTTCCCCCGTCTCTCCTTCCCCCGTCTCTCCTTCCCCATTCATTCCCCTCTCTCCTTTACCCTTCTCTCCTTCCCCCTCTCCTACCTCACTCTCTCCTTCCCCCTCTCCTTCTCCCCTCACCTTCAGCACTCTCTCCTTCTCCCCCCTCTCCTTCCCCCTCTCTCTTTCTCCCCTCTCTCCTTCCCCCCTTACCCCCTCTTTCCTTCTCCCCTCTCTCCTTCCTCCTTCCTTCCACTCTCCCCTTCTCCCCTGTCTCCTTCCCCCTTCCTTCCCCTCTCTCCTTCTCCCCTCTCTCCTTCCCCCTTCCTTCCCCTCTCTCCTTCAGCCCTCTCTCCTTCTCCCTTCCTCCTCCCCTCTCTCCATCCCCCTTCCTTGCTCCTCCTTCCCCCCTCTCTCCTTCCCCCTCTCCTTCACCACTCTCTCCTTCTCACCTCTCTCCTTCCCCCTACCTTCTCCACTCTCCTTATCCCCTCTCTCTTTCCCCCGTCCTTCCCTTCTCTCCTTCTCCCCCTCCATCCCCGTCTCCTTCCACCCTCTCCTTCACCATTCTCTCCTTCTCCCCTCTCTCCTTCCCCACTCTTTCTTTCCCCCTCTCCTGCCCCCTGACCTTCACCACTCTCTCATTCTCCCCTCTCTCCTTCCCCCCTCCTTCCCCTCTCTCCTGCACCAATCTCACATTCTCCCCTCTCTCCTTCCCCCTTCCTTCCACTCTCCCCTTCTCCCCTGTCTCCTTCCCCCTTCCTTCCCCCCCTCCTTCTTCCCTCTCACCTTCCCCGACCCCTTCCCCCCTCTCCTTCTCCCCTCTCTCCTTGCCCCTTCTTTCCCCTATTTCCTTCACCACTCTCTCATTCTCCCCTCTCTCCTTCCCCCCCTCCTTCCCCTCTCTCCTGCACCAATCTCACTTCGCCCTTCTCTCCTTCCCCCTCTCCTTCCCCCCTCACCTTCAGCACTCTCTCCTTCTCCCCCCTCTCCTTCCCCCCTCCCCCCCTCACCTACCCCACTCTCTCTTTCTCCCCTCTCCTTCCCCCCCTTACCCCCTCTTTCCTTCTCCCCTCTCTCCTTCCTCCTTCCTTCCACTCTCCTCTTCTCCCCTGTCTCCTTCCCCCTTCCTTCCCCTCTCTCCTTCTCCCCTCTCTCCTTCCCCCTTCCTTCCCCTCTCTCCTTCAGCCCTCCCTCCTTCTCCCTTCCTCCTCCCCTCTCTCCGTCCCCCTTCCTTGCTCCTCCTTCCCCCCTCTCTCCTTCCCCCTCTCCTTCACCACTCTCTCCTTCTCACCTCTCTCCTTCCCCCTTCCTTCTCCCCCTCTCCTTATCCCCTCTCTCTTTCCCCCGTCCTTCCCCTCTCTCCTTCTCCCCCTCCATCCCCGTCTCCTTCCACCCTCTCCTTCACCACTCTCTCCGTCTCCCCGTCTCCTTCACCACTCTCTGCTTCTCCCCTCTCTCCTTCCCCCTCTCCTGCCCCCTGACCTTCACCACTCTCTCATTCTCCCCTCTCTCCTTCCCCCCCTCCTTCCCCTCTCTCCTGCACCAATCTCACATTGCTCCCCTCTCTCCTTCCCCCTTCCTTCCACTCTCCCCTTCTCCCCTGACTCCTTCCACCTTCCTTTCCCCCCTCCTTCTTCCCTCTCACCTTCCCCGACCCCCTTCCCCCCTCTCCTTCTCCCCTCTCTCCTTGCCCCTTGTTTCCCCTATTTCCTTCACCACTCTCTCCTTCCCCCTCACTCTTTCTCCACCTCTCCTTCCACTTCCTTCCCCTCTCTCCTTTTCCCATCACCCCTTCCCCCTTCCTTCCCCTCTCCTTCTCCCCTCTCTGCTTCCCCCCTTCCTTCCCCTCTTTCCTTCACCACTCTCTCCTTCCCCCCTCTCCTTCTCTCTTCCTTCCCCTCTCTCCATCTCTACCTCTCCTTCCCTTGTCCTTACCCTCTTTCGACCCCGCCTCCCTCCTTCTCCACCTCTCCTTCCCCCTTCTATCCCCTCTCTCCTTCCCCCATCACTCCTTCCCGCCGCTCTCCTTCTCCCTCTTCTTCCCCCCTCTCCTTCACCACACTCTCCTTCTCCACTCTCTCCTTCCCCCTTCCTTCCCCTCTCTCCTTCCCCCCTCTCTCTTCCCCCCTCTCTCCTTCCCCCCTCTCTCCTTCCCCTTTTCTTCCTCTCTCTCCTTCCACCCTCCCCCCTCTCTCCATCTCCCCTCTCTCCTTCCCCCTTCCTTTCCCTTCCTTCTCATCTCTCCTTTCTCCTTCCTACCCCCATTTCCTTCCCCCACTCTCTCCTTCCTCCCTCTCCCCTTCGCCCATCTCACGTTCCCTCCTCTCCTTCACCACTCTATCCATCTCCCCTCTCTCCTTCCCCTTTCCTTCCCCCTCTCTCCTTCCCCACCATCCCCCTCTCTCCTTCCCCCCCTCTCCTCCCCCCCTTCTCTCCTTCCCCCCTCTCTCCTTCCCCCTCTCCCCGTCTCTCCTCTCTCCTTCCGCCTTCCTTCTCCCCTCTCCTTCTCCCCTCTCTCTTTCCCCCATTCATTACCCTCTCTCCTTCGCCCCTCTCTCCTTCCGCCACTCCTTCCGCCCTCTCCTTCACCACTCTCTCTTTCCCCATTCATTCCCCTCTCTCCTTCGCCCCTCTCTCCTTCCGCCACTCCTTCCGCCCTCTCCTTCACCTCTCTCTCCTTCTCCCCTCTCACCTTCCCCCCCTCACCTTCCCCCCCTCACCTTCACCACTCTATCCTTCTCCCCTCTCTCCTTCCCCTTTTCTTCATCTCTCTCCTTCCCCCCTTCCCCCCTCTCTCTATCTCCCCACTCTCCTTTCCCATTCCTTTGCCCCCTCCTTCTCCTCTCTCTCTTTCCCCCCTCTCCTTCCCCCTTCCTTCTCATCTCTCCTTTCTCCTTCATACCCCATTTCCTTCCCTCACTCTCTCCTTGCTCCCCTCTCCTTCTCCCCTCTCACCTTCCCCCTCTCTCCTTGCCCCCCTCTCACCTTCTCCCCTCTCACCTTCCCCCCTCTCCTTCTCCCCTCTCTCCTTCCCCCTCTCTCCATCCCCCCTCTCTCCTTCCCCCCTCTCTCCTTCCCCCCTCTCTCCTTCCCCCGTCTCTCCTTCCCCCGTCTCTCCTTCCCCATTCATTCCCCTCTCTCCTTCACCCTTCTCTCCTTCCCCCTCTCCTACCTCACTCTCTCCTTCCCCCTCTCCTTCTCCCCTCACCTTCAGCACTCTCTCCTTCTCCCCCCTCTCCTTCCCCCCTCTCTCTTTCTCCCCTCTCTCCTTCCCCCCTTACCCCCTCTTTCCTTCTCCCCTCTCTCCTTCCTCCTTCCTTCCACTCTCCCCTTCTCCCCTGTCTCCTTCCCCCTTCCTTCCCCTCTCTCCTTCTCCCCTCTCTCCTTCCCCCTTCCTTCCCCTCTCTCCTTCAGCCCTCTCTCCTTCTCCCTTCCTCCTCCCCTCTCTCCATCCCCCTTCCTTGCTCCTCCTTCCCCCCTCTCTCCTTCCCCCTCTCCTTCACCACTCTCTCCTTCTCACCTCTCTCCTTCCCCCTTCCTTCTCCACTCTCCTTATCCCCTCTCTCTTTCCCCCGTCCTTCCCTTCTCTCCTTCTCCCCCTCCATCCCCGTCTCCTTCCACCCTCTCCTTCACCATTCTCTCCTTCTCCCTCTCTCCTTCCCCACTCTTTCTTTCCCCCTCTCCTGCCCCCTGACCTTCACCACTCTCTCATTCTCCCCTCTCTCCTTCCCCCCTCCTTCCCCTCTCTCCTGCACCAATCTCACATTCTCCCCTCTCTCCTTCCCCCTTCCTTCCACTCTCCCCTTCTCCCCTGTCTCCTTCCCCCTTCCTTTCCCCCCTCCTTCTTCCCTCTCACCTTCCGCGACCCCTTCCCCCCTCTCCTTCTCCCCTCTCTCCTTGCCCCTTCTTTCCCCTATTTCCTTCACCACTCTCTCATTCTCCCCTCTCTCCTTCCCCCCCTCCTTCCCCTCTCTCCTGCACCAATCTCACATTCTCCCCTCTCTCCTTCCCCCTCTCCTTCCCCCCTCTCTCTCTTTCCCCATTCATTCCCCTCTCTCCTTCGCCCTTCTCTCCTTCCCCCTCTCCTTCCCCCCTCACCTTCAGCACTCTCTCCTTCTCCCCCCCTCCTTCCCCCCTCCCCCCTCACCTACCCCACTCTCTCTTTCTCCCCTCTCCTTCCCCCCCTTACCCCCTCTTTCCTTCTCCCCTCTCTCCTTCCTCCTTCCTTCCACTCTCCTCTTCTCCCCTGTCTCCTTCCCCCTTCCTTCCCCTCTCTCCTTCTCCCCTCTCTCCTTCCCCCTTCCTTCCCCTCTCTCCTTCAGCCCTCTCTCCTTCTCCCTTCCTCCTGCCCCTCTCTCCGTCCCCCTTCCTTGCTCCTCCTTCCCCCCCTCTCTCCTTCCCCCTCTCCTTCACCACTCTCTCCTTCTCACCTCTCTCCTTCCCCCTTCCTTCTCCCCTCTCCTTATCCCCTCTCTCTTTCCCCCGTCCTTCCCCTCTCTCCTTCTCCCTCTCCATCCCCGTCTCCTTCCACCCTCTCCTTCACCACTCTCTCCGTCTCCCCGTCTCCTTCACCACTCTCTGCTTCTCCCCTCTCTCCTTCCCCCTCTCCTGCCCCCTGACCTTCACCACTCTCTCATTCTCCCCTCTCTCCTTCCCCCCCTCCTTCCCCTCTCTCCTGCACCAATCTCACATTCTCCCCTCTCTCCTTCCCCCTTCCTTCCACTCTCCCCTTCTCCCCTGACTCCTTCCACCTTCCTTTCCCCCCCTCCTTCTTCCCTCTCACCTTCCCCGACCCCTTCCCCCCTCTCCTTCTCCCCTCTCTCCTTGCCCCTTGTTTCCCCTATTTCCTTCACCACTCTCTCCTTCCCCCTCCCTCTTTCTCCACCTCTCCTTCCACTTCCTTCCCCTCTCTCCTTTTCCCATCACTCCTTCCCCCTTCCTTCCCCTCTCCTTCTCCCCTCTCTGCTTCCCCCTTCCTTCCCCTCTTTCCTTCACCACTCTCTCCTTCCCCCCTCTCCTTCTCTCTTCCTTCCCCTCTCTCCATCTCTACCTCTCCTTCCCTTGTCCTTACCCTCTTTCGACCCCGCCTCCCTCCTTCTCCACCTCTCCTTCCCCCTTCTATCCCCTCTCTCCTTCCCCCATCACTCCTTCCCGCCGCTCTCCTTCTCCCTCTTCTTCCCCCCTCTCCTTCACCACACTCTCCTTCTCCACTCTCTCCTTCCCCCTTCCTTCCCCTCTCTCCTTTCCCCCCTCTCTCCTTCCCCCCTCTCTCCTTCCCCCCTCTCTCCTTCCCCCTCTCTCCTTCCCCTTTTCTTCCTCTCTCTCCTTCCACCCTCCCCCCCTCTCTCCATCTCCCTCTCTCCTTCCCCCTTCCTTTCCCTTCCTTCTCATCTCTCCTTTCTCCTTCCTACCCCATTTCCTTCCCCCACTCTCTCCTTCCTCCCTCTCCCCTTCTCCCATCTCACGTTCCCTCCTCTCCTTCACCACTCTATCCATCTCCCCTCTCTCCTTCCCCTTTCCTTCCCCCTCTCTCCTTCCCCACCATCCCCCTCTCTCCTTCCCCCCTCTCCTCCCCCCTTCTCTCCTTCCCCCCTCTCTCCTTCCCCCTCTCCCCGTCTCTCCTCTCTCCTTCCGCCTTCCTTCTCCCCTCTCCTTCTCCCCTCTCTCTTTCCCCATTCATTCCCCTCTCCTCCTTCGCCCCTCTCTCCTTCCGCCACTCCTTCCGCCCTCTCCTTCACCACTCTCTCCTTCTCCCCTCTCTCCTTCCCCCCCTCTCCCACCCCACTCTCTCCTTCCCCCCCTCACCTTCACCACTCTCTCCTTCCCCGTCTCCTTCCCCCCGTCTCCTTCACCACTCTCTCCTTCTCCCCTCTCTCCTTCCCCCTCTCCTTCCCCCCTCTCTCCTTCTCCCCTCTCCTCCCCTCTCTCTTTTTCCCCATTCATTCCCCTCTCTCCTTCGCCCTTCTCTCCTTCCCCCTCTCCTACCTCACTCTCTCCTTCCCCCTCTCCTTCCCCCTGTCTCCTACACCACTCTCTCCTTCTCCCCTCTCTCCTTCCCCACTCTTTCCTTCCCCTTCTCCTGCCCCCCTCACCTTCACCACACTCTCCTTCTCCCCTCTGGTCTTCACCTTCACCTTCTCCCTCTCCTTCACCACTCTCTCCTTCTCCCCTCAATCCTTCCCCACCTCTCCTTCTCTCACTCCTTCCCCCTCTCCTTCACCACTCTCTCTTTCTCCGTGCTCTCCTTCCCCCCCTCCTTCCCCTCTCTTCTGCACCAATCTCTCATTCTCCCCTCTCTCCTTCGCCCCCTTTCCCCCTTTTTCCTTCTCCCCTCTCTCCTTCCTTCCACTCTCCCCTTCTTCCCTGTCTCCTTCCCCCTTCCTTCCCGTCTCTTGTTGTTCCTTCCTTGCCCCTCTCCTTCTCCCCTCTCTCCTTCTCCCCTTCCTTCCCCTCTCTCCTTCTTCCCTCTCTCCTCTCCCCTTCCTTCCCCTCTCTCCTCTCCCCTCCCTCCCACCTTCTCCCCTCTCTCCTTCCCCCTTCCTTCCCCTCTCTCCTTCAGCCCTCTCTCCTTCTCCCTTCCTCCTCCCCTCTCTCCGTCCCCCTTCCTTGCTCCTCCTTCCCCCTCTCTCCTTCCTCCTCTCCCCGTCTCCCCTCTCTCCTTCCGCCTTCCTTCTCCCCTCTCCTTCTCCCCTCTCTCTTTCCCCATTCATACCCCTCTCTCCTTCGCCCCTCTCTCCTTCCCCCACTCTTTCCGCCCTCTCCCCCTTCTCCCCCCTCACCTTCCCCCCCTCACCTTCCCCCCTCACCTTCCCCACTCTCTCCTTCACCTCACCTTCCCCACTCTCTCCTTCCCCCCTCACCTTCCCCACTCTCTCCTTCCCCCCTCACCTTCCCCACTCTCTCCTTCCCCCCTCACCTTCCCCCCTCACCTTCACCACTCTCTCCTTCTCCCCTCTCTCCTTCCCGTCTCCTTCCCCCCGTCTCCTTCCCCCCGTCTCCTTCCCCCCGTCTCCTTCCCCCCGTCTCCTTCCCAACTCTCTCCTTCCCCCTCTCCTTCACCACTCTCTCCTTCTCCCCTCTCTCCTTCCCCTTCACCTTCCCCCTCTCCTTCACCACTCTCTCCTTCTCCCCTCTCTCCTTCCCCCCATCTCCTTCCCTCCATCTCCTTCACCACTCACTCATTCTCCCCTCTCCCCTTCCTCTCCTCCTTCCCCCTCTGCTTCCCCACTCTCCTGCACCACTCTCTTATTCTCCCCTCGCTCCTTCCCCACTCTCTCCTTCCCCCCTCCTTCCCCCCTCACCTTCACCACTCTCTCCTTCTCCCCTCCCTCCTTCCCCTTCACCTTCTCCCTCTCCTTCACCACTCTCTCCTTCCCCCCACTCCTTCACCACTCTCTCCTTCCCCCCTCCTTCCCCCCTCACCTTCACCACTCTCTCCTTCTCCCCTCCCTCCTTCCCCTTCACCTTCTCCCTCTCCTTCACCACTCTCTCCTTCCCCCCATCTCCTTCCCTCCATCTCCTTCACCACTCACTCATTCTCCCCTCTCCCCTTCCCCCCTCCTTTCCCCTCTGCTTCCCCCCTCTCCTGCACCACTCTCTTATTCTCCCCTCTCTCCTTCCCCACTCTCTCCTTCCCCCCTCACCTTCACCACTCTCTCCTTCTCCCCTCTCTTATTCCCCCTCTCATTCCACCCTCTCCATCACCACTCTCTCCTTCTCCCCTCTCTCCTTCCACCCTTTCCTTCACCACTCTCTCATTCTCCCCCTCTCTCCTTCCCCCTTCTTTACCCTCTCTCCTTCTACCCTCTCTCCTTCCCCTCTCCTTCCCACTTCCTTCTACCTTCTCCTTCTCCCCTCGCTCCTTCCCCCTTCCTTCCCCTCTCCTTCTCCCCTCTCTGCTACCCCCTTCCTTCCCCTCTTTCCTTCACCACTCTCTCCTTCCCCCTGTCCATCTCCCCTCTCTCCTTCCCTCTTCCTTCCCCTCTCTCCATCTCCACCTGTCCCTTCCCCTGTCCTTACCCTCTTTCCACCCCGTCTCTCTCCTCCTCTACCTCTCCTTCCCCTTCCATCCCCTCTCTCCTTCCCCCATCTCTCCTTCCCGCCTCTTTCCTTCTCCCTTCTCTCCTTCCACTCTCTCCGTCCCCCCCTCTTCTTCCCCCTTTCCTTCCTCCTCTCCTTCACCACTCTCTCCTTCCCCCTTCCTTCCCCTCTCATCTTCCCCACTCTCTCCTTCCCCCCTCTCTCCTTCTCGCCTTTCTCCTTCTCTCCTCTCACCTTCCCCTTTTCTTCCTCTCTCTCCTTCCCCCTTCCCCCCTCTCTCTTTCTTGCCTCTCTACTTCCCCCTTCATTTCCCTCTCCTTTTCCTCTCTCTCCTCCCCCTTCCTTCCCCTCTCTCCTTCTCCCCCCTCTCTCTTTCCCCATTCCTTCCCCTCTCTCCTTCCCCACTCTCTCCTTCCCCCTGTCCTTCCCCCCTCACTTTCACCACTCTCTCCTTCTCCCCTCTCTCCTTCCCAACTCTCTCCTTCCCCTCTCTCCATCACTCTCTCCTTCTCCCCTCTCCCCTTCCCCCTTCCATTGCCTATCCATCCCCCTTCCTTCTCCCCCTCCTTCTCCACTCTCTCTTTCCCCCTTCCCTTCTCTCCTTCCCCATTCCCTCCTCACCCCTTCTCCTCTCTCTCCTTCTCCCTCTCCTTCCCCCCTTTCTCATTCTCCCTCTCCTTCCCCCCTCTCCTTCTCCTCCCTTCCCCTCTCTCCTTCTACACTCTCTCCTTCCCCCCTCCTACCCCCTCTCCTTCCCCACTCTCTCCTTCCCCCCCTCTCTCTCTTTCTCCACCTCTTTCCCCCTTCCCTTCTCTCCTTCCCACACTCCCTTCTTCCCCCTCCTTCTCCCCCCTCTCCTTCCCCCCTCCTTTCCCCTCTCCTTCTCCTCTCTCTCCTCCCCCTTCCTTCCCCTCTCTCCTTCCCCCTCCTCCCCCCTCTCCTTCCTCCCTCTCTCCTTCCCCCCCTCCTTCTCCTCTCTCCTCCCCCTTCCTTCCCCTCTCTCCTTACCCCCTCCTCCTCCCTCTCCTTCCTCCCTCTCTCCTTCCCCCCTCCCTCTTTCTCCACCTCTACTTCCCTCTTTCTTCCCCTATCTCGTTACCCCATCTCTCATTCCCCCTCTCCTTCTCGTCTCTCTCCTTCCTCCTTCCTTCCCCCTATCCTTTCCTCTCTCTCCTTCTCCCCCTCTCCTACCCCTCTCCCCGTCCCCCCTCCTTCTCCCTTCCTTCTCCTCTCCTACCCCTCTCTCCTTTCCCTGCCTTCCCCTCTCTATCCCCACTTCTCTCCTTCTCCCCTCTCTCCTTCCCACCCCTTCCCCTCTCTCTGTTTCCCCTCTCTCCTCCCCCCTCCCTTCCCCTCTCTCCTTCTCCACTCTTTCCTTCCCCCTTCCTCCGACTCTCTCTTTCTCCCCTCTCTCATACCCCCTCTCCTCCCCCCTCTCCTTCTCCCCACTCTCCTTCTACACTATCTCATCCCCTTTTCTTCCCCCTCTCCTTCTCGCCTCTCTCCTTCCCCCTTCCTTCTTTTCTCTCCTTTCCCCCTTCTCTCCTTCCCCCCTCTCTCTCCTTCTCCCCTCTCTCTTTCCCCCTTCCTTTCCCTCTACTTTTTCCCACTCCTTCCCCTCTTTTCTTCTCCCCTCTCTTCTTCTCCACCTCTCCTTCCCCCTTCCTTCCCCCATCTTTCCTTTCCCATTCTCTCCT